>NW_020454760.1:5911079-5943824 GCF_003342845.1 Nothoprocta perdicaria
TTTTTTTTTGGAACCTTGCAATGTTTGTGTCAATGGCCAAGAGAGGCCAAAGAGAGATGTCCCACAAATGGAGTGTTGGATGCCTTTTTCAGATGGTTCAAAATAGTGCAGAGCAGCTAAGCCTGTTTAGTAACTAATGAAATAGTGATTAAAAGCAGCGTTCTTCTGTCCTCTGGCTTCTGTCCATGTATAGCAAGGTTTTGACCTGAATTTGTTCATGCACCTTGGCAGAACACTTGAAGGAAATTTCCGTAACTTTCCTTTAGCAAAGATCTCTATAAAACAAGGAGTGGAAGCAAGAAGGAATTGCGTAACAAATTCTGCTGCCCTTCAATTTTCTGAAGGTGCACAACACTTTCATTGCATGTATCTTCTTTCATCCATTCAGACAAGCTACCAGGACCCTCATCAAGTGTTTTGATCTGTTTTAGGGTTTCATTTGTATCAGCATATGCAACTCTACACTGTATTGCATTGTATTCATCTTGTAAAATTGCACAGGCTTCACCTTTGATCTCGTCAATAAAAAAATCCCAGCGTAATTGTAACAGGATATGAAGGAGTTGAATTAATTTATTCTCCATAGAAATATTTTTGAAAACTTTCATTTTCACAGTGTTAAAGATATTTTTATCCAAGACTTAAGAAGAGTAATTCATCTTGCAAACCAGCAAACAGGAAAGTGTCTCTTATTGCGGATCAGACCCATAATGCAGTATAAGAAGAGCACACAAAGTAATGAAAACCATTAGTATTTGATGTGGAAAATACCATGTCTCATATGTCCAAATATTTCTTCCCTGTGGAGTCCTGAATATGATTCTTTTAGAGTACCAGGAGGTGATGTATGAAATATGCCTAACAAACAAAACATATGTTATATTAAATTCATGTTAATGGTTTCACTCACACTGGAAGCTCTACTAAAGTCTTCTCTCTCAGGCCTGTCTGTGATGTATCCCATTAGCTACAATGTACAATTTTCAACATTTCCAAGTCTGCTTTTCAGGAGAATATAGTTCAGCCATGGAAAAAAAATCATATTGAGCTGAAAATTGACATACAGGGAACCAGCCAAGAAATAATGTTCTAAGTCAAATGAAATTGTTGAGGAAACAGATAATTTTTGAAAATATTTTAATATATGAATATTATTTTTCAGTTTATTCTTTTAAAATTTTTAGGGCATTATGGTGGCTCAGTACCTGTAGATTCTGAAGACACAAGAAAGAGGAGTTGGTTTGAAGTTTATTAGGTTTTCTTTGAATGGGCTATAGTGTCATGGTTTTTGTTTGTTTGTTTTAGGGTTTTTTTTTTTTAATTTAAAACTTTTACTGAATTGCCTGTTTAACTGTTTACATTGCTCTAGTTCTATGCTTTCAGTTTGATTAGGAAGAAGACACTTTCCAGATGATTTGAATGGTTCCCCTACACTGATACAAACTGCACGTAACTGTGGAAGCCAGCGAGGTTGCACTTGTGTAACTGATATCGGAGCAGCAAGCACATTCAGTGCCATGATCTAATGAAAATATGTAATGGTTGCACTGAGCAAATAAATTATAATGTCTCCACGCTTCAAAGTTGAAAGATGATGGGTCAAAGGTGGGATGTATTTCTCTGTTGGAGCTCAGAAGAGCAGCTGCAGAGTATGGCATAAATAACATCAGATATTGACTTCTTTTGGAGTAAAAAATCAAGATTTATTGACCTTGACATTAAATACTAACCCCAGATTTGCTTCAGTTTTTCTCCTTCCTTCAAGGAATAATTAATCTTACTATTTGCCAAAAGGTAAGAGTTAAAAAACAGGCATGACATAAGTAGGTATAATTCTGTAAGTCTTCTGTGTGTTTGCCACCTTTTACCATTATGACGGAAAGGCTCTATTTTCCATTTATTTTCAACAGTGTGTAGAGAATCCTGAATATTACAACCATTATTTGAGGACTTCAGCATTCTTCAACATGTTAAAGTCATAAAGCTACTAGGCATGATAAAGCTGCTTTCAAAACCAAATGGAACACTGAAAGTCAATGTATAACCTATAAAGCAGGTATTTAGGTATGTGATCTAACAGACTTTGGTCCTAACCACAGAAAAAAAAACATTTGTTAAAAATTTTACACATCAAATCTGCCTAAATTCAATCAGTTCCATCCTCTTCCTTTTCTGAACTGTTGCTCTCCAAAGGAGCAAATATTTTCAGTTACCTAAGGGTTGCTTTCACTGAAATGCAGGCTAAGATTAGTTTGAGGTCATTTGATGTATAGGACTATATGTTTCTAAAGAATGTCTAATATATTTGCACATCAATTAAGGAAAAAAAATGAAAAAGGTACAGGTTTCCCTTACAAATTCTGAAGTAACACTGCAAATCCCATTGTATCTATAGGTTTCTGTTGCATGTTGTGCCCTTTATTTAAAGGGGCCTTCAATGCTCAGAATTTACTCTCCATTAAAGTTCCTAGAGTTTAAGAAGGATTTTCCACTTTTCTTATTCAGAAGAAAACAGTTAAAAAGTATTTGGATCAATTTAACCCTCAGTCCCCTGGTGAAACATGTAGCGGAGATTGAGATGCCTGGTGGGACTCCCAGCCTCCCTCCCCCAGCCATGGGAATTGCTGAAGTTGGTAGCCTTGCAACAGACTCTCCCTTCTGTGCTGCTCCAGAGCCAAGGCCTGAAAGTTTCTTGACTCTGAAATAATGGCTTGCCAAGACTTAGCTTTCCTTAAGCTATTGGGAAAAGGAGTATGGATTCTTCTTAACAAATTCATCAATGGATGTATGTTGTAGGTTCTACTGCTACCAGTACTAGTATTACTGTAGCAACATGTTTAATGCCTTGTTGGGGGGCAGTCAAATTTCCCATGGTGTCTAAAATAACAGATTTTTGAGGCGTGTGTACGCTCTGTGGGTTTAGTAGGTTAATGCTTTGAATGAATTTAACTTCTGTGTTTGTGTGCTTGCACTAGGATTGTCACCTATTTAACAATGTGGTTCCATTGACATTAGGTAGGTCTGTTTTTCCCTCAGTTGCAGTGAGCAGATTTAATGCCACTATTCTTCAGCTGCATGTCAAAAAAAACATTCCACATTTGCTCATTTCATTACTAGAATGGAAAACAAGAATTGCATTTACCAGCCACATTTGTGCCTCTGTGTGGGAAGCTTCATCTAGCAATTTATGGAATGAGAACTTCTCCTTGGATGCAGATTTTTAAATATGGAAAATCACAGAAATAGTAATGATAAATGGATTGCTTCCATGCAGTATCAGAACTGCTGAAGCTTGTGTTAAACAGCCAGTGCAAACTGGCACAACCGTGTAAAAAAAAATGCTCAGGTGTCATGAGGAGTTTATTCTAAATCTGTTTTTATCTAGGAAATTGGATGTTAGTGAGGTGTGTATGAGCCAAGATGTGAGGAGAGCTCAGGAGATACTGCAAGACATTGAAGAGACTGGGGAGAGGGAAAAGAGGACAGCAGAATGAGAAAAGCTGATAGATGGTTTCTGAAGTGGGTGATAGTACCACATTTTAGCCTAAAAATGCAGCTTTATAGTAGAAACCATCTATTTTGAAAGTTAGATTCAGAAAAGGGAGATAAAGCCTAAGGCAAATATTTTGGGGGAAGTTGGTTAGAGCAGAGGATGGAAACAGCATTTATTGTCTTTGTCATCAAACCTGCAATACTTCTGAAAAACAGTCCTTCCTTTAGAAAGTAGTTCTAGAAGGGCAGCAAGGTGAAAAATAAACCCCACTGCTGCCAGCCAGTCTCTTCTGGACTTGATTTAATGCCATGTTCTTGATTCAGCTGAGGGGAGTCAACCAGCACAATTCCAGAGGAACAGTGTTTATACCTAAACATAATTTCTCTGTTGTAGTTGAACACGTATCTCAGGAGATTAGAAATGAAATGACCACCCATGGATCTATGACCATGACCTAAGTGTATGTAGGGATCCTCTCTTTTTGTTTTGAGATGGTGGTGCTGCAGTGCAGTGTTGGGACTGGAGAGTATCAATATCATTGTGGTTATGAAAAGACTGGTCAGAAGTGGCTTTGGGTTATTTTCATTCACAAACATAATTTAGTAGGTGATCAACGCATGGTTCCATACATTTAATGTAACGTTCTTTTATATGGTCCTGTTGGGTTATTTTCATTCACAAACATAATTTAGTAGGTGATCAACGCGTGGTTCCATACACTTAATGTAACGTTCTTTTATATGGTCCTGCTATGCCCTTCCTCATGGACCTCAATATTTTTGTGCAAAAGTCTAGTGACTTGTCCTGCTTCCAAATGAAGGGTCTATTTAACTGTGAAATAACCGGCACTACTGGTAACACTCTCAATACTTATTTTGTGATGACGTAGCTATTTCAAATTCCAAATAATGTTCTTGATTAGACTGTCCACTTGGGAAAGAGGCAATTCTTCATCTCAGTGACACCAATGGAAGCCTTATCAGTTTCTCCAGTATATAAGAGTAGATGAAGGTCTGCATATTAATTTGAGGTATTAACTCCTGATTATTTTTTTCATCTCTGTCAATTTTTCATTATGGTATTTCAGCTGGAAGCTGTAAAGAAGACTGTAAAAAGAGGTGCCTTATTTTAATTCCAACGAATCAGTCTTTAGAACTCTTTAAAGCTTTTGTTCTTCTGCATACTTGTTCATAGGCTGCAGACAGTTATTTTTGTTCCCTTCTAAAAGATTCACCAGACGCAATCTGTATTTTGCACTGATGGAAAAACAGAAGTACACTTTTTGTGCTATCCCACATAGTTAAAGCTTTACTCTGTTCCATGCCACCAGGTGGTGGAGCTAGAAAAAAAATATCTGTTGAATGAGAAGGGCATCAAGTGTGCATCCTTTTGTCTAGTGAAAATTGGCTAAGATTTGTATGAGTTACAAGTTTGCAGAGACACATGGGATTTTATAATGCCCTTAAATAAATGACCTGCCTGAATTCCATGAGAAGTGCACATGTGCACGTACATACATTCCACAGAAATTTCCATGGAACAGATGGTCTCCAAGTATTCCCGTTTGACTTATGCATGCACGTGGAGAGAAAAAAAAAGTTTAATTCTTATGCATAGTTGGAATGCTATTTGTAGCAATGTGAGTGAATACAAAATCATTGCCTCGTTTATGACTGGGGAGTTCATCTCGAGAGGATGAGCTTGTCTTCAGTCTATAAAGCAAAGGTCCAGTCTAGCATTTTTTTTATCACTGTGTCTAAAACAACATGAAGTACTAGAGAAGAAGTTAGTAAAACTTAACAATAAAGGCACGTGACAGGAGAATGAGTTTTTCACCTGGGCTTTGGATGATACCACCCCTTGTGTGCAGTACGGGTGTTGCTGGTGGCCTGTATCATGACCCAGCAGACTTGCAGCCTTTGCCAAGATAATGTTGCCCTTTTAAAGAAATGTATTTCATAAGCCACAAAGTGCAGAGTTGTTGTTTTTTCTACTTACCAGTTAATGTAATACTATTACTAAGGTCACTAACACCTAAATATTGTATTATAAAAATACATACTATTAGGTAAAATATATACTTAGCGGCTGCTTACTATTTTTCAGCCTTTCAGTCTAGTGTAATTTCAGTTAAGACTAAAAATTATGTATATTAGTAACAAAATTATATATTCATTAGGAATTATGTTTCATTAGGAAGCTCATTTATTTAAGAATGTTAGGCACAGATAGAGTCAGTTAAGAGAAGAAATAACATTACTCAGCCATCTGGCTAAATATCACAACTTTGAAGGACAGATCCATCTTTGCTGATGCTTTTTTCAGTCTAGTTTTAATTAAATCATTGGATGGGATATCCACAGACTGTCTTAGAAGGCTATTGCACAATCCAAAAGATGTGATTTTGATCTCACCATACATCTGGCTTCCTATCTTCTTGCCCATCAGTCTGCAGTTCTTTTTAGGGCTAGAGTTTGAGGGGCTTTTTGCTGTAATGTGTTGTGGCTATCTTGACTGTTAATGAACAGGTCTTTAATTTATATATGAGGTTTTATTTACCTTTAACTCTTCTATTTTTTCTCTCTTGTGAATGGCTTAACTAAATTTGGAGGGTTTGTTCCAGAGAAGTGTACTGGATGATCTCTCGTTTGATTTTCATTGACTGAGGGCGGATACCTCTCTTGTTCCAGACAGTTATTTAAAAGCACTACCACTTGTGGGTTTTATTCCTGTTTGAGTTGAGCACTAGACTGTGTTTGAATCTATTAGTCTATGGGATATTGGACCCTCTGGAAGTGTGATCTTCTTACCACATTTCTACTGTTGGACATTAAACTGTACAAGTCTGTTTTTTATTTTTTTTGTAAGATTTACCATGATAGTCCTTCAAGTCTATGCATAATATTTGTGTAACGTACGATTCAGACACTCAGCGGTCTCTGCTTAGCCCATGCTGTGGTTGGGCTTTTTTGTATCCTTTCAATTAAGGTATTTAGTGTTTAATCACAGTAGGACATTGTTTGGAAATAGTATATAATTAAATGGTGATGGTTACTGAAGTGTGTAATTAGGATTTTTGACAATTCACTGTGAATCTCTGGTCTACTGTGAATAAGAACAAAGCCAAAGGGAAAATGCTGGCTGGGTTATATAAATAAGTGAGAGATGATGGTCAGGCTGAAAAATGAGGGCTCTTCCCTTCTTTAATGAAAGGGTTTGTGTACATTACATAGAGTAAAGTATGTCTTAGGCAGAAAGCTTTCCAGAGATAATAGTGTTGGCCCTCTGAGGCTCTTTATTATGTCAGATGTGGGATTATGGATTTATGGGAAGAGGCCACTACCTCTGACAGATTTGGTCTTGTGGAGGAGAATTTACCCTCCTTCTCCTGCATACGGAATGTCAAGCCTCAACTTGCAGATCAGGAAGGGTGGGATTTTTCTGAGGTGTGTGATGGAAGAAAATCCTCCATTTCCTTGGAAATACCCTGTGTTCTTCTAACAAGCCTGATCTGAGGATGAAGTGCCTATCTGATTTCTGCCCTGCTTTTTTTTCCAGGAGAGAGTGGAAACTTGAAAGCCTGCTCTCCTTCCAGCAGGAAGGAGAAGGAAGGATTAGGGGGGGCAAAGTAGCACTTCAGGGCAGGATCTTTTTTGGTCTTCTGGTGTGCAGCCTTAAGGAAACATTTCTTAAGATTCTTCTGATTATTCTTCCTTTTTCTTTCTTTTTTTTTTTTTAAATGGAATAGGAGTATACTCTTAAAATGCAAGCTGAAATTCTCACATAACAGCTACCAGAAAGGAGCATCAAGGCAAAAAAGGAACCCAACCCAACAATGTGAAGCTCATGACAAGATAATAGTAACAGGCAACGCTTCCTCTGGCAGGAGCTGTGCCTTTCTGCAAACACCTAAGTCTTTATATGGGACTTTGAAGTTTTGAGGGGAGAAGTTAGATTTTTTTTCTCCCCGAGTTTACTCACACCAGTGTTGTAGCAAGGCAATTGGATCATGCAGGGCACTGCAGAAACTTGTAAGGATGAAATGATTCGGCCTCAGTCCATTTATTTATTAATTTGTGAAGAAAGAGGCACTGTCTTGCAGTGTTTACCTGAAATACAGAGTGGCTGTTCCAGCCACTGTACCCCTGCCATGTTTCATGATTTTCCACATGGTACAGGAAAGCTGGCACTAGTGAGGTGAGTACCTACCCACTGCTTTGACTTCAAGCGAGCCACTGTAATTGCTTCCTGGTAAACAGATTTTTTTTTCAAAATAAGCAAAGCTTGCATTTGTCCCTCTTCAGCTGAAAAATCAGAAGCAAAACTATGAAATTCTGCATCAAGTGACAGCACACTAGTGATGTTACTTTTCCAGTGGCATTGTAAAAATCTGAAGCTGTTAAAATCACCCTACCTGTGTAAGCAAGCTCTGCGGCACCTGTGCTAGCTGGACCACTTGCCATTAAGGAGACCAGCCATGAGAAGATGTGGGAGGAAGGCTGCCCCTCACAGGGCCCAGAGCCAAGGAGGAGGGAAATCATGGCAAGGGGCTGGGCAGTGAAGCAGAGGATGTGATTCAGTAGCACCACACCTGTTTTACAGCATATAATAAAAACATATAATGCAGGTCTGGGTTTACCTGGTCACTAGGTCTTTCTCCGAGAAAGCCTTGTGGATGGATTTGTGTAGAAGAGAGAGCAGTGGAGTAAGACCCTGCCTGAATCAAGTTAGCAAGGATCTCAGCAGCAAGGTGCTCCACAACTGTAACCTACAGTTAGGTTAGCCTTGAGGCTTTCTTGAAGACCTGTTATGTGATAGACTTTAATTTTGCTCACTTAGCCCTTGCTGAAGGAACGTTGCAGGAGGGCAGCTGTGGCACTGTGCAACAGTGAGAAAAGCTTCAACAAATGCTATCCTTGCTGCTTCATGCAATAGATTCTCCCCATTACATAACTCTAATCACCCCCATGTATGGGGAGGAATCAGTATGTATGAGCTAGGGAAAAGGTAGACAAGGAAAGGTCTTGCTTCAGATCATGCTGTAGCCTTTATAGTACAAGGAGATAGACAGGGATAGGTCATGCCTCGGGTCAAGCTATAGCCTTATCGTACAAGAAGATGCTCTAAATTGAATGAAGACAGATTTATCTCAAAGTATAAAAAAGCAAAGTTTAAGCCAATCCCACTTCTTGCTCTCTATAGCCGTTATAAAGAACGATTGTTTTCTGAACAATGTTTTCTGTTAGTCATATGGAGCCATTGAATCATCATTTTTGCTGACTATAACTAAACCTCTCATGGAGAATCACAGGAATTTTTACCATGGAGGGTAGCTTCTTAACCTGTAAAACCACATAGGAAAGAAGACAAAAATCTTGGATTTAGTGGCTGAACATGCTCTACAGAAACTGATATAGTCCGTAGCATGTACACCCATTTCAAATATAGATGTACCACCCATCAGATTTAAAAGCATTAGCCTCAAAAAAATATCATTTTAAGGCTATAAACTGGACTGGTAGTCTTCTCTTGGAGATTCAAGGGCTGTTATCTCTCTATATGTGAATCACACTGGGGGAAAAAACTCTTCCAACCAATATATGTACTTTTTTTTTTTTTTTTATCCTGCATTACAGTTCTTCAGTTACCTTATCAGCACATTTTTGTTAGGATTGCCTTATATTTTTGTGAATACTCATCTGCTAGGAGAAATATTGTGAGGCCATCTAAGATCCCAGAGCCTTAGCCAAGAAAAGGACATGGAGAAAAATGCCAGCCAAAGCAATTATTGAGCAAGAAAATAATTGTGCTTATTCTCTTCAAGTGTTTTAAGACCTAGTTCCTGAAGCACAAGACAGTTGAGGAGTCGGGCATTTTGGAGGGTATCTACTCCACAATAAAAAGGAAAGATATTCAGTTTCCCAGTAAAAGACAGAACAACAACAACAACAAAAGTCAAGCCTTCTCCCTCTCAGGAAAACAAACTCAGTTTTATCTGGAGTCCAGAAGGAATCTGCAGATGTGTACCCCCTGCATGAGAACAAAGTCTTCAGGCGCTGGAATGGAATGCTATAAAAACAAATACTACAAAGCCTGGTAACAGGGGGATGTCTCACTTGCATATTTTTTGTGACCATCTTGGTTTGCAGAGAAGGGGGTCCCCAAAGCATGTGAGCCAGCAGGATCTCTTTGTACTGAGTTGCTGTCTGTTTGGCCAGATGTCTTACCAACAGTGAGACAGAAAAACCAGAGGTCTTATTAAAATAGGTCGGGGAAGGGAATGGAATGGGAAAAAAGCATGTGTCCAGTGAAACGAGGCACATAGTGTCCCATCTGATATTTATTAAATGTTGATCAAATCAGCAGTGAGAAATGCACATCATCCGGAAGTGACCTTGACTCCCTGGGTTTTGAAGTTAGTGACAAATGTCTGGGAGCAGACCAACATTAAAACCATGTGTCCCGAACTCAGAGAGGAGTTCGCTGCACAAAGAGTAGCAATAACAAACCAAGAAGATCTGACTTAAGCCGAGAGCACTGTTTGGCAGGTTTAACATCTGTTGTATCAGTGGAATGGGTCTTTCCCTCTCCGTTTACCTTACACCTTTCCAGCTTTCTAGATGAGTTATTGAAAATCTCTGGGACGAACACTAAATTTTGGGTGAGTCGTGAAAGCAGGCAGCCACGTGGGTAAAAAAGAAATTGATTCTGGTCAAAGTTTTGTTAAATTAAAATCCACACATGGTTTCTGTCAGTGCTTGACTCTGAACTTTTATGACAAACCTATGTATTTTAGGCCAGCCTGCTGGCTTTTGTGTGATTGCAGGGAGCGCTGGCAATCTCCTCCCAGCTGTTGTTTCTTAATGTTTTGGTTACTGTGTCTTTTCAGATGAATCCTTTAATAAAAAATAGTGTCCCCATCATGATATGCACCTCTGATATCAGAACTATCCTATTTGGAATTGGTCCTGAAGAGGGATGGTGGGGAAGAACAACAGCATGAGTCAAATCCAGGCTCCATGTTTTGAGGGATTGGGGAGCCCTGGTAACATTATGGTCCATCCTTAGAGGGTTGCCTTCCCAGCTTTGACCTTGCTTAGAGCCCAGGGTGTTCAACCACACAAAATTAAGGCTGTTCTTCAAAGTACACTTCAAGTATTTGAAGTACTGAAGTATTTAGTACTTCAAGTATTTAGTAATTTTCATGTATTTAGTAATCTGTAAGATCAGACAGTACTAGCAATGGAATTAATAGGCATGTACTTGTAGTAAAGAATAAATTCAGTGGTAAAAGATTTTAAAGTATCCATCTCTAGCAAAAAATAATAAAAATAAAAATTTAAAAGAAGGTGGCTGTTACAGCTCCCTGGCTTTTTATTCCAGCCTTGGCCCTGGGACAAGGTAGGTGAAGGCAGTGTGGCTTTGACAGCTGCAGTTTAAGCTGACGTTCAAGCAAGGCAATATAGTGTTCCAGCCCAGCTCACCTAATGCAATCGCTTTAACCCACGTGGTTGCTTTCATGCACTGCGTTTATGTGCTTGATCCCAACAGGGCTGCACTGTTTAAAGAAGGGAAAGTCTGGCTTTTGCTGGGGTGCCTCTCTGGTGTCAGTTTGAAATACGTTGAAAGTGAGAGCTCCAAAAAGGCTAAGTGCTGTTTTATTGAAGCTGCGATAGCGAGGACTGGGACAAGTGAAACCTGATCTTCATGAAGTATAGGAATATACAGGATAGTAGATGATGAGCTGTAATACAGCCAGTGACATCGGAGAGCTTTCAGCCCGTTGCACTATCCAGGAGGTCAGCGTACAGCGATGAAAAGCGAGTATGAGTAACCCTAACACAGCACTGGAATCAAGTGAAGCTGCTATGTGCAGTTGCTGTCAGAGTTTTAGTTATTTCTGCTTTTCTCTGCACTTTGTATCTCTGCAGTCTATCGATCATCAATATTAGAATTGAGCTTTCTGTTACCAGTGGGGGTTAGAAGGTGAACATGAAGTGTTGAGCTCCAAACTTCCAGTGGTCTTTGGTATGTAGGATGTTCAAAGACCAGCAGAATTGGAATTTGATTTTTAACCCCTTCAGAAGAGTCTGGCATTCAGTGCACAGCCCCAAGCACTCAATAAGCCACTCAGTTAACAGCAGCAAAAAGGTGCCTCAGATGCCATAAGTCACCCTTATGAAATGACTTCCATCTCTGAATGCCTACTATAAAATTTTGGAAAACCGCATATTCCCTTTCTGATTTCTTCAGTCTTTTCCTTTCTGCGGTTTCTGTTCTTAGATTTATGCTTGCAGTCTTTGTTTTATTTTTCCCTTAATAGAGCTGAAAACAAATCTGAATGTGTCCAGCTGGTCTCATGCCTAAATTGCAAGTTTTGGAGATCCATGACATCACTTTGATCACATGGCAACAGGATATGACATTGAAGCTGAAAGGCTCAGGAAAAATGAGATAACATAATGTAGAAAGAGGAGCTGACCTGTGAGAGATGAGTTTCTGCCTTGTCCAAGGCTAATATGCATGCAAAGGGAATTGAGAAAAATGCCTTGTCAAATAAACATTGTATAAATCCTCTTCCTGAGTTGCTTCAGTATAGTAATCCCAGCTTCAAGTGCTGTAGGCTTAAGGAAATCACTAGAAACTGCTGTTCCTTGAGAGATTAATACAGTTGACTTAGCTTGGTATGTCAGTCACCAGTCCTCAATAAATGCAGAGGAAAAGTTCTGTGCTTTCCTCTTAAAAAGTGAAAAATTAAAAGCCGCTCTACAGAGGGTCATGAGTTGGGAAAAGTAGAGTCAGCTGTGGGTAATGACCCTGGGGAAATATAAGTTACTCATAAAAGGTTACAAAGCAAATTTTGATTAGTTAAGTAATCTGGTACATGCAATTTATTAGAGTTTAAAGCTTTCCTGTGGGACTCCACTAATGGTACACAAATAGAGTAGAATATCAAAGAAATGCATTTTATGACAGACACAGAAAGCTACATTTACCCTGATCTACCTAATGCACATTGGAAGGAAGATTAAATCCAGTTTATTCATTGCTGCACAGGCATCAGATTTTCTTGTTTTTACACAATCATCTTTCTCATGAATTTCTTGGTGACTTATTCAACTCTTCCACCACTGCCAAGCTCTTCCAGAGGATTGTATGGAGAAAATGGGGATATAGCTTCCCCCCATAACAGATTGACTGATTTCAAAACATGCCATAAAAAACTCAGATATCAAACAGTAAAATTTTACATTTGCTTCTCAATTTGAAGATTTTTTTTTCCAATAAACCTGTCTACCTGGAAAAAAATTCATCAGCATGATTCTACCAGTATAGATCTACTGCTAGTTTTACCAGCATAATTTCCCTTATTCTCTTTGGAAATTGTACTCTCCAAACCAAAGTAAATAAATAAAAATCTCCATATGGAAAGAAAGTATTCACATAGTAACCATTTGTGGTAGTGGTTGCAAAGCAGGTCCAATACTCCTATCAGCTTCTCATAACACAGCTTTATTTCTGTATTTTCATTCTGCCTATTTACTATCTTCTGTTGCCAGCGTAGGGAGATTGGATGCTGAGACACCTCTCACTGTGTGATGCTAACAGAAGCTGTTCTACCAACTTTGACTTCCAAAGCTTCCCGTGGCTTGTTAGCAGCTTCTGAAAATGGTACTAGTTTTATCCAGTGAAACAGAACCTATATAACCTATATATCCAGGGAAACAGAACTGTATAACTAAACTTCAGCAGCTATGGAGGCTCTTTAGGCAGCACAGGCAAATAGCTGCCCATTTATTATCTGCTAACAAATATTTCATTCCTTAGAAAATGGAGGAGAAAAAATGGGGAGAAAAAATCAGCAATGTGTTTTTTGCCCTTGTCTTAAAACTCTTAAAATCCTCTTTTGCAGGTATTCAAGAGGGGACTCAATGTACCAAATGTAAAAATAACTGGGCACTGAAGTTTTCCATCATCTTATTATATATTTTATGTGCCCTGTTAACAATTACAGTAGCCATTCTAGGATACAAAGGTATGTATGTATCAAGCATAAAATTTCACTTTTAATTGAGTTTTAGAGAGTATGTCTGCTTATTAGGTAATTTATTATGTTTACACTTCAAATATGAATATGTTTGACGGTGGAATTTCTTGTACAATTGGCACATCAACAAGCTGCAGCTTTGGATTTGCATTTTAAATAATTACAACATTTTGAAATAAGATTAGAAATTATCTAAGAAATGTGAGGAAAAGGTTAGAACAGAATTATCATTTTCATTATGAAAGAATATTAGCTGAAGGACTCAAAATTCTGTGCTATATTGCTGATCTTTGAAGACTGAATCTGTAGGACACTCACCCCACTATCACCTTGATTTCACTAGACTTCCTTATAGATGCCAGCATCTTTCTAGATAAATATTTAATGGAGAGGCAGGAATGATCTTAATATAATTGTAATACTTATTACAGGTTCCAAGTGTAGGTTCAATATTACTTTGAAAAGAAAATTTCAGGCAGGAAGGTGGTGCCAAGGTACTGGGTTACCCACAACTACTTTAATGAGGAAACTCAAAAGGCTCTTTGAAGATGGGGCAGTAATTTCAGGGAGCCCAGCTGGGCCACCCAATAATGGAGGAAATGGCATCTGTGCAAGTCCCAAGTAGGGCACATTGCAAAAGGCAGCTTGACGTTGCCCAGTTGCATAGTGGTGGCTTGCTGGCTGTAGCCACCTCAGTGTGCTTATGAGCAGATCCACGTCATGGTCTGCTTGTTGTGCGGTCACCACCCAAAAAAGTTGAAGGCATGAGATGTGAGACTCGGCTAAGGCAAAGAAAATGAGTAACACTGTGAGTATTATATCTGGACCCTGCAGAAAACCAATTCCTTTTGTATGGCTCTAAGCATAGCTTCAAAATCCTCCCAGAAGCTGGGTGAATACTCACGCGATTAGCATGCAGTGTGCTGTGCGCTGCCAGCAGCTGCACTTCTAGCAGGACTGACATCACCTTTGGTCCTTTGCCAGCAAAGAAAAGGAAATTGTAGAAATAGAAAGGGATAAATACTTATTTAAAAGGAGTGGTTACAGTTCAGAGTGGGAAGAAAATGAAAACTGTTTGGGTTAGAAAGCTTAGCAAGGGAGAAGAGAGAACGTTAAGAGTAGGTAGAGTCACATAGATGCTCCTTTTTCGCTCTAAACCAAAGATAATATAGTACATGAAAATATAATGTAAAAAATAAAAATGTATGTATATAGTTGATTGGATATTTTCCCAAAGAATTTGTAACTGGCCTCTGAAAGAAAGTTTCTGAGGAAAAGAAATTTGCGGGATTCAGAGGTTTGTCCTTGACCTATAAAGATAAAATCATTTGGCTAAACAAGCTGGAGAGATATAAATCTGCAGAGATCTGCTTACAACAGGTGAGGGTGTGATCATTCCAGTCTAATAACCCAGACACTAAATGTCTGGGATTAGAGGAATTTCCCTCAAGAGAGTGTTATTACATGGCTGTAATAATGCCGTTCTGGGGCTTATTAGAAGAATCAGATCTTACTTGGCACCAGGAACAGTATATCAATTTGGAGGGACTATTTGCCTTGGCAAACTTTTGTTCCTATACGTGTAGGAGTAAAAGAATAAGGAAACTGTCCAAAAAATTCCCCTTGGGAGAAGGAGTGTCCCTCCCTCTTCTCAACCCACAGTTTCCAAGCTGAACCCACTTCTTGTTCTGAGCAGTCACTTGTTCATGACTAGCATTTATATCATAGCTTTACCAAGCAACATTTGTCATGGACAAGCATAAAAGGTTTTCCTCACCCATTAAAAGCCAAAAAAAGAAAAAAGAAAAAAAAGAAAAAAAGAAAAAGAAAGAAAAATATATAGGAACACAGCTAATGCATGTCCTGTTCCTTAACCTTAAGACCTCGGGGTGACCAGTCCATCTAAATTCCAAGGAAGGAGGCGTATGTTAGAAAGGAATCCTTCTCAGTCCAAAGAATCCCTTCAACAATTCCAAGCAGCAAATTGTCATATGTCCTAATAATGCCTTTTGCCCTCTCTGTCTCTGCAAAGCCTGAAGAACTAATTTGCAGGGAAACCTTGATTTTGGCAAAACACCAGTGCAGTCAGGAGAGAGAAAGGAAAAAAAGCAATATCACAGTACATAGTCAAACAAATTATTGCAATACTTTATTTAGTTAGGAAAGAATTAAGCCTTAATGGAAGAAGAGAACTCAAAATAAAATTTTATAAAGCTCTTGAACTTTCCTTTCTGCATCAGACTTTTGGCTTGTCTTTTTTATTGTGATATTACACTGAAAGAAGGAATTCTGCTGGCATCAGGGATTCTTTTAATCTCTTAGCTAAGTTTCCATTAAACTTACCTCCTACACTTATGTTTATAAAGCCCAAAACTACTTTTAAAACTTTCATTTCCTACGTGGTATTTACATATCCTTTGTGATTTAAAATGCTAAAGCTACTAATCAGCAGATTAAATATGGCAGACAAAAATAACTCAATGGGAGGCAAAACAAACCTCCAAATTGGTGGTAAAAACTGCATAGTTAGCTGGAGAAAGCTAAAACCAAAACATGAGTTAAACATCAAGGTCACCAAGGAATAGCAAGTTGGGTTTACTGTTAGTTTACCTTCAGAAAAAAAGTACTAAATTATTTCAGAAACCTTAATAAAACAATCGTTATTTTTCACATACTTTCTTAAGTAAAATGCAAAAAAAAACAACCCCAAAGTTGTAATTTTTCTCACACCAGCCAGTGTCTATTTAAAGTGAATGACCATCCTCTGACTCACTTCAGTAAGGAAAATTAACATGCACTGAACTTGAATTTCTGATAGTTGTCTAGTTGTCTTTTTGTGGTCAGACTTTATTTTGATTTTTTTTTGACTAGTGTCCACTGCGACTTCCATCTGCTTATTTAAACTCTCTCTCAGACAGTGCTTGTCATTACCTCAGGCCAACAGGCACTAGTCAGATGGGACTTTTTGTTTCTTGACTGAACCTCAGAGAGTGGATCCAATGTAGACACTTCTTACTGTTTTGGTCAGCAACTGCTTGAAGTTTTTGCTTCTTTTGGAGGACCTTTAATGAATTTCCATGGTGACATGATCAGAAAGCGAGACTGTTCTTTGCAACAGAGAACATTTTTGCCCTGTAGATCGCAAAGAGACAAAATTAAAATAAAGGAAATGGTTTGCCCAAAACAGCTAATTCTGCACTTCACATCAGTTAATCTGGGTAAGGCACTGACAATTTCGTGCCAAAAAAAGAGCATCTTTCAGGTCAGACCCTACTCATTCAAGGCTGTTTTCTGGTTTCCAGTCGCACAATAAAATTAAGTTTACTGCTTTCAGTTGGAGACAAACTATTGAAGATAGAAGACCTTTTAAGAGTGATCATTAGTGATCCTTCAGGCCAAACATGATCTTCTCCAGGTATCACAGCCAATTGTGACCAGTACGAGTAAGACTTATTGCTGCTTCAACATGTTTTGAGGTCTCAGTTTTGCAAGTTTGTTTTGTTGTGATGTCTTTTTCCATTTTTGTGTCAATGCCATCAAATCATCCGATTGACTCAGTGACAAGAAAATAGCTTTATTACAAACATTATCCAAAAAAAAAAAAAAAAAAGAGCACATGAGAGAAAACCTTAAATCTGCACTTACTGGATGACCATCCATCAATCTTAATGAGCTGGAATGGTTGTAAGAAGACGTGGAGTGCTGTGTGTAACTAGAAGTTGTTTAAAAATATTTAATAATTGCATCTTCAAATTTGTGAAAAGTTTGATAGCTTGATAACTAGGAGGCAAGGAGGAATTGCCCATAGCAATATAAAAGCAATTCTCCCAACACAGTTCTGAGCCTATGTTAATCACACCACATTGTGCATTTAGCTTGGGGATATGGTTGAGAGAAAAGACATATGTTCATCAGGAAAACTCTCAAAAAGGTTTTTTTTCACTCTTGAGAGGGACTGCTGACTAGCAAAAAGCTGTTTGGTGACTGTTGGCATACTGAAGAACTTTCTAGATGAGTGCCAGGTCACATGTTCAGATAAGAGATCATCTTTCTGACATTTAACAGAATTACAATAGAGTTTAGTGGCGAGAAAGGCAATTTTAAAGGGATTTTTATGTTTGATGCTGGTAATGTTCTTTTGGTTTGCTTCATCACTTGCTATCCTTTTTTTTCGTAATTTCACTTTTCTTATTTTCATGACATACTGTTCTCTTTCTCCTAGTTGTAGAAAAAATGGATAATGTGACAGGTGGCCTGGAAACATCCCACAGAAGATACACAGAAAAACTCACAGAGGTGGAGAGTGGTCTGAAGAAATTAGGTAATCTACATGCAAGCAAAGCCCTTTGCATAATGCCTTTAGAGTATTCTCCTGGCAGATAAGGGCTCGGGATTTGCCTGCAGAATCTCTGACCATGACAAGATATTATCCATTATCTCCATATCCAGTATCCAAGTACTTAAAAATATTTTTACATAAACTTGTAGTTTATACAATTAGTTTATTATAGACATAGTTATAGATAGATATACACATGTGCATTTGCTTCTTGAAACATATTTTACTTAGCTTCATAGATATTTATTTCTTCTCTAAAAGTACATTCTGAAATATTCACACACTGCACTTCTCAAAGATATGAGATAATTTAGTGACAGGTACTTGCAGTGATACCTTTGTAGACGTAAATCTTCTACCTAAAAGAATGTACAAAATGTTGGGCTTGTTTGGTTTATTAAATCACAACTTAAAAGACTTTAGTTCCAGCTCATTCACAAACATTTTGTATATTACTGGCTGGATGACACAGAACCAGCAAGATACTCAGGACCATCTGTTCCCATTTAAGTTGACTTGCTGTGGAAGAAGTTAAAATAGTTATGGGGCAATGTGTGTGAGAGTCATAGAAGAGATCTGTTCTGGATAAATGATGATAGATGATAAACCACATGGCATAAATGAAAGAAAGGCTTCTAGGGATTAGCTATGCAATTGTCAGAACTGCATGAGGAACACAATATAACTTGAGCTTTAACTGAGTTGGAAATGTATAGCCGAGAAGGTCCTAGGCTGAGACCAATGACAGGGAGCGGAGCAGAGCTTTGGCAGAGTGTCAATTTGCATAAAACTCCCTACACATCTCAGACTGAAGTCTCTCTTTTAATTCACCGTTTGCTATTAGCCATCATGACTCATTCAAAAATACCAGAAGAAAGCTCCATACCAAACTGTCTTTTTCACCACAGTTTATGAAAACCATCCTGTCTTCTCTTGGAATCATCTCAAGACTTAAGACGCTGTAATTCATAGACATAGCTGGACTTAGAGGAGGACAAAAATATATGAACTGTGTGGAGCAGAGGGAAATGATTGAGGTCAAGAAAGGGAATCTTCCCTAAAACTGAGTGTTGACTGCTCATTTCCTTGGTTTATATGTCCTAGTTGATGAGCTGGGCCGCCTTAGGAGCTTAATCACACTCAGACGAGCTCCCAGAAGTATACTCTGGAGCAGTGTAAGCAAGAACAGAGATGTTCCTCAAAGATTAAAGGTTTTGCCTTCCTGAATCTTGGAACATGGGGAAACAATAACAGCAAAACAAATGTCACTAAAAGCACTAGTGGTATGTTAGAGAGAAAAAAAAATGTAAAAAAAAGAAAAGCATCATATCCTGTCATATCTGGAGTAGCCTGCTGGCAAAGCTACTAGCGTTGTCTCTAGCCCAGTTTGTTTTACAGCAGATATAAGAACTATTCTAAAATTCAAATCAAGATTTTTTTTAAAAAAATAATTGTATGTACTAAATCACAGTGAAAAGATTTTACTGCCAGAATAAGGAAGAATATGAACTGTTCAATTCTGCTCCAGAACTTTAAAAAAAAAAAAACCCTTCTCCAATATTTTAAATTCTGCTTATCACTCAATTTTTATTCAGGATACAAGCAGTACTTTAAAGCACATATTCATCATAATTCTTAACTATAGTTTTTTCCCCATATATGACCACCTAATTCTAGCGCAGAACTTTGCTTTATGACTTCACTCTTTTGGATGAGATAGTATAGGAGTTCTACTGATTGAACATTTTGACAATCAGATTGAACATTTTGACAGACAGATTGAACATTTTGACATTTAAGTGTATTTAATATATATCATGCTTGATAATACTACATTTTAAAAAATACATCCCTTCAATTTTTTCCTGTCTTAACAGATGACCAAGCTGGACAAAAAGCCATGAACACAAACACTGAACTGTCTAGCTTCAGATCAGATATTCTGGCTCTTCGTCAGCAGCTTCATGACATTGCAGAGAAAACTACCAGAAACAAAGATACACTGGAGAAGCTGCAGGAGTCTGAAAATGTGTTAGATGATAGACAGAGCCAAATGAAAAGTGTCTTAGATAGCAACTCTTTCATGATCCTCAGTGTCAATAAGACTCTTCAGGCATATACTGGCTATATTAACAATCTTCAACAGGACACAAGTAATATCCAAACAAATCTGCAAAACCAGGTGCACTCTCATAATGTGGCCATCATGAACCTGAACAACTTAAACCTAACACAAATACAGCAAAGAAATCTTATCAGTGCTCTACAGAAATCAATGGAAGATACAAGTTTGGCCATTCTAAGAATCAAGAATGACTTTCAAAATCTGCAGCAGGTTGTTCTTCAAGCCCGGAAGGACACTGATTGGCTTAAGGAGAAAGTACAGAATTTACAGTCTTTGGCAGCCAACAACTCAGCATTGGCAAAAGCTAACAATGATACACTTGAAGACATGAACAACCAGCTCAGCTCCTTCACTGGGCAATTGGAGAACATCACCACAATTGCCCAAGCAAATGAACAAAATCTAAAGGATCTCCAGGAACAGCATAAAGAATATGAAAACAGAACTGCTGCCAAATTCAACCAGCTAGAAGAGCGGTTCCAGGTCTTTGAAACTGATATAGTCAACATCATCAGCAACATCAGCTACACTGCTCACCATCTACGGACACTGACTAGCAATCTCAATGAGGTCAGGACAACTTGTACAGACACCTTAAGTAAACATTCAGATGAGCTGATTTTTATGAACAGCACGCTAGCCAATATTCGCTTAGACTCTGCATCTCTGAAGGTGCAACAGGATTTGATGAGGTCAAGACTAGATGTTGAAGTTGCCAATTTGTCAGTGATTATGGAAGAAATGAAGCTGGTAGATTCCAAACATGGCCAGCTCATCAAGAACTTCACTATCCTGCAAGGTATGCCAATTTTCTAGTGATACCCATTGTGGTCTGTATTGGATTCCTGCTTGCAGAACCCTCTTTAATTCTGTGAAAGTTTTGGGTTTTTTTTTTTTCTCCCCACTACATGTTGGGATTTTTTTTTCTGTTATATAATCCTAAACTTTGGAAATGAAAGTACAGCTTGTATTTTCCTGCCTTACTAATACTCGTACCCCTTCTTTGCATATCTGGAATGGGAATGTTATGAAAGAAAGTTCTGACTTAGCAGAATTTTATTCCAACTGACTGACTGGATCTGCTTTTGATTTAGTTTCTAAAATAAGCTAGTGGAGGTGTGGAACCTCAAGAAACCAATCTCTGCAAAGGCGGAAATTGCTAAAAAATATAAGCTGGACCATTCCCAGGAAGGTCCGCCCTTACTGAAAAACAAGTTACTATTTCACTTTAAGCCACTTGTTAGCTTGCCAGAACACATCCTACTTTGCTTAGTTTTTAATCCTTGGATATTTTATTTTCTCCAGAAATGAATAACATCAACTTTAGGAGGCTTTTCCTAGCCAAATATTCTTCTAAATGAAAAGAACAGTCATATTGCTAACCTGATGTGAGCCAGTGAGGCCTAAAACTATGACAAATATAAATCCTGTTCTTCAAGTAGAATCCAAATAGAACAGGTCTGAATTAGAGCCAGGATTATACATAAATCACCTTAACTTTTCTCATTTCAACCCTATCTGAAGACTCCAGTGTAGAAATGCATCTCTGATGTAGATCTGAGAAGAAAAGAAGACATTGGAGAGGCACTTGCTCATTCATGATCAGAATCCAAAATTATTTTAATGCCTATGTATGAAAAAAAAGTGATAATATTCCCATTTCCTATCATATGTATTGCTCTTTTTCTCATTATAATGCACAAATTAGCAGATAATACTTCTGGTCGTTCTTCACAGCTGGCCTGTTGCTCAATATGCAGCTTTTTTTTTCTCCTTTGACAACCTAATATTGACAGAGCACCAAACAGGGTCATATGAGCAGTAGCAGTCCTGCAGTCTCAAGAGAAGAGACAGAGCTAGAAGGAAAAAGGAGTATAGCTGAAAGAGAATGAAAATGTCAAAATGTAATACTGCATTTATTTACTATATAAACAGCACGGAGTTTGTCCTGTAGGAAGTGGCACCTCTCCCAGTCACCTATGGTATTATGCGACTGTCCAGTTCACAGGACAAGCTGCATCACAAGTTTTTCTTCTGTATCTTGTACTTTAAAGGTGCTCAGGAAAGAGCAGTGCTACGTAACACCTGAGAGGCAGCTGTACTTTTCCAAGTATTTTTGATGAGGCTTTCAAGATGCTGAATATCCAGTGTGGGTGGTCCAAGATACATTAAACAAGGACCCCCATTGGGTCTTCTGTTTTTTTTTTCTTTTTTTTTTTCTGCTCCTACTTTGAATGAACTTTGAATATTTGTACTGTTTCAGGTCCTCCTGGTCCAAGGGGACCTAAAGGTGACAGAGGACCTATAGGCCCTCTTGGCCCCGCTGGTCTAAAAGGACAAAAAGGAGAGAAAGGAGAGCCAGGACCTCCAGGACCTGCAGGTGAAAAGGGCCCACCTGGGCCAACTGGGCCACCGGGAGAAAAAGGAGGGAAAGGTTCAAGAGGATCACCTGGCTCCAAAGGTCAGAGAGGCTCTCCTGGAAAGACGGGTCTGCCAGGACCAAGTGGAGACCCAGGGCCACCAGGGCCACAAGGAAAAGATGGTCCTCCTGGGCCACAAGGCCCACCAGGATTTCAAGGACTGCAAGGAACAGTGGGAGAGCCAGGAGTGCCTGGACCCCGAGGACTGCCTGGGCTGCCTGGAGTCCCTGGGCTGCCTGGTCCAAAGGGCCCACCAGGCCCTCCGGGGCCCCCAGGTCCAGGAATGCCAATGGCTCTACAGAATGAACCTACAGCAGTGCCTGAGGCTAATGGTAAGCTATCTAAATACCACATGGACTCTGCTACTGAGATACCAATCTACCTAATGAAGAGTGCCCACCAGTGAGATACTGGTTTAAAATTGCCTTTGTTACATGAGTGTCCATTTAATCTCTGAGGTTCCTAATAAGGAACACTCTCAAGGGAAGCCATACGTGTTGGTCTTTCCTCCAGTGCTCCAAAATGGATTTAATATTTACAGCTAAAGACAAGGCAATAGTAATATGAGTAATAAATAATCCCCTTGGTCATGCTGGTTTCATACCTTGAGTCAGGGTCCATTTTATAGCTATTTTAGACAACAGCATGTTGTAGATGGGTGGGTAACACTCCACTTCATTTTAGGCCCACACAGAAAGATACTGCTGACTCATTGATTTATCAGTAATTAGTTTAACACAAAAGTTTCACACCACAGGTTGTTCTCCTCACTGGAAGAACTTTACAGAAAAGTGTTACTACTTTTCAATTGAAAGAGAAATTTTCGAAGAGGCAAAAGTGTTCTGTGAAGAGAAGGAATCACGCTTGGTTATCATAGACAACAAAGAGGAACAGGTAACTTCTCTTTTTGCTTTTCATGGAGAGGCTTTTAGGAGATTCTGAAAGCTACAGGGCAACTGGGAAGCTGAAAGCATCATTAATTCCCTGAAAGCATCAGGGAAGTAGACACAGTGATGGGCTCCAGGCAGCATTTTGTCCACTCTGGCACCTCAGCAGCTAGTCCGTGTTCAGTATGAGCAGAACATAGTGCACATTTGAGCACACAGGAAAGTTGGTGAGGATTTAAGGAGTTTTGAACCTTTGAAGATGAAGTCCATTGTACCTTGCATATTATTGAAATATATTTTTCTGGCAGTGTTGAAAATATGTATATTTTAATTGTCTCTTGTAAAACACACAGCCTAGGACTACTTCTGTGACCTACACGTGTTTTTATCTAGTTGTAGATCTAGCTATGTTTTAATCACTATTCCAGATAATTTTTTGGTGACTATATAGCGGTGGGAACACCAAGATATAACTGGTTACTCTTTGCTGTTTTTTTTCTTAGTAAATATGTATGTGAGGTTGCCTCTGACTTTATATCGAGATGTTTTTCATGATTATCTTTCTGTTTCACATGCAAACAGCATTATGGAGGGGGATGATATGATATGATATGATATGATATGATATGAGGGGTTGCAGAGCTAACTTGTGAAACATCCTTATCTCAGAAAAATCTCTTTAGCAATACATTTATGTTTAGCATAACAAAGATGCTCCAGAAGCAAGAGTCACCCATTAGTTCCAAACAGGTCCTGTTTGTTTGTTATGGACTGAGATCTTTCTTCCACAGCAATGGATAAAAAGGCAGATTCTTGGGAAAGGCAGCTTCTGGATTGGGCTTACAGATTCCGAGAAAGAAAATGAATGGAGATGGCTGGATGGATCCTTACCAGTTTACACGTATGTAAATGCAGAGCAGTGCTGTTTATTCTGTGCAGATGCAGCTGTTATTACTGACAGTTCTCAGAGCAACATCTAGAAATTATCCAGTGAATCCGGAAATTTGTTGTTAATTCTTTACTTTGGGTGCCACTGGACTGTTTATTTCTCTCTTCCTTTGCCATGCACAAGACTTTATTTCCTTGCCAGGAGGAAAACTGCATATTTGGATGAAAGCATCACATAGCTACGCATCACAGTGTTTCTTGCCAAAAAATTTGCTCCTGACTTTTATTACAAAGTGGAGATGGGAAGCACAGACAGTTGGAGGGGTTTCTTTTTTTTTGGTTTTGGTTTTTTGTTTTCTGTCTTGGTTTGAATTTTCCTTATTTGCTATAAATAGAGTGCTCACTCTGATAAAAAAAAAAATGCCTGGCCTTTAGATAAAGTCCAATTGCAAGTGGAAAGCATTAAGCATAAGGAAAATGCATGAAATAAGGGTGTTTAAGCTTTGGCCAGCTGAGAACAGAATTGGCAGCTCGCCAGGAATCATTGGGCTACACCTAATTCGTCCTAAATAGAACAAATTGCAACCACCCAAAGTTTTAATACTGAGAGTGAACTAAAGAATTTATAGAACTGAGCATGCTGTTCTCCAAGAAAACAGGCAGATGTTACAAAATGATCAGCTGTGATCTCATTGGTGTTCGTTTTGATGAGAAATATGGAAAAAGTCAGATGTATTTCAAATGAGCCATAATACTTTCCCTTTTTCCCCCTCCCACCGTTTATCTTTCTGTCTTTATAGCAGCGCTGTGACTGATTCCCACTTCAGCTACTACTTCCACTAGGTTTCCACCACGCTGTGGTTTTAGGTGGCCTGTGGTAACCTCTGAGCTGCCAGTTACTGATTTCTGAAACATTTAATTATTTCTGGAAAGCTGTGTGTCTTCCCAGGTGCCTAGTCAAGCTCTCTGTCAGGCAGGCATATTCTTTAGCTGAATACAGACCATATCAGCCAGCAATCACAAGCTCAGTTCAACAACCTGTTTCTTCAAGAAAATGGAGCTTTTAAGTCTCAATGTTGTCTTCCTTATTAAACAAAAACAGGATGAGGAGGAAACATTTGCTGCAGGATCTTCACATGCCGCATTAAATTGCACCATCGAGGCTTTTTGATCTCGGAAGATCTGTGTACATAGACTTTGCTAATTATGTGTTAGTCTGAAAATTCATGTCCCATCCAAACATAGGCATGGAAAAAAAGGTAAATCTCTGCTGCGCCTTCAGAGAGGCCCATCTTGGTGCAGCCGGAGGGCTGAGCACCTCCCCGGTCCATCCTATCATCCCGTGCATCTTGTGAGCGTGCCGGCTATTCCTGGTGAAGGGAGCAGGTTTGGAGCAGTGTGCATGGAGCACTGTATGTGTATGTACATTCAGAAAACAAAGTTAAGTTTAACGGTCTAATTTTAGGCCTTGGAGCTTTTGGCAGCCTGGGGCTGAATAGATTCCCGTCCCTGTACTACATCTGTTTTCCATTTTCTGCAAGAGTCATGTATTGTTTGTTTCAACATGTATTTCCCGTTCGGAACAGATCTCATGATGTTTTTGCTAATTTTCCTGTGGTGAAAAACTGTCATGTGGGCTGTGTTGTGCAATAATATCTACTGCTCTTCTGTTGAAAGAAACTGGAAAACTGGGCAACCTGATAACTGGAGCCATGGGCACGGGCCAGGGGAAGATTGCGCCGGGCTAATCTACGCTGGGTTCTGGAATGACTTTTACTGTGAAGATGTTAACAATTTCATTTGTGAAAAAGACATGGACAAAGGTGAGCAAGCACTTCATTTGATTATTTCACCCTACCTGTATCAGGCCAAATTCAAGTACACTTCACCCGGCTAGAGGGGAGAAGATCCAGGTGAATGGCCGTATGCTAAAGAAATGTGCTGAGGAAAAGGTCACCCTTAGACCTCTTCTACTCAGCTTGAGGCCAGCTTGAGCTCTTCTAATGCTCCGTGCAATATGTACTCTTTATATATTACACTCTGAAAGGCCAGCCCCCCAAGTGGCCATAATATGGTATGCTCTGCATCTTGACCATCTTCTGGAGATGTTCAATGTACCTAGCATGTCAGGCAGGATCTGGTATGTGTGCTCCAAACCTGAGCCATGCTGCCACCCTGCAAGCTGTTTTTGGAGACCCAATGGCTGTGCAGTGGGAAGATTTGGTTTTTGTGATGGCTTGGGAATCAGCCTTCCAAAACAGACCCTATTTTGAGAGTTAGTGTTAAATGCATTTTGCTCCGTGTGGGTGTCTAGACTGAATAACATCAAGTAGCGGTAAAAGGAGCTCTTCCCTTCCTATGTAAGTATTATTTCAGCAAAACTTCATGCTTTATAGATATTTCTTCTCTTGCACTTACAGAAATTGCAGAGGAGTTCCCTTAATTTTTTTTAAGATACCTTGACCTCAGCAAGCTTCCTTTTTGGAAAAGCATTTATACTTTTTATGTATTTCTTTTTCTTTTTTCCCTGTTTATTTTTCTCTTTTTCTCTCTTACTGTAGCGCAAACATTTGGAGTGTAAGAGGCTGTGAATTTACAGATACCTTCATATTATGAAACTCTCCTTAAAGAAGAAGAAAGATTCTGGGAGAAATCAACATCTCCAAACAAAACAGAAAAAGTTAAAGCAAGCACTGAAAACTGATTGAAGTGGAATTCAACAGCAACTCTTCTTCAGCATCCTGAAACTATTCCAGGGCTTCCTACCCACAATATCAGGAGCTTACTAGAAATACAGTTGAACTAATTCAGTTATAGATTTTCTTCCCAACCAGTAACCACACACATAAGTAACTTTGTCTTTGAAGAAAAGACTTTCTGTCAATCTGATTAAGACTGTTGGTCATTCATTTATAGAAAAACGTATAAAGCATCTGTGTAAACAGTATGTTCATTTGCTAAAATCCCAAATGTAGGAGAATTATACAGATACACGAATATATAGATTTTATATAAATATATATATATAGTCCAACTCTTATCAATAATATGGAATATACTTTTAAGAGCTTTTAAAACTTTGTATTTTTGTACAAAATATTTGCTTTTTACAATTGTTCTTTTTTTACTGACTTTTTTTTTTTTTTTTTTTTTTTTTTACAAATATAGTGCACAGGAGCCAAAGAAAACAGTAACAGGACTAATAATTCCTTAAGGTTTCCTATCAGGCCTAGCTCAGCTATAGAGAAATATTTTGCCAATTAGAAATATTTGTATTTTCCCAGATGAATTGCTCTGGTTAAATAACCTTGAAAGCACATTTTAGATAGCATTTTCCTACGCTAGTCTCGTCTGTGTGTGTAACAATGAAGTTGACTAAGGACTACATATTCATTATAGCTCTGATCACAGTCAGTTTTACATCAGGGTACTATGCAAGGACCATGCTAATACTTTTCCATCTTTCTATCTTTCCTTCCTGCCTTCATTTGTGTCTTCCTGCTTTTCTTCCATTCTTGAAAAAAAAAAAGTGCCACAAATGTACATCACTGACTTATTATAGTGATTTTGAAATGTTCTCATTCCTTCTCCATAGTTGTAGGGAGTTCTACCCTAATAGGTGCTGTCCAGATGAAAAATTTTATAAGAGCAGAAGCAGAAGAGCTGCACATGCTGAAATACATTTCTTTCTAAGATAGATTTTAAAATTTGGTAATAAAAACATGCCATACTCTAAAAAGTCTAATCAAATTGCCTTTCTCTAAAGTGCTTTGCAAACTGACCTCATTATTTCCTTGGACCAGTACTTATTTCCCAAACACCCCCGAAAATAACATACACTACCAAAGGGAACACAGTGTGCCTAATGAGTTGACAACATCATCCAGCCAGTTTCCTCCGCAGTCCCACGAGCTGTCATTTAGGCAGCAGTGCAGCTTATCAGGAATTAAGAAAATGAGCAGCCAGTTCATTAGCAGAAAACCTATTCTTGGTTTCCAGTTTTTTCACTCATTGTACGGACACCAGCTACACCATGAAGGAAGTTGTTCTGGCTTCCCCTGAAAGAGAGCTGTTTTAGCATTGCCTCCCGACCTCTCATTTACCTTGGCTGAGTGTGGATAAACTTGTTGAAATACTCCAGCGCTGTTGGAAAGAGACAAGATTGTGGACTTCAGATACCGCTCCCAAGAACAACCAAGTAAAGGCTGCAGCTTCGCTCAGTTCTGCACTCCTCCATTGTTTCTTTGTGGGAGACTTTTTAATAGTTTTTACTTGAAAAAAAAATGCCCCCAAAGCTACATTTGAGCATCTATCTGGTGGTATCTATGAGATATGAGAAGGAAGAAAATAAAACTTGCATACAATTGATTGAAAGTGAGAGGCCAGTTAAGTAGTGTTTACATACACACTTACTCAAGTGCCTGTAGAGACAGGCACTGTAGAGACATGTTAAACTGCTATTTTTAGATATTTTTAAGATATTTCTAGGTACAACAGTGTTACTTGGTTCCCAGAGATCCTCGTAAACCTTGATGAATGGCCTTCACAGAACCACATTGATCCAGAAAAGCACTGCTATCTTCATTGCGAAGGCTGGCATACTTAGGCAAATCCTGAGCATCTGCTGAGTTAAATGAAGTTCTTCCTGCTGGTTACTCAAGTGCTAGAGTTACGTCCACCCAAGAAGCTCATGACAACCTCTGTTTAAGCCCCAGATTTATTGTTTCTTAGCTCTGTATTTATCCAAAAGACAGATAAATGCTTCAGCAGTGGGGGTGATGGTACATCTAAAGATGGAATAATCTGAGAGTCATGTCATGCCTTCCAGCCCCACCGTGCAGTCATGATCAGCAGCTATCGCTGTATTTATGACTACATAACGCTACCAAAATGACGGGAGCATTTATCAGCAATGCCCACTTGTTAAAACTTCACATAGCAGCTATGCTAAACTGGGGAGTAGCACAGAAATAGTGATTGAACAAGGCCAACTTAAGGACGTGACATGTTTACAAGTTAAATACTTATTTCAAAATGAATTTCAACTCTGGCTTGTAATTATATATCACGCTGTTTCCAATTATCCACCTTTCACTGAGAAACAAAATGTGCCTGGTCTCCAGCAGCCTGTTCACACATTGGAAGCAAAGCGAGTAGGTGTTAGGCAAAACTGGCCTAAGATGGATGCTCTGATTGCATGCCTGGTGCATTCAGTCATCCTTAAAATCCGGCTGGAGCAGGCAGGCTGGCCAAGGCAGACCGTCTTTCTGATCCAGTATTCCTGCAAGCGGGAAAAGGAGGTGTCGAATGGCAACAAAGATTGAGATCACTGCAAGAGCTGGGGGAGTGTTCAGGCAGCTCAAGAAAGTGTCACGGCAAGGAGAGGGATTGGCAGGGATGCAAGTGGGACCACGGAGAAGGCCAGGAAGTTGTCATGGAAGTCAGAGCTGCTGCACGGGGTCTGGAAAACGTCCCTGTGAAGTCTGCTTGTTGGATGGCTTGAACGATAACACAGGTTGTGTGGAAAGTTTTAAGTGATAGGAGGTTCTTTTGTCCCAGCTAAGAGTTTTGGCTTCATATGCATATACACATTCACTGTAACTTGGCATGTTGAGGACATATCTCCAGTGTGTTTTTCCATGTTTTACATCAAACTACATGCAAGCCCGCTGAGAGCCTATTTTCCCTCCCTGGCAAGCGCTGTGCCTGCTGCACAAAGCAGAGGGGAGGAGAGAGGCTGCAAAGTCACCGGGCCTGACATCCTCCAGGGCTGGATTTCTTACTATCATTACTGACTCATTAATTTATTGTGAATCACCTTCAGCTGCTTCCAACTTACACTCGTCCAACTTTCAACCTGCTTGGATGCCTCTAAGTAATACCTGCAATTGTGCAAGTAAGGCCATAGTGTCACACAGAGTGGCGACACAGAAGTGGGTGCTACTTGTGCCTACTTGTGACCAAGTGACATATGTCCATCGGTGTGAGAGGCATTCGAGAGGTATTGGCAATCAAATGGATGAAGAACAAATATTGTAACTGAAGGCTATCCGCTCTCACAGCTAGTTCTAAGCACAGCCAGGGCTATTTTAGCTCGTAATGGCAGTTTTAGTACATGGCTCTTGCACACTGAGATGCTGGAAACATGATTTTAAATGGCTAAGCTGGACAGAAGACAAAATGCCTCTGAGGTCCCTCTTAAAGTTCACTATCTGACAAGAAGAATGCAAAACACCTCAAACTGGTGTCCCATCTCGTCCCTGTGTGATGCCCCCACTTCAGGGAAGCAGGACGAGTGCTTAGATTAGCCTTATTACGTCTAACTTCAATTGTCTGTTTATGACGACTAATCTAATCTTGCTGTTTCCATTTCTCTCCCCAAAGGCTGAGCTCCTCTTTTAATTTTCCACTGCTGGCACATAGCTCCTGCGCTTTTAGCAAGTAGCAGGGATCAGCCCGCGACTGCTGGCGAGCGCAGGAGCCGGGCCCAGGGCGGCCGCTGGCTGTCAAAGACACTAAGCAGGGGAAAGGCTGCGGAGGAGGTTGAGTTTATCCACGTGTGGGAAAACAAAAGCATTCCAAGGCCCCGGGTGGCTTCCCAGGACTAAAAGCCCAGCCTCGTGCGCGGTCACGGTGTCCAACAGGAACAGAGTGTCTCCAGCCCATGGCTCTGGCCTTGCTTGGCTTTCCCTGCCTGCCTCTGCAGGGAGTGGGGAGATGGGGCCACCACCACCACGGCCCGGCTGCCATCAGTGCTCACCCGTGTCCAACTGGGATCGATACGACCGTCTGCACACAGGAAACAGTCGTGTTGGGAGGCCAGAACTGCTGTACCCCAGCAGAGGTCTTCCTAGGACCAGGAGCCGTTTCTTAGGTCACTGTCTCCACTTCACTTTTCCATGGAATTTATCATTAAAAAAAAAAGAAAAAGCCTTGCTAAAATTTTTTAAAGGTCTCATGTGTTTCCTTTTTTAGGATGGAATACGTTTGTTTTTTTTTTTTTCTTTCCATCTGGCTCAGAGATGGAAAAAACATCCTTTGATTTCTTTTTTCAAAATAAACTCTGTGTGATGCTCCAAAATTTGTGTGGAGATTTTCTTTTCTTTTTTTTCAGAACAATAAGAGCAAATCACTAGACAAATAATTATTTTCTTTGAGAATATTTTACATGTGGTTAGGATTTTGTTATCCAAAATGCATCCCAGAGGTATATAAGTATTGCCATCCCCATTTTCTGGCTGGAGAAAAAAAGAGATTACAGTCTTAGGTTTTCAGAAATATGATTCAATTTGAAGCGGTCTATTTTTATGTGTTGGGGAGGTGATTTTTAGGGCTGTTTTTTCCAGTGAAACCAACATTAGCATAGAGCAAACTGATTTCCATATGCCTTAATGGTGGCAAGATTTTTTAAAAAATATATTTTAATTTTCAGTGCTAAATTAAACAGAATGGTGCCTCTCCGACACCACCAGGTCTATGAGAGACTGCCTTTTCTGCTGTTGTTTTGGAGCAGACCTCAGTGCGATCACATCAGTCCAAGTGTGAACAATATTGTATGGATAAGAAGTAACAAACGAGACTAAATTATGAAGAGACCTCTTGATCAGATGAAAGCAGATTAAAGGATTGCTGAGACTACTGACTTCTCTAGTTCACAGCAGTCTGACATAATTAAATCCTAAAAACAAATGTGTAAAGTTCTATCTTAAATATATATACATATAGTCTCCTTTAATCATTTTGGCTATACTTCAAGAACTTTATTAGGAAGCTTCTCTTAATAACCAGCATAAATGCAATCACATCCAGTTCAGACATATGTGTTCTCATTCCAGTGCTGTCCTTCAGCTTAAATATCTTATCTACTGGGACTGTCATAGTGGTCAATTTGGAGGCAGTCATCAACTCAAGACGCACTAAAGGATGGGCAGGAACAAATACATTCCTTTGATAAGCAGAGGAATCCGTGACAGAGCCTGGCTCCAACATCACAGTTTAACCTTGCAAAAGATTATCTAAAGACATACTGTGCTGCTTCTTGTTGAATGGTGGAAATTTTGATACTTGTTAGTACTGTCAGTTGATAAAAACATGTATGACAACATGACAAAATGTATATGGAGGGTGTTTTCCTCTTGAATTAGAACAAAAGTGTTACAAGGTAGTGCTGTGTTCTGTAACATGTTTGAGGAATCAGCCTGTAGGCCTGAGCTTCACCACATTTAATTGGGTTCTACATCTGAGCAGCATTCTTGAATCTCAATCAAGGTCAGATGTAGACCTTTGATCTCCAAGATGAAGATGGAGATGATTTGGAGATGATCATGTGGAGATGATCTAGGTGGGCCTGCTTGAGCAGGAAGGTTGGACTAGATGATCTGTAGAGGTCCCTTCCAACCTTAAATATTCTGTGAATCTGTGAATCTGTGAGATGAGTGGACAGGGAGGTGGATTAGGAATTGGCTCGATGGCAGGGTGCAGAGAGTGGTTGTCAATGGTGCGGAGTCCAGCTGGAGGCCTGTACTTAGTGGTGTCCCCCAGGGGT
>NW_020454760.1:5944449-5950782 GCF_003342845.1 Nothoprocta perdicaria
GAGGAGGGGGGCGGCCTCTTTTCAGTGGTGGCCAGCGACAGGACTAGAGGAAATGGCTTCAAACTGAAGCATCGGAAGTTCCACAGGAACTTAAGGAAGCATTTCTTCACTGTGAGGGTGACAAAGCACTGGAACAGGCTGCCCGGAGAGGTTGTGGAGTCTCCTTCTTTGGAGATCTTTAAAACCCGCTTGGATGCAGCCCTGTGCCACGTGCTAGGTGACCCTGCGTGAGCAGGGGGGTTGGACTCGATGACCTCTGAGGTCCCTTCCAACCTCCAGCATTCTATGATTCTATGTAACTTCTGCTAGGTTTTTTTTTTTTTTCAGCAGATTTGTGTCTGACACAAATCTGAGGTGCAGGCATCTGTGTGGTTCCAGGCATTGCTTCCAAACTCCCAGCATTCACCGTCATGTTCTTGCCATCCTTGCCAGAGGTCCTACTGGTGGAAGTTGCAAGTCTGTAAATGTGACTTTGGAAGAGGTTTCTTCCAGAATCCCTCTCATTCAGAAGTCTGGGCATATTGCAAAGAGGACATTTCCTTAATTCCAGCTCTGTTACCCGCATTCATTCAAAACAGATGATAAATTATTTTTCTGAGTGGTAAAAAAAAAAAAAATGTATTTTTCTCTACTCTTTTTTTTGCTGTCAAAATAGAAGTCTGGAGGTGGAAATCAGACAAAACAGCCCCTGATGTTGCAGTATCCCACTATCGCACGGACACAAGCAAAATATGTTCCTTGATTAACTCCTGCAAGAACAGGATGAACTGACATGTTAACAGTAGACAGCTTAGTGCTGTCTGCTTATGGAAACAAACTTAACTGCATGTATGACCTTGTTGCTGGTCCATCAGAAGGGCAAGGGCAGCCCTGCAGTTTTTCAAAGCAACTGTAGGAGGACAGAAATAGATGAAGAATGACTGAGAAGGGAAATGAACCCTGATATTCACATCATGGTTTCTAGTAAGATCAACCGCAGAGACACTCTCTTCTCAGAAACAATGTAATAGGGCCCTGCCACGGTTCCTACAATTCCCACTCACAGTTGGGAAAAGACGATATCTTGGCCTGAGAGAAGCGTGTCATTGAGTCAGTGCCTGAAGTCGTGAAGTCCTTTCCCAAACAAAAAGTCCTGGTGGTTCCAAGTCTCCAGGGAGCTGGGTTGGGGCTTTTGTTTTGTTGGCTGGTTGTTTTTCCTTCGTATCCTTTACCTCCTACACAAGTTTTAAAACACAGAAATATTTTTTCTAGCATTGCAGCTGTATTAGAAGAGCAGAGCTATATTTTGGAAGAAAGATTAAAGCAAGAATATGTAGCAGGTCTCCAAGCAACAAAACAGTGTGCTCAGGGAAGTAGGTCACAATGGTATTTGGAGTCATAACTCCTAATTTAGTACTACTTTCTCATTGACATCTCCATTTGAACAGGTGCACTTTATGAATGGTTAAATATACAACTTTAATAACAGTAATAAGCAGCAATATCAAGATACAGATGTGGAAAAGAAGAATTATTGAAACATAAAGGCGGCAGTCTGGTTTTCAAAAACAGAAAAGTGTTTAATTAGCAAATCAGAGACAGTTCAACTTTGAATACCAATGCATTATAATCCACCAAGTACTTTGCTTGGGTTAGAATTTTAAAGGTTGTATTTTTCAATGAATGGTCCCCAGCTTTCCCCATTCTTTTCATTTTAAGTAACAAAACTTGGAGCCATCTGGGGACTCTCAAGAGTCACCAGCTGGGAATTTCAAACACAAAGCAAATTTCAAAGGCAGATCAGACCTGTACATCCCATTTGCTCTAGATTTGACATGTTTGGGATCGGGCAGATCGTCAAGAGTCCTGGCTAGGACTATTAATTGGCTGAAACCTACACTCTCCTTCTGTGTGTTTGTATTGTTAGACCAGCAGAATACACTTGAAGCAGAGTCTCATTCAAGTATCACTGGGATGACTTTATTTATTTAAGCATGAGATTATAGATTTAGCCATGAGGTCTCCCTGTCTACATTCATCTCCTAGCATTTTACATATGAGAACAATCTAAAAATAAAATAAAACAAGGAAAAAACACAGGCAGAACAGCTGTTGTTCAAACCAGACCAAGCTTTGAATGAAAGCCATTATGATGGAGCAGACTGCAATTGAAAATCCATTTACATTTTCAAGTCTGATTCCAATTGTAAATCTTAGGTTATATATATGACAGATTAAAAGACTCTGGCCCCACTACACTTCTCCTTGGCAAGAGAAAACCATCTGCACAGCATCACTCGTGGTTGCTTCAACTCTGTAGGTACACTTTTTAAAATGACATAGTGATATATTTTTTCATTTCCCATCACATGCAGCAAAATCTTGCACACGGCATTTTCCATAACTATGCAGTAGTTGGCATTGGCGTAAGGAGCCTAATATGTGTTTTCCTTTGCTCTTTTCCCTCAGTCACAGGGACTACTGCACTATTTCATTTGTAATCACACTAGCCAGGATAAAAAACACTGAATGAACATATGGCTATGAAACCAGAAAAAAAAAAAAAAAAAAAAAAAAAAAAAAAAAAAAAAAAAAAGCCAGGCATATAGCTCTCTTTTCAAGTACAGAGAGAGGATCAATGAGTGTTCACCATACAAGAGACCACACAGAGCCATCTGGAGCTGACTTCAGCGCCCTGACGGCATGCTCCTCATGCCACGGGTGAGGCATGAGGGATGACATTCCTGCAATGTGGAGAGCCAAGAAAAAGGCAAAATAAGGCAAATATGTCTTATTTTGACAGTTCGGCTGCCAGGTGAGAAGTGCAAAGCTCCTGCGCCAGGGCCTTCACCTGGGAGCTCACCTGATGCTGCATTCAGGCAGGTTCCTAGCAGCCCTGAGGCCCAGCGGCCTCAGACAGTGCCAGGGCAGCACCTTCCACATGCACACACAGCAGTTTGCGAGGGCCAGGCCTCATCTCTGAACACATGAAAGGAGGACAACAAAACCAGCTGAAGGAAGAAAGCAAAATCAGAGAGCAAGGGATGCTCAGGTGCTTGCTCATAGATGCTTTGGCTCTTTGAAAAGCTCTAACACGTCTAGACTGGCCTAGCATCTGCCAGTTCAGAAAGGCATGGTCTCATGCTGTGTCACCTGCCACCCTCTTGTGAACATCTCAGCTACCCCACAGCATAAGAGAGCACCAGGTAAACACACCAACTACTGCTAAGCAGCACCATGGAAGACCTTGATGAGGTTTGGTTTGGTTCACATAAGAATAAGATTATGATGGCATAAGTATTTTAAATTCTAGAGCATGAATAGTGCGCTCTTAGAAAAGACTGGAAAATATTAGTTAAAACATCAACTAAAGGGTTTTCAAAACACCTCAAATTTGGAAGTTAATATAGCAGGTCAAATTATGTCATTGACATGCTAATTAGAGGGGGAAAAGAAATGTTTAATGAAGAGCAGTGTTGTCTTTGAATCTTCTAATGAATATTTTGAAAAGTGATTACTGTTCTCTTTGGTACCCCAGAAGTCACTTGCATATGAAATTAAAGTAGGCAAGTTATATATAATGAGACAAGATGTGATTGATAGAAAGTTGTAGTCTGGTGCTTTTTTTTTTTTTTTTTTTGCTATTTGAGTATTCTATCCTTAATCAGAAACCACACTGTCATCCAAGCATCACTGACTCTGTGAAGCAGAGGAGCTCCTCAGATCTCAGATCCTACCTTAATGCTTCCTTAAAAAATTAGAAAGAAACATTTTTCATTTTTTTTTTCAGTGCATTTACTTTCTGTGTTTGGCACCTCTTTTCATATGTTTCCTGTGTATTACAAGTTTCCCAATACAATATGCACTGAAGTAAAACAACTTGAAAACAAGGAGGAATATATGCAAATCTACATAAATTTGCAGCTAGGGGCAAGTAAATGAAACTGTGAGTTTCTCCCCCCAAATTCATGAATTTAACTTACACGTCTCTTAGGAGCCAGGCAAACTCTTTTATCTACTAGAGACTGTTCTCCTTGGGTAGCAACCCAGCTCCTATGTTTAGCAAAGCACAAGAACTTGATAAATTTTTCATTTGAAGCTATTCACATCATTAAGGTGGTGCTTAATTGTTTGCTGTTTTGGGATCTTCAGACTCTTAATGTGGATTTTCAACTTCCATAATGTTGCTATGCAAAGCAAAACCCTTAGCAGACTTCAGATTAACAGTGACCTAGTGAACTTTGTTTCTGAATTGCCCTTATGAATCTGTTGCAATCACAGCCTTGAGCACAAGTTCAAAAGAACCCAAGCCCAAAGCCCCAAAGACCACAGTTCATTGGTTCAGAATTTATTATGCTGCCACACAAATATTCTCATTTTAATTACATGATTGTCAAATTCCTCAGCAGTGAAAAAAAATAGCTGTTAGTAACTATGCAGAAATGCTAGAATAGTTAGAGAATTTAAGTCTCACTATGAGGAAAAACAGCAGCAAATCCATTACCAGATGTTGTGAGGAAACTGAAATTCTGAAAAATGTGACAATAACCACAGAAAACAACAAGACTTGTGAGAAATTCTAAGGAATCACCTAAACAAGAATAGCAATCAGAATAATAGTTCAAGCCATATTTTTTACTAATTTTGTAAGTAAGCAGCCCTCTAGAAAAGTGGCAGATCTGATACTGTCTTAGCAAGTCAACTTAGCAGTTATTCTTAGGCTGCAGCTCGATGGAAGGGTAGCCATGCACAATGAATGAAAATCATCTTGCCAATACTCTGATCTACAGCAGTGGCTGATCAGGACAACTGTATGAAATGAGTGAAGGAGATCTTTAACTTATCTCCTGTCGTTCAGATCCATCCTAAATAACTTACCATACTTAAGAGCCTACCTGCTGTAAGTTCTCTGTACTGACATTGGCATCACCCACAACATCACTCATGCCCCCTAAAACCTGAATTACCCTCAGTTTTGTTAGTGGAAGTGCATGGGAGGCCTATGCTCCTAATCAGGCCCCACAGATAAGAGGGTCTACTGCTATCTGAAGAAAAGTACCATATGCACAAGAATCCTCAAGATACTGTCTTCCTGGCTCTTCATCTAGGAGACATTCCAGAGGACAAGAATCTTTTCCTCACTCTTCCCCATTGGTGACTAGCAGGCTCTGAGCCAAAGAGATTTCTGGTATCGACCAAAGCCATTTTGCCATTTGGGATTTTTGATCACTTGTTGGGAAACTGGAGAAGCCTTTCTGTAGCAATGTCCCTAACAACTTGTCCCACCACTTGTCACAGGATTAGGAATATTTTCCCTTGGAAAAGAGTTGGGCATCACTATGGTGGATTGTACCATTTCAGTAATGATCTCCTGGACCTGCTCCGTTTCTTTACAACTACAGAAATGCTTCATCTTGGTGAAGCTAAGCAAATAAAGTGCATGTGTGTGTAACAGAGAGAGAAAGAAGGTAGTTTTAGGATTACTGCTTCTTTCAGTATTAAAGGACAGTAGGTCTCTTTGTGAACTTTTTCCAGTATCATGTGACACGTACAGCTGCCTGAAAAAAGACAACCTCTATTAGGAGCAAGTGCTTGGAGATAACTGACCAAAATACAAGCACTGTGCTGATCTGAGGCCTATTCATTCTTTTGATTGAACAAGCTACGCTTCTACATGCCTTTTTTTTACTTCAGTAGCTGAACTGGGCCTTAGTATTTGGACAGACAGTTGCGTTAAGGCAATGCTGAAAACAAGAAACCTTCTGGGGCGTTTATTTCATGGAAAGGTATATTGATGTTCCTGGGATTTTAAAGTGACTGAATACTCAGAAGCAACAAGAGTGACTAATTTCCCTTTCAATGAAGCCACATAGGCTCTGCTTTCATGTTTTGAAAGGCAGCCAAAGCAACATTCTTTCAGGCTATAAGTTGGTATAAATAAAGTATAACAGAGAGCCCGATAGGAAAGTTTATCAATGACACATGCCTTACTTAGATTTTACACGTGGACACAGCTGGATTTTCCACTTTGTCTCCAACTAATTCTTTAGGAATATCATCAGTTGCCATAAGCTGACAGTTTCCAACCACAATTAGTCTGAGAGAGTGAGAAAAGAAACCTTCATGCAAAGACAATGTAGACTAACATTTGGTGTTAGTGCGAGGTGAAAAACCGCTCCACAAAATGCAAGATATTTTTCAAACTTCAACTTAGGCATGGAGATCTTTTCTTTGCAACATGAAAAAGAACAGATAAAGTTGAAAGGGACATATTAGTGAAGTAAGCCAGCTGAGAAGACACACAGTTTGCTCTCCAGACCTACTTTTTTTTTTTTTTTTTTTTTTTTTTTTTTT
>NW_020454760.1:5950798-6000572 GCF_003342845.1 Nothoprocta perdicaria
AATGCTTTATGGCCTAAAACAGGTTTTTTTTTTTTTTTTTTTTTTTTTTTAATAATAATAACTATAGGCCTATTTTAATACATTTAATGATATGCCTTCATTTTTAATATTTTTTTTTCCTTTGTTCTCCCTTGGGAAAAAAAGAACACATGAGATCAGTACTTCGTGATGATGCAGCACCCAAGTTAGAGTACTCCTGCTCCTCAAAGTGTGTGTGCTGAACGCTGCTACACAACCAGAACACAGCTATTTCAGACTGTACTTCTACAAATTGAACTTCAAGAGGTGACTACTCCTTATCATCTCTGCATGTGTCTCAGAGAGGTCAGCTGAACTGGACTAAACCACACAGAGCAATTGGACCTGAAGGGACTTCCAGACGAGCACCTGCAGAACAGTGTGTTTGCTGATAGTTTCTCTTGGAAGGGCTTCTCCTCCCATTCCTCACTGAGGCCAAGCTCACCCCCTAGAGTTTCAAGACTCTGCCTCTGCCTCCTTCTTACATTTTATTAATTTCTTTCCCAATGTTTTTCCAGGGTTCCCACTTTCTTGTCTTCTTTCATCTTCTCCCCATGCCTGATGTGTCAATCAGCTCTATCAGAGCAAAATCACCCTCAAGCTCATTTGAAAATCTTCACATTAGCACTAGTGCCTTACCTCTGCTGCTGGTTGTTTTTCTGTGCAGCATTTATGTCTGAATTAGTCTTGAGCTGTTCGGGGCAGAGTTGTATTTTACCTGAATGTTGACAGTCAAATAGAGGATGAAAAACAGGAAGGAATGAGCCTCAGTAGTGCAATCAAAAGGAAATGAATCTGAAAAAAAGAATTGCTCTCCTTATTTGGCAGCACAAGCACAATGTCACGTTTCAGGAATCAAAACAATGACTGATGTGAAAGAAGTAAATCCAGGCACTCATGGTATAGAAACATAGGTATGTGATCCAGAAAATGCCTTGCTGCATCCTTCAATAACCCAGGCTGAAATTATAAAGGAAATGTGAACAAAATTAAAGCTGCATTTTCCATAGCAAAGAATGCCCAAAATGTGAGGTATTTTGTAAAGAAATTCTACTTAAAAAGTATCAAGCTATTCCAAGATCTCTGCTGAACTCCAAGTAGTTTTATTAGGTTATAATCCAGAAGATATGACTGACTGAAGGAAGGAACTATTGATAGCTGTTGAATAGCAGCCAGATGTGTGACACCTTGCTTTTGAAAAAAAGCCAGATTTCTGAGCACTACTAGTGGCACAGAGACATAAAGTTTGTAAATTATTTTGGCAATAAAAATCACATTCTGTACAGGGATAAAACAAACCATATAGGGTAACTGCTTTTGCCAATTGAAAATGTTAGATGCCTAGATCATGATGATCGAGTGGCCAAATACAAAGGAGATTTTTAAAAATAGCAAATAAGTACTATATGAAAATAATTCATGGACTTCTATTTGCACAGATTATTAATATTCATGCTCAAAAATTGTGTATGCCAATAATAATGACAATAGCAACAATAAAATGTATAGAAATAGAGTTGTAGACACACACCCAAAAAGTGGCCAATATCAATCAATTCCCCTCCCTTTTCCTAGCTCACTGTCAAGAATCAGTGATGACAAAGGGCAGATTTCAACTCCTTTTTTTTTAGGCCATTACACATATCTAGCTACAGGGAGTCACCTGACCCTCACCTCTTGTTAAACTACTGCAGTTTACTGGGTTCAATGTAGGTGCAGATAATGAAGTCTAGTTTGGGCAGAACCAATCTATAAACACCATCGACATGCTGCAAGAACATCATTCCATGCTCTCACCTTCCACTCACTCCCACTTATTCCCCTCGCAGATCAAACCCCTGACTCTTGATTATTAAAGTCAATTAATGGGCCATGACCCATTTCCTTTAGTGACTACATTTCCAGTACACAGCTACATTGTGTTAAGAAACTGATGTATTCTAGGACAGTAGCACAAATAAGAAGTTGCGTGTCCCGGATGAAAGATGTGAGTAGGAAATCTATCATTTTCCATAAAGCAAAAAAGGGAAAAAAAAAAAAAAAAGGGGGGGGGCGTGTAACAGACTTCTAGGTGAGTTCAGGTCACCTAGAACAATTCAGTGACAAACCTGTTTCCAGCTCCAGGAGATAAATTATTTCAAAAATGATGAAAGTAAGAAGTGATGAAACATTTCTGCTCTAACTGGCATGATGAAATGGGATAATATGAGATATATTCCTGAGCAATTCATTCAGAAAATGGAAAAGAAAAACACAAAGTATTAAATACAGTAGAACAGCATCATGGGATTTAGCAAATATAAAAATTCCCTGGAGAAAAGTGTTACTACAAAAGGTAGTACTACTAAAATATAGAAATGTTCCTTGCTATCCACTTTTTTTTTTTCCAACCATATATATAATTTCCTCAAGAGCTACTTTTTTTGTGTTAATCTGATTTCCTCATCATCAGACCATGTAAGTTATTAGTTGTATCTCACAGTAAAATAGCAGGCAGGATGCCACTTGAAAATTAGGAACCAAAGGTAGTGCAGCTTGTGCATTAGTGTTTCTAATTGTCTTGAAGATGAAAGGCTGTTTCCTATGCAGGTTCTTATGACTGGATCGGAAATACCAGGTAAGCTACTTACACTAGTCTAGTAAGGTGATTTATCCACCTTTCATGACAGCTATTCTAAGCAGATGAATGCGTTGGAATATTGTCCAGAGAAGGAAAGTGCTAAACACATTGGACACCCTTTGAGCATGGGAGTAGTAAAATAAGGAGTACAGAAGCTCCAGATACCTCCATCTTCAGAGAGGGGAGGCTTTGAAGGCTCCAAAGATAGCACTCCATAGGAATGACAGCAGAAGCTATAGTGGAAAATCAGTCTGGCCTTGGAAAGGGAAATCCAGAAAGATAGCATCTGGTTTAAGTGAAATCGCTTGTAATTCAAACTGCACAAGCTATTTACACAAGGTGATACTATCTCTGTTCTCTCTAATGCCCTCTGAGCAGAGATGTTCTGAGGTACTGCTTTTATTAATTGCTTTCATTCATCTGAGCTTTCAACTGGTGAAAGCTTTTAAGAGGTCTTAATTCTGGGTTAAAAACAGATTTTGTGTAGATTAGATTTAAGAAAGGGATGTTAACATGTTTGATTATCCCTTAGATTCCCAGGTAGCACAGCTGCAATCTATGATGCATTTTTGAAGGGTTAGTTTAGAGTCACGATGCGTTGTCTGTTACTTCTATAGCGATGCACAGCACTGCTCTGACTGCACTTCTGATCCCTGAAGCAGAGAGCAATTTTTGTCTGCTTATCGATAGCTCAGCATCTTCGCTTACAGGGTTGATAAGGACAGCTTTGAAGCAAGTTGTCAAGACTCTGCCCTCAGCGAGGCAAGCAGAACTGTGATGCTGCTGACTGTTTGGGAAGAGCAATCTCTGTCGGGGTGCAGAGCCACTGCTGGGGCACTCGTATCTTCAGTCCTCGTGGTCAGCTTGCTAGGCTCGTTGGTGATATCCCTACAGGAGCACCAACAACTCACTGCTAGTCCCCTCAGCATCAGATCTGTGGGAAAGTAACAAAGACAGTTCCGAGCAGAGAAAAAACACAGGACCTGTGTCAAGAGAAAAGTGTCACAAACCACAATCGTAACATTTTTCTTCCTGCTTATCAGCATCTACTCTGGGGGAAAAAAAGGAAAAAAAAAAAAAAAAGCCTCCTCCTATGCTGTACGCACTAACAATAACACTGGACTGCTTTTCAGCAGGTTGGCAGTCCTCTCTGTTGTATGGTAACATCAGTCTTGGCTTAAGGAATATTTGTGTTTTAAAAAGACTCCATTTGCTTTGGCACTATCTCGTTTAGACACTCATTACTGGCTTATTGCTATCTTTGTAAGAGTTTAAAAGGTGATTTTTCTCACTATTCAGAGAGCTCTCCTCTGCTTTTCATTCATTCAGTGTGTGGGGGAATAAAATAATCTCAAACAATTTATTCAGAACAGCCCTTTATTCGGCTTGTAGTAGGCTTTAGTTTATCAAAGAGATGAGGAATAATGAAAAAGTCTTGTAAAATCCAGGAAAACCTTTTCTAAGCCTAAATGGATAATATTCAAGGTGTCCCATAGTATAAGCAGGTGACTCATTCAAGATGACGACAAATCACGTGATTTTGCCAATTTTCAACATAATGAAGCCACCTTTCTCACAATTTGAAATGAACTGGCATGGTCCTGACATATTCTGCACTTTTTAGACAGTGTCAAACAACGGCTTCATTTAAAGATGAAGTGACAAACTTTCCCCTGGCAGAGGACCACCAGCTTTCCATGAGCAGAGCAGCATCAGCACCAGGAGGGAAACACAAGGGAAACTGCACCCACCAAAGCGAGCAGCTCTGCCCGGGCACCTCGGTTTCCTGTGCAAACACTTCCCTCCACCGGTAGAATCAGCAGCTGCAGTCACATCGCTCGAGAGGGAAAGCGCCATTCCATCCATAGTTGACAGATTATTTTAAAATGTAATCTAAAGAGGAATACATTTAATTTTAAAACATTTTGCTTCTTCCAAAAAGTAAAATATTTTGCCTATTTTATTTTTTCCCCACTTATGAAACAGAATCTTCATTTTTCAGACAGATATCCAATATAAAATTGCATGCCTAGGAGAAGTGGGAAACCGCACTGGGGGAAATGTGCTTGGCTTTAGGTTCACTGAATCAAAATGCAGGCTAAAGGAATGACAATCCTTCAGCCTAAAAATAGTGATAATAAGGGAAAGGAAAGCAGTGGAACACTGGCACAGGCTGCCCAGAGAGGTTGTGGAGTCTCCTTCTCTGGAGAGCTTCGCAACCCACCTGGATGCTGCCCTGTGCCCCGTGCTCTGGGTGTCCCTGCTGCAGCAGTGGGGTTGGACTAGATGATCTCTACAGGTCCCTTCCATCCTGAACCATTCTGAGACTCCGTGAAAACCGGAGAACACAGCACAGGAATACCAGTTCCTAGTGCTCCTGACTTTTCCGTCAGATCGTCCCCTCATGAGCAACTTTGCTTGACTGAGAACTTTTCTCCTCCTACACTTTTCCCTCTCAAAACACACCCCTGGGCCCCTACAGTCTTCAGGCTGCTCTGCCTTGGAACAAGCAGCATGGACATGAGCAGCTGAGCTAGACAGGCACCAGAGAGGCCCGTGTGAGCCAACCTGCTGGCCCAGCTGCCCTAACCTGCAGCTACGATGATGGAGTGTCTTAGCACTAGGGCTAGTTATAGCCTGCTAGTGCCTGGCAGCGAAAAAACAGGCCTTAAACACCCCACGCTCCATGTAAGGTGGGACTGCGGTTCCAGAGTAGACTTCTGCTCACAGCAGGCTCCTAGAAATCAAAGCATACATTGGAACGCTGCAAGCCGCGGCTCTGAGAGGCTCCCAGGAAAATGCGGATTCAGAGACAACAGAAGACAGCTGTGGAAATGCTGAAGAGTCAAACATCAGCGGAAGCGCTGCTTACACACATTGCACCTCAGGCAGCACTTCTGATAGAAAGCCTGAAGTCTTGGTATTGCCACGGGGCAAAACAGGTGACCCAGCATACGCAGTACTTCAGTGTGTGCTGAATTTGTCAAGCCCTCCTAGTGATTTAATAAAAAATAAATGACTACTAAGGAAGGAGAGTTAAATGAGACAAAACCAAGTTGAGTACCTATAGTGTAGACCAGCTGAGAAACTTAAAAGATCATATAAATAGCCAATATTTCTCTTCCCTGAGGAAAAAAAAATATCTCTACTTGCAGCTCAGCTGAAAATAATATTCTTCCTCAAAAAATAACCACTTGTATCTCAGCTGAAAACAATGTTCTGACTCCACTGGGAGCTTCTTCAGTATTGTTCAGCTAACGTGTTCCTGCTTTCAGAGTGGCAGGAGCTCTGCGTGGGGAAATACATCTGGTGAGGAACCCTGTCCTTTGCAAGGTGTTCATACACTGTTGAGGGTGGAAATGTCAACAGAAACAATGAAGCTCTGCAGCCTTCCCAGGAGACCGTAATCGAAAAAGATGGATGAGCACCCTGCTTACCAGGAGACTTAGCTAACAAAAGCTACAGGATGAGCTCACATATTTAAATGAAGACATCAGCTTTCTTGCCTGCGAAAGGGGAAAGGACACAGGAAGAATAAAAGTGTCTTCCATGCCCACGCTCTTGGCTCATATCTGCCTGCCATGTGTAGGTATCTCCAGCCCCTGGGGATGTCTATTACTAATGGCACAGGGCACCTTTACTTACCAAGATGAACTGCTCCCTCTGTTTTTAATTGTAAAGTAACTACAAGGGCTTTTAAATCTATTTTCAATCAGAAAATAGGATAATGTCTGGTGAACTTTACTATATATTCTGAGGAAATGGGGTAGGAAGATGAAGGGGGGTTCCAAAGAAATGGAAAAAAACAAACAAACAAAAATAAAACCACTTTCCTTTCAGTAATTTAAAATTACTGGGTTTTTATGAGCAAAGAAAGAAGGGAAGGGTAAGAAGGAGAGATTTTAAAAAATGAAAGTCAAAACGAGAATGACAATAGACTTTTTTCAAATTTAAATCCATCATAAAATTGCATTCAATTTTCTCCAAATAAAAAAGCAATATGGAAATATTTCTGACAATATTTCACTTTTCATTTGTATGACATTCTGTATTTTCTAATGAACATTACATATTTTTGGCCAAAGCTACAAACTAAATTCTTCAGAAAGGGATAATATCAGCGGCCCCGAACGGGGTCTCAGAACAATTCTCAGAAACAGCTGGGTCAGGTTAGTTCCTTAGGAAGCATCTCCAGCGGAGCAGGACAGCAGGGAGGCAGTCATCTCCCTTCAGGAACCACGGGATCAGCTGCTGATAAACCACGGTCTAGCAGCGACCAGTAGAGGCTGGATAGGGAAACGGTGCCGGGAAGGGACACAGCGGACGCATAGAGAGGCCTCTCCCTCGTGGGGACAGAGCCCCACAGATTCTGGCAGATTTTCAGCTCCCCTCCAATTCATAGTTACTCACATGAAGCAAGCAAGGAAAGTTTGCATTTGGGGAAAGTTCCTTAATTGTCTTGTACTTCACAGCAAAGAATGAGTAACTTGAAATTCACGTACATTCATGAGAGGCATGAGGGTTATTTGAGCAGGGTGGGGATTGCTCAGCGCTGACTCATTCACCAGGTGTCAGGGATGGCTCTGGAGCGACACAGGTTACCAGTGGGCAGCACGACAGGTTGGACGGGCTCCAGGGGCGCGTTTGTCCCGATCCGTTCAACATGTGGCCTGTTACCGAACATCTGCCGTGGGCTCACAGCACCGCAACCAGCGCGCCAGTTCCCACATTCCTATTACGTACATGGTTTGGAGCGTGTGGAAACCGCCCACCCGAAGCGTCCCCTTCCCCTCAACAACCACTCTTTGACCGCACGCTCTTTGAGGAGGATCCAGTCCCCCAAACCACACGGCCTCAGTTTCCCTGTGGGTCCCTTTCCATTTCCATAGGGAATGCCATTGGGAGCGTTAATCAACTCCAGCCGTCCCACTAGGGCAGCGATACCCTGTCACACAGACAAGATCCCCACAGGAGTCGCCTTGAGCGCGTTCCCAAAGGGCGGGATAAGCGGCCGGGTGGGAACAGGGAAGAGGAGGGCAGCGCGGAGGGAAGGGGCGGGTGGCGGCGTCGTCATCGGCGCGCGCCGAGCAGCCGCGGCCGGGACGATGTCGCCGCCGCTCTTCAGCCTGCCCGAGGCGCGGCTCCGCTTCACGGTGAGCGCCCCGGCGGCCCGGCTGCTTCCCGCGCCGCCCGGGGCGGCCGCGGGGACGGGGACGGGGCTGCCGGTCGCGTCGCGGCCGCCGCCCTGGCGCGCCCCAAGATGGTTCCCGTTGCTGGGCCCCGCGCGACCGTTAACGGCCGCGCGCCGGGGCGGCGGCTGCTCGTGCGCAGGGTGACAGGGACCGCGGCTGTGTCCGGAGCAGGGCGGCCGGCAGCAGCAGGCGAGGGGCCGCCCGCCGGCACGGGGCGCCCCTGCAACACCTCAAAGCGCTCAGCTTTGGGCATCGAGGGGCTGGAGCGAGTCCAGAGGAGGGCAGCGGGGCTGGGGCAGGGGCGGGAGCGCAGAGCCGACGGAGCGGCTGAGGGAGCCGGGATTAGTTAGTCTGGACTCAGGGGGGACCTCATCACTCTCTGCAGCTGCCTGAAAGGGGGTTGTAGTGAGGCCGGGGTCAGTCCCTTCTCCAAAGTAACCATGGACAGAACAAGAGGAAAGCACAGAATCACAGAATGCTTAAGGTTGGAAGGGACCTCTAGAGATCATCTAGTCCAACCCCCCTGCTCACGCAGGGTCACCCAGAGCACGGGGCACAGGGCTGCATCCAAGTGGGTTTTGAAGTTCTCCAAAGAAGGAGACTCCACAACCTCCCTGGGCAGCATGTTCCAGGGCTCTGTCACCATCACTGCCAAGAAATGTTTCCTCAAGTTCCTGTGGAACTTTTGGTGCCTCAGCTTGTGGCCATTTCCTCTAGTCCTGTCACTGGCCACCACTGAAAAGAGGCCACCCCCTCCTCCTCACTGCCTCCCTTGAGGTATTTATACACACTGATCAGGTCCCCCCTCAGCCTCCTCTTCTCTACGCTGAACAGGCCCAGCTCCCTCAGCCTTTGCTCATAGGGCAGATGTTCCAGGCCTCTGATCATCCTGGTAGCCCTGCGCTGGACTCTCTCCAACAGCTCCACATCCCTCTTGTCCTGGGGAGCCCAGAACTGAACATAAATGGCCTCCACTTGTGCGAGGGGAGGTTCAAGTTAGATACTAGGAACAAGTTCTACATGGAAAGAGGGGTGAAGCCTTGGAACAGGCTGCCCGGGGAAGTAGTGGAGTCTCCATCACTGGCAGGGCTAGAGAACTGTGTGGCTGAGGTGCTTAGGGACATGGTTCAGCAGCCTGGTGTGGATGGGTTTATGTTTGGACTCGATGATTTTGAAGATCTTTTCCAACCTTAATGATTCTCTGATTCTAGATTCTCTAGCTAATGCAGGATAGGCCTTGATGGGAGGTGACTTATGTGACAATAAAATCATTCTGGTTTCAGTTCAGCTTATCCTAGTTTCATATCATTTTTTTCATCATCAGCAGCTGCACACTAAAGTATCCTACCAGCAAAAACTCCACAGCAGCAGCTCTCAACTTAAAAAAGATGTGGATATTATAAAGGTCCTGACTAACGCTGAGGCAGGTGCTAGCCTCAGTAGGCCTGTGGCAAAGCTGCAGCTGTGTTTGAAGCACTGCAGCAACCAAGTGTAGTTGGAATCTCTCTCTGCAGAGGAAACTTTTCTTGTAATGAATACTAAACTTGGTTTCATTAAAATACTACAAAAAGGCAAGTAAAAGACTTTTCATACAAGTTTAGCCTAACCTGGGGAGCTAAAATAGGAAAAGTATCCATGGTTTAGTTAGCTGAAATTAATGTAAAATTAAATTAGAATCTAACGTAACTCATAAGGGCCATAGCTTATTGCCCTTATCTCCTTTGCACCTCTGCTGAGTGATGCTCTTCCTTACCAGAGCAGCCTGAGCTGGGGCTGTACCCAGGCCATTCGGTTATGCCAGTGTTGGTCTGGTTTGTTGGACTCCTAAAGAGGTCGAAACTTGCACAGAAGTAGTTGAGGCACAGGCAGTTATTTCATTTTGCTGATTTCATTACAGATATTTTTGACCAGCTTGCTACAGGAAGTAATGTTTTTAAACCAGCGCAGCTTGCTTGCCTGGCAGGTGAAAATTTATTTTGAACCTTACAGTTGTTCTAGATGCAACATCAGGCATCATAGCCTGCTCCTTTATATTTCACTCAGAAAGGTAATTTTAGATGAAATGCTTTTAGCCCTGCCTGATTTCAGGTAGACTATATGGGTAGGTTCTTAATAAAAGTTTGTTTGTAAAATTGAAGTGGTGAATCACAGGTAGATTCCTAAGTATTTCTGCTTTCTGTCAGGTAGAGGAGGCAAGTGATCCATCAGAATAACTTTGGCTGCCTAATGGTTTTGTAATCTTTTTGTTTGCCTTGTTTAGGCCTCTACCAGGGAGGCTCTGCATCACAAAACCCTCAAACCGTTATTGAATGCATTCAACCAGATTCCTGGCAGGTAAGTAGCTGCCACTTGGTTTTTAAAAGGTAGCTATTCAGATCATTTGTACCAGTCTTGTCTTTTATAGTTGTTATTAACTAATGTAGAATGTTTGTGTTTGCAGTGAAAATGAAAAGAAGTGCACCTTGGACCAAACTTTTAGAGTTGTTGTTGAAGAAGAAATAGTAAGTACTTCAAGCTGCTACAGCCTATCTGTTGAAGTAAATGAAACTTCTATTTGAAAGTTAACATATACTAATTTGACAACAACTTAATTTTAGTTTTAGAGAGTAGTGTTTATTAAAAAACACAAAATATGTAAATTAAAATTCAATATAGGCAATTAAAGAAGATTAATGGGTAGGATGAAATTCAGTTTTTACAGATACAACATTGATGAGAGATGCTTATTTTTGAAAATCTGCTATGACTTCATTTCATAAATATGCGTTATTCTACAATTATACTTCCAGAGTGGAGAGAGTTATCTACTACTAGCATGTACTGCAGGAAAGCAGATGGAATGACTTGAACTATTTTGGTTTTGCTATAGCTTTTATTTGGCAGAATGTGGGATAACTGTTTTCAGGGGGTAATCAAGCATCTGCACAGTCAGTATTGCAGGGTCTTTAAAGGCCAGAAAAGGTCAAGAAACGTTGCTCATAATAAAACAAAAAAAAATGTAATAGAGAAGTAATTGATGGATCTGCTAATAGAATACTTAATAGAATAATAGAATAGTATTTGGGGAAGTAGAGTGTCAAAAATGGTTAAAATGTATCTGTTTGGGAAACAAGAATTTTGATTAATATATTAATGTCGAAACAGAGAAGTTCAACCTTTCCATGTGTTTGTTTAGATAAACAAAGCTCCATGTGAAAATCTCCTGGCCATCATTTCTCTTGCTATTAATGGAGTCACAGAAGGTGAGCATCTTCTTCTTGAATCTGGTAGCAGTTTAGGGACTGTGATGTTTTGGGTTTTCATTTCTTTGTTTGGCATCTTGCTTTTTGTGAAAGTAGCTATGATAGTATGTGGTTGTTAGGGTGGTGGTTGAATAAATCTGTTGCTCAAGAGATGAGTGGAGATGACTGGTTTTGGTTGTAACATAATTCGGGTTTTCTAATGCTGACCCCTGTGAAATGCTTGGATGTCTCCCATCCCAGAGATGTGAGGCCAGTGAGACTGAGTTTAATAAGAGACTTATCCTAGATTTCCTTTATAGTCACTTTCAGAGTCAAACATAATGTTTCCTGAATGTCTGCGCTAGTCTCCCACATAGTGACCCATATTTTGCTGTATATTACTGACACCACAACAGTACACAGCTGGTTTTCAGATGCCTGGGTCTGTTACTCCAGCTGTCTCTGTGTCAGAGATGGTCCTGCTAAATCCATCTGAATGACCTTTAACACTCTTCCTTCTGTTCATATGTTCCGTGTGCCTATCAAATGTGGTTTTGTTCTGGTAAATATGTATTTAATGCATATGTTTTATGAACTGTAGAGTAACATGACCTGTGATTAGGAATACAGACTTTAGCAAAGTACAGAACACCACTTTAGAGGTGCTTTAATTGAGGAAAAGACGGTTGAACTTGCTACGTTTATAGTGGAACCAGCTGTGTGGATTTGGAGTTCCCTTGTGGGCTACAAATGGATACAAGCCTGGCTGTTAAAAACTGCACCATGCAGATTTTCTGGTGTCGGTAAAAACTTTAAAAGAAGCTCCTAGTTTCATAATAATTATGAGAGAGGCATGGGCACGTAATCCAGTCTCTGGGTAAGCCAAGAAACATGTGTGGAAGCTCACAATCCAATTTCTGGATAAGCCAGAAAACATGTGTGAAAGCTCACGCTGTTGGCCTGAATCAAAAACCCCCTAAGAAGCATAGTAAGATTTGCTTTGTTGTTACTGGTGGTTGATGGTGGGTTGTTTTTGTTTTAATTTCCTTTTTTTTTTTTTTTTTTCTTTTTTTTTTTTTTTTTTTTTTTTTTAATGAGTGTGGGGACTTCACTCTTTTTATTATTTGCTAGACACTAATGCAAAGCTCTGCTAATGGTCATTTGAATATGCATACATAAGATTCAGTGGAAGTGCATACTTCACCTAGATGTTTTTGTTAATGTTTTTAGGAATCCAGGAGAACTTTTTTAACATAATGTCACTTGTCTTCCATACATCTTTATTCATTTTGGTTCAAATTTTCTGAATGAAGCATTTCTCATTCCTTCTAGGTATTTGCACTGCGTCAACCCCTTTTGTTCTTCTGGGGGATGTTCTGGATTGCCTGCCTTTGGATCAGTGTGACAAAATCTTCACTTTTGTGGAGAAAAATGTTGCTACATGGAAATCGGTAAATGTTTTTCCAAAATATAGTTACTGCAAAACTTTAGTCTAATTGAGCCGTTTTATAAACATTTTTTAATTGCTTTTATATCTATTTGTTTTAAAGTAGTTTTGTTAAGTGTATTTTATTTTGAAGCCTAAAAACAGGAAGTCAAGGTAAAAGAGGTTAAAAAATTAATAGGAAAAAAAACATAATTTTGATTGATGTTCTAACTGTTTTCTGGCCACTGTATCTCTACTGCATGTTTAACATTTCATGGTTATTCCATTTCACTAAATGGAATTCACATGGAAATTTGACTTATAATGTATGATTTATATTGATACCTTCACTTAGGCACTTCTTTCTTTGGTATTGTAGGGGATACCTTCACTCTAATCTGCAGAAAAAGGAGTAGACTTGTTCACTTTCTTAATTAGTTTTTTATCACAGGACTGTAGTAAGAATGTTACCCTAAAGTATTTCTGCTTTTCAAGAAAAAAACAGCATTTTGGGGCCAATTTGAGCATTTTACTTTCTTGCTGTGCAGTAGTGTGGTACTTCAGAGCAGCTTCTGTCGTGAGCTGCTGAGCTTCTTGTGCTGCAGTTGCAGGTAATTGAAGAGGTAACCTGCAGGCATTTTACTTCAGGATCATAAGAAATCTTGGATCCTTAGTTCCTTAGTTGGAAACTGTGCATTTCAGGGAGAAAAGTGGATGCTGCCATTGCAGTTCATTGTTGCCTATGAGCTACCTTAGGAGGCTAGATTTAAATTTTGTTTCATGCTTCCTTGAAATTCATGGAACTGCTTGTTCTGTGTTGCCTTTTTGTAAAACCTATCCCTTACTTGAGGGAAAGCCTGAATTTAGAAACAATGGTAAGAATTATTCGTATTTACTTGTGATATGCGATTGAATTAGAAATAACACAAAGAGGTTTTACTGTCTCTTAATGACCCTGATGCCTTGAATTCATTTCAGAATATGTTTTATTCTGCGGGGAAAAACTACTTGCTACGCATGTGCAATGGTGAGTTACACATTTTTTTCCATGGATATTAGGAAGTAAAGAATTCCCAATCACAGCAGTTGAATGGGAGTTTAGTAACTCACGTATTTATTACTAAAAAGGTGATTTGCTTATCTTGGTAGATACTCGTAAATCTTGCTGTTTGTTGTAAATATAGTTCTGACCCTAGGATGATCTTTTTCATCAGTGTTTCTTCAGTCACAGAAGAACACTTGAGAGTTACCTGTCCCCCAGCAATGACAAGGCTGGTATCAGAAACAGTGTTGGTTTGAGAAGGATTTCTTTTACACTTAATTTCGCTTGCCACTGTAGTAATTAAGAGATTTGGTAGAATGTATTAGGGAAAAGTATGGTTGGTCTGAAGATGTTACTAGTGTTTACATTTACAAATCCTACCATCCTTTCATTAGCTGTTTAGGTCATGTTATTAGCAACTCCTAAATAAACATTTGTGATTGAGAAACTGTAAGGGGGAAAAATAGTAATAATCTTTAATTTTTACAACATCTAGACCTCCTAAGAAGATTATCTAAGTCACAAAACACGGTCTTCTGTGGAAGAATTCAGCTGTTCTTGGCAAGGTTATTTCCACTTTCAGAAAAATCAGGTGAGATTTTGCATTTCATCACACTAATATGTAACAAAGATTAAATATGCTGAATCTTTTAAGTTTACTTTACAGACCAAAATTCTTCAGAACTTTTGCCTTAGTTAATTGGGTCCACACTAGAACTTCTGAGTGACTTTCATGTGTTTTGATTTCCAACACAGATTTTATATGTTTTGTTTAAAATTCTTTGTTTGTAATTTAGTAATAATATCTGGTAAATAACTAACTGAAAGCAGTTGACAGCTTCTCAGACTGACCCTTTGTTTTCCACAGGGCTTAACTTGCAGAGTCAGTTTAACCTGGAAAATGTCACAGTTTTCAATACCAATGAACACGAGAGCACTCTAGGACAGAAGGTGAAAATTCCAATGTCATTTTCTGCTTCCTTGAAGTTCATGGGACTGCTTGTTCTGTGTTGCCTTTTTGTAAAACCAATCCCTTACTTAAGGGAAAGCTGTAGCTTGAGCTACAGAAATTCTATTTCTGTAGAATACAGAAAACCCTTCTGGGAGCCTGTAAGATTATTTGCACAGAAATATCCTACTGTGATTGATACTTAGAATTATATGTTCATAATTTAGTTGCCCCTCTTTCAGGCCAAACTCCTAATTCTGGAAATTGGCATATTATTAATTTAAAAGTGCAAAATTAAAATTTTGATTGTGAGGGGTGAGCATTGTCACTTACTGTAATAAAATGTTCACATAGGGTACAGTGTGTAAATCTCTTGGGTTTTGTAATGATCTTTTGAATTATAACTTTAAACTTTGTGATCTAAAGTGTAATAACATATATAAAAGAAAAAAAGCATGAAAACTGTACAAATTACAGTAGCATTTATATTAATTTTTAATTATTTTTTCCTATTAGCACTCAGAGGACAGAGAGGAAGGAATGGATGTAGAAGAAGGTGAAATGGGCGATGATGAAGCACCAACAAGCTGGTGAGGTTATAACAATTCTGTAAGATGAAACAAAATCTTATAAAGTGACTATTTAGAGCTAGTTTAATAAATACCCTTAAATGTTATATTTGGATTTTTACTTATCTTGAAGAAGTTACACTTTTTATTCTATTGGAGTATATTGTCAAGTAGTGAAAAAGCCATGCACTTGGATCATCCAGAAGTTCTACAATGCACAGTTTGATCTGTTTGACAGGGTGTTCTGATAAATTCCACAGAACAGCAAATCTTCTCTGAAGAAGGTGTTTTCATAGACATTTAAGCAGTCGTTACAGCTAGTTCCTAGTAGGAAGTTAGTAAGAAATTTTAATAAAGAGGTTGAATTTCTGAAAGTAAGAACAAGAGTAGATTACATGAGGAGATACTGGCTTTTGTTTCATTAAGATGCCCAGTGTTACTTGGCTGAAGACTTGAATTTTGAAAACAGTAAAAAGTTATGTATTTATACTATAAATAACTATATGACACTTTGGAAGTTATTTATATTTCTGACTTGAAGCACAGGAATGGACAAAATTATACTACTTAAAGTAAAATAGATTGCCAATAGATTGCCTGAATTATATAGGTATAGTGATGTAATTGAAATGTTTCAGTATCTTGGCTGAAGCAGTTGCACTGTTCTTAAGTTGGCAGATCCCTGTATGTGAATGGATGTATTCAGTGAAGCTTTTTCTAACTAACCACACTCCCGATGGGAAGAGGAAGGTGTGCAGCATATGCAAAGCACTGGGGCTGGCAAGCTTTTCACAGATATATTGGCTAGTGGCAATACACCCACCTTGGATTAGACAGTGGATTTTTTCAGTTTGCCTCCTAGCTCTGTTGCAATGTGGGTGAATTTTTGCTATCATGAGCATCAAATGGTTTTGTTTCATTTTTAATACCTTACATAATTAAATAATTTTGTTACAGCATGGGGAAAAGAGATGTATAAATATAGACTTTGGATTTTTTTTTGTTTGATTATTCTAAGTCATTCTTCGTTCTAACCCAGGCAAGACCTGGGAAAATTAGTGCCATTCATGGTAATTTTCTACAAGTTACCAGTCCAATTAACATGCAGTGTAGGCAGTTGTTACTGCTGGTGGAAATTCTGGCTTTAGGTCATACTTTGGGAGTGTTTTGTAAAATTAAGTCTAGTAAATGAAGAATTGAATCTAGTTTTGATTTCCTGTGAAGCTCCAAGAAATAGTGGATAACTTGGTTCTTGGAAAATAACTTGCACAGATCTCCATGATGAAATTCAGTTTCTAGAATCATGTTTCTCCTGCCCTCTTAAGATTAGATGCAACCTGGCAGTATTTCTCAATATAAGTGGAAATTGCCTGGAAAATGAAAGCAATATACAGATTATTTGAAGGGTAGTAGTTTTATTGGCCAGAAAACAGCATGGTTTTCTCACTTTGACAGTTTTCTCAATTATCTTGACAAGACTTGTTCTGGTTGGATGTATTAGGGAGATATGAGTGCTTTTAGGAGTAAAGGCTGTATTCCTCCGTATTCTCCAGGTACTGTAAAACTTCTTACCTTTTGTGCTTTTTTTATGGTAAGAGAGTAACAAAAAATGGATGGAAAACTTACAGGGATAAGTTCTGTATTACAGTCTTCTCAGGAAGAGCTCACTCTTAGTTTCATAATTTTGTTTACAAAGTAGAAGATATTTTAGAGGAGTGCACGTTCTTGAGTGGACTTGAGTGTACTATGTTGCTTTGAACACAGATTTTCATAACTGTTGTTGGTCAGTTCTATTCCAATAGATTACAACCTGTACAGAAAATTCTGGTCACTTCAAGATTACTTTCGGAATCCTGTGCAGTGCTACGAGAAAGTCTCGTGGAAAACTTTTCTTAAGGTAATTAGTCTCTTCTTTCAACTCTTCAGCCTAGGCAGAAATTGGAGTTTACATGAATAAAAGAGAGATTGTGCGAGATGGAACTGCTAATGTGAGTGAAAAACAGGAGTGAATGGGGAAATGTATTTTACTGTTTTCTAAAATGAGCTTTTGACATTAACCGGTTTACTAAGATGTACAGTAAACCCTCTGATAAAGGTCAAGTTCATGACTTCCTGTCAATTACAGCAACACTTCATATATTGCAATAATGTTTGAAGTACCATTTTAATAATTTGCTAGCTGCAAAACTGTGGGGATATCTAGATAGATAGATAGATTCATAACAAGAAAAATAGTTTTACCTGGTCCTAGATCTTCTGCACTAAATGCAGATACATTCTTATTCTTGTTCTTACTATTTTAAAATGGAGTCGTGTTGATCCCAGCGGGATCTTAACACAGGGAAATATTTTAATGGAAGTCAGATTTTTTTTTCATAGAAGCAGTGATTTGAACCTCCCCTTGAGCCAGCTCAGTAGTTACTAGCACTGTTTCAGCTTTGCTAACTCTGAATGTTGAGGATGATCTGTCCCTAAACTATACTGGTTTCTTCACAATTTTCCACTCGGTTTTAATTAAATTGTAAGAAAGTCTTTTTAATCCTCATTCTCTGTGCTCTGTTGCTAAGAAATAAAATCCCCAAAGAAAGGTTGTGGTTCAGAGAGCCTGGGTAGGGCCAGGCTTAGGTCTTTCAGATGAACTTGATAGGTTTTCTTCTCTGCGGTTGCAAGATTCTGAATTGGTTTTAAGAGTAGCTCTGAGAATGTAATCTTCATTCTGTACCCTTCTTGTACGTATTCTGAACAAATTAAGTGATACTTGATTGTAGCAGTGAAACATTATTTGCTTTTTGATAACACCTAAACAAGAAAACATTCATGCATTGTGCACTTTTTTTTTATCCTTAGCATATTTAACTGCTCCAAAAGATTAGACATTCTGAAATGATTCAGAGAACGTGGGGTCTTTTTGTTTGTTTTTTTTTGTTTTCTGAAGTCATATGTATCTTAGTGAACTTGTATGTACTGGTCAATGTGGCAAATAAGCTTTCTCAGGCGAAAAGCAAGTTTACAAATGATTTTTCCACTCTGGGTCAAGTCTAGTAAAGTTTTCTAATTAACTGCAAAGTTGCTTTTTTCCATGTGCCAAATAACTTTGTTTTACAGTACTCAGAAGAAGTTTTGGCTGTTTTCAAAAGTTACAAATTGGATGACACTCAGGCTTCCCGGAAAAAGTTGGAAGAACTGAAAACAGGAGGAGAACATGTGTATTTTGCCAAGTTCCTAACTAGTGAGAAGGTATGTGGTTTCTTTGCTCAGACTCGAGAACAGCTGAGGTTGGAAGGCACCTCATGCAGTTCACCCCTCGCACCAAGCAGGCCTAACGGGAGCAGGTTGCTCCATGCTGTGTCCAGACTCCTTCTGAATATTCCCAAGGACAGAAAAGCCACAGCCTCTCTGAGCAACCTGTTCCACTGTCTGGACACTTTGGAAAGAATTTTTCTTTATTTATATTTTCTTTCCCTTTCTCCGTGATTTATTGAATTCTCTCTGGCAGTTGATGACTTGCTGTGTCTTATTTCTGGTATATTTATGGCATTTGATGTGTATGCTTACAGTTAGGAGGGGAAGTTAGAGTAGATATTTAAAGATCTCTTCCTTTTTTATTGCATTTGCAACTACATATTTTACATTTGACAGGTGGACCATTGACTATTTTTTGCTGGTTATATTTAAAGTTGTTTCAAAAAGAGCCTGAGAGTTCTGAATTTTGATAACACCACAAAAATACAGCATTCTGTTGAAATTAGTGATAAAATCATTGTCTCTCTCTTAGATCCAAGCACTAGCAGATGACAGAAAGTAAGTCTTGATGCAAAATGATTTTTTTTTCTGGGATTGAAGAGAAGGTAGATTCCCAAGAAACTTTTGACTCGTATATTGACAATTTTAAAATAATAAATAACATAGAACACATAGAAGTGACCACTTAATGAACACTTAGTAGTCAAAGCTCCATTTCTCCAAAGAATCTTCAGCTGCTTCGTTTGTATGATCTATTATTCTGCAGCACATGGGTAAAAATCAAGCGGTGTGTCAGTGTGCAGGTTCTGATGAGAGTGCTCCCTTTCCTGGCAGCCAAATTGTGTTACAGCACGTGATTCATAGAAAGAGCAGGGAAGCTGGCAGTCAGTTATTGGGAGGGGGAAAAAAAGCTGTATATTTTTTCAACTTGCTTAGGTGAGTAATGTCGTAAGTAGAAGACATTCTAGACATTCAGAAAAGTTCCAACAATATAAAATCAGTATGACAAAAACCTAGAAATTTACTGTTTACTTTTACACTCAGTTCCTCACCTTTTTAAGTGGTAGATTTCATTAAGAGTTTTGGTAAATGTCTTCTCTAAACTGTGTTGTAGAACAGTTTTACTAATCCTTTTACTGATCCTCCATGAAGTTTTCCTGAATGCAGGTTCTGTGGTGCCTTATCCTTCTGTAAGAAAGAAATCCCCCTCTGGCTTTTCTGGAAATTTCTGTTGGATATTGCAGTTGTGTATATATATATGCTTAGTGTCTTTAAAATACATGTGTAATTCTTTCTGTTTTGTTGTTTAGTTGATGGATTTACAGCTGAGTGACAGTAACTTTCGCCGTCACATCCTGTTGCAGTATCTCATACTATTCCAGTATCTAAAGGGACAGGTCAAATTTAAAAGGTAACATGGGAATATTTGTATTTGTGGGGTTGGAGAGCTCAGAACTTTGAGTGAAACCAAAATGTTTTGAGAAAGCCAAATTTGCTGATTCTAGAGCTGCTGTGAAGCTTGCAAAGCTTCGACTGGCATGGGAGGTGGCTTGAAGGGCATTAGCAGCTGGCTGCTGCTGGAAAGGGAAAATCTCATTCCTACCTTTGCTTCTCTCTACACCATTCTCCTAAGTTTGTTGAGCAAACACACAAGCAGGCTCATCTTTGCACGTTCTCTGCCACGTTGCTGGATTGATGGAAGCTGCAGGGAGCCAAAGGGTTACAGTGGGTGCCAACCAGTAGAGGCTTCGGAGGAGCAGCACCTCTCTTTGGGCAGCAGCACCAGCTTTCCTAGGTGGCTGCTTCCTAAATCTGTATTGACTTTGAGGTCTTCATGTGAAGATCTTTCTGCTACAGAATTCTGCCAAAAATGCTGGGAAATAGTAATGATGATTATTGCTTTTATAAATTGCTAACATAGTTTCTTAAAAACAACAAGAAAAAGTGAGGGACCGAAGCTCTCTTTGAAGTACCTTTTTTTCAGTTGTGATCCAGCCCCTCTCAGTGTGTATTTTAAATGCTGGGTTCTCAGTGCTGTTTTATCTGTAGGCCAGCTCCTCACACTTAAACATTTAAGTAATGAGAAATATTAGAACAGAAAAATGTGTACTTTGTGTGTTAGATCAATTTTATGAGTCTCTCTTTTTTTTTTTTTTTTTTTTGGCAATCCAGCTCAAACTATGTTCTAACAGATGAACAGTCTCTCTGGATTGAAGATACCACAAAAGCAGTTTACCAGGTTGGTACAATAGTACTTCTATAAAACAATACACCAAAAATGATTATCCTATTTAGTATTAGATCACTTGTCTGTGAAGCAGGAGTCACTTTTTTTTCCTCCCCCTTAGTATTCTACCCATACCATACAAAAAAATTAACCTTTTTTTTTTCCCTTTACATTATAGCTTCTTTCAGAAAATCCCCCAGATGGGGAAAGATTCTCCAAAATGGTAGAGGTAAGTACTTCAGTGCACAACTGATGATCTACAAAATGATCTGAAATACACAAGTTAAAATGAAATTTTCCTTTTAATTTCAATATGTCAATTAAAGCTATAGGACTGTCTTTGGAAATGACTGTGACCCTAATAGTTTGAAATATTTTATGTTTCTCCAGCATATACTAAATACTGAAGAAAACTGGAACTCGTGGAAAAATGAGGGCTGCCCGAGTTTTGTGAAGGAAAGGTACTTGCATTTATGGAGTAGAAGCTCCATTTGAAAATATTGGAAGTTATTTGAAGTAAAGTGTGACTGCAGAATGCGTGCCTGCGGTGGGTGATGCACACAAGGGTGAGACTGGTGCAGCTGGGTGTCCCTTCTGTGTGATCTCCACCAGACATCGTTACGGCTTCATTAGGGCAGCAGGGAGGTGCTCCTGCACGTGCAGGTGTGGGGCATCCCTCGCTGCCTCGTGGTTGCATTTGTTCTCTTAATACCAAGAATTTAATGCATTTGTTCTCTTAATACCAAGAATTTAGTGACTGGGGAGGCAGATAATTTTGTGCCCTCGCCTGTCTAAGAACATATTTCAGGATGAAGACGTTGGGGGTCGATTTCCCTGAATGCCAGGTTAAACTGCCTGCCTTTGGGGTTGCAGCTCTGCCAGGGCAGCGTACCCAACACGGCTTCTCTCTCATGCCTTTTATTAAGTTGATTTGTTATTTGTGGTAGTCACTTAGCTGAAAGGAAAATATGCTTAGGTGGACGTAGCCATCAAAAGGTTTCCTGTGCAAGCAGTTAGTGCCTAGTGGCTAGGTCTGACTCAGGACATTCCTCAACTGTCGTGGTGTGCTGAGCAAGAATTGCTCTTCCATCCTTACTCTTCCTGCACACAGACCTGGGACATGAAGGGGAGGGTGGTGGTGAGAAGAGAGGAATTGCTGCTGGATGGGGGAAAGGTGTGAAATTCTGTAATTTGACTTTTATAAATATTCTGTCTCCCTCTTTAGATCTCAGCCAGAATTTCAGCTTGGGTAGGTCTTATTCTCACCTCAGTGGTCTGGGATCTTCATTCTCTGATCCCATGAAATCAGGGGCTCTTGGGGAATGCAATCTTGGAATCCTAGTGCAGATGATGCCAGCGTTTAGTACGTGCTGCTGGAATAAATGTGATTTGCTTCATTTTTCTCTAATGGGACTCTGTAGACCTTCAAATCTGTGAATAAACTAATCTTGGTGTCTGGCAAATCCCTCTTTCTATATCTCTTTTTTTTCTAAGCTTATCTCATTCTTTCTCTTTCTGGGTCTTTCTCCCACCTTGCCTTGCCAAGAATGACAGTCCCTTTGAATATTTCTTGTGATTTAACTAGAAGCCATTCAGACTGAATTGGCCTAATTTTATCCTCTAATATTTTGATTTTGGTTTGATACTAGAGCACATCTTTTTTTTTTTTCCTTTTTCTTTTTCTTTCTTTCTTTCCTCATTTAGACCTCCGGATTCAAAACCAATGAGGCCTGTGAGAAAGAGGCCAGCTCCAGAGGACTTCTTAGGAAAAGGACCAAACAAAAAAATCCTTATGGGGAAGTATGTTGACTTTTTTAACTATAGAGTTTTTTTTGTTGTTGTTGTTTTCCCACTTTCTCTGCAGGAGAAATTTTAGTCTTTTCATTTTAACTGTTCGCTCAACTCAGTTGTGGAGATTTTGGCCTTGTACCAAGTGTTCAGCAAACTGTCCTCTCTTAAACAGTGATAAATTATTGCATGTATCAAAATGAAACAGCCCAAAGTTGTCTAGTTTGGACAGAGAATTTCTTACTGTTTCTAATCATGGATCAGCCAGGGAGTAAAATAGGAAAATTTTCTATTAAATTCCCATTACTTTGCAACATGAGGTAGGACTTCTGTCACTTCTGACAATACCTTATATGTTTGTATAATGGACATTGGATGGTTTATTATAAAGGCTTTGGAGGGGTGGATTTCTGTAGCTTGTTTTCTGTGTCTTGGCTGAATGATGCACGTGGACTTTAACGGGGATTTATGTTTCTCTTGCAGTGAGGAACTAACCCGTCTTTGGAATTTATGTCCTGACAACATGGAAGCCTGTAAATCTGAGAGCAGGTAGGTGAGCAAAGGTACATTATTGCCCAAAGCTTCCAGCCCTCTGGCTGTACAAAATCACACTTACTTCAGAGTTGCATAGGGGAAGCAGGTAGGCTGATCCCGTACAGTATTCTGCTTTGCTTTGTATCTTGAGAGTAGCTCATTCCAATTACATGGAACTTTGTCTTGGAATCTCTTCCTGGTTCCCGTCACTAGTGGAAGCGCTGTCAGTAACTTTGACTGTTTAGTGCAGTCAAACCTAAGCTAAAAGACAGACAAAACTTGTATGGAGGGTGGTTGTTTAATTGAGCAGCTTACATAGGAAAGGGGAGTTGCCAGGTCTGGCTCTGAGGAAGTTAGCAGGCTGTTAGGCCTGGGTTTATGTGCAGGTGTGTGATCTTAATAGTAGCGGATGAGAGAAAATTGTGTGCTGAGTCACCCTCACGCACCCATCACCCTCACAAAAAGAAGTTTTTCCTTTAGCTCAAATGGAACTTTGTGTATTATTTATTTGTGTAGAATAGGCACTTGGTGCCTGTTTTTCCTGCCTGCCTGGTCACGGCTGCATTTCTTCCACTGGCCACTACAGAGAAGAGTCCTGCTTGGTCTGTGTTACTCTTCCCTTTACCTCCTTTGTCCCCATAAGGCAATTTATACACATTGGCAAGATCCCTCCCTAGTCTCCTCCAGGATAAACAGCCCCAGCTCAGTCAGGCTGTCCCCTATGTCCATGTCCTTATTGCAGTGGGGATCAATGTATTTGTTATGTGTAGACTAAGGCCTGTATTGGGTGGGGTTTAACTGCAGTGCGTTCAGCAAACAGCACAGGTGCTGCCACGGGCCTGAAATGGACGTGTTGGAACAGGCCTGGGAGCCCCTGGGACACAGACCGTGGGGGGGGCAACGGGAAGCTGCCTGGTGCTTGCTCCCCTGGAAAGTTAGTGCCCACAAATAAATGGCCTGGGCAGGAGCTGTGCTGCTTTCTTCGGTGGCAGGGGCAGCTGAAACGTGCGTGTGCACCGGGCAAGGTGTGCTGCTTATTCTCTCCTGCTGAATTGTACAATACTAACAGGCATTTTGCTTCCCAAGTGGTCTGAGCATGGAGAGCTGAGCTATGGAGTGGTCTGAGCTATGGAGCGGTCTGAGCTATGGAGCGCATAGGAGTATGTTTCTAGCCAGCTGTAATAGACGTTTTTATGAAATTCTTATTTCCTTCTTGCTCAAATTCTTGTCTTGCATCTCCCTGCTCCTTTTCACTGACCAGTCTTTACAGTTGTTCACGGCACCCTTTAGTAGCAGAAGAGCTCAGCGCCTGTAATAGGCAGTGCTGGCAACTGCTCATGCACTTCAGGGGCTACGTGGTGAGTAATCTCATAGCAGTGTGTAGCTGCCAGAGTCTTCTCTTAATTGCAAATGCTGCCTTTGAAGAGACTTCTTTTGCCTCTGTGACTATAGTTTACAAAGTATACGAAGGAACTAAAACTGTAACAGAGTTGTTTTGGTTTTTTGTCATTCTCCTCACACGTTTTTTTGCTTTGTTTTATAGGGAGTACATGCCCACACTGGAGGAGTTTTTTGAAGAAGCTATTGAGCAGGCAGATCCTGAAAACATGGTCGAAAATAAGTACAAGTATGTAGATGTTTGTTTTGTTTCTCTTGATTTTCATCTCCCTCATGTTTGGATCGTTGAAGAAAACAGTCTGTTCTCCATGTTACTAATATCTGTGCAGGACTCCAGTAATGTACAAGCTTGGACAGCATGATATTAGTTAGGAAATGACTCAGAACTTTTTCCATCCTTTTATAGCTGAAAAGTTTGTTACCAACCAACCATGTATTTTGTCATAGGGCTGTGAACAATTCTAACTATGGCTGGAGAGCGTTGAGATTACTCGCACGCCGGAGTCCCCACTTCTTCCAGCCAACAAACCAACAGTTCAAGAGTTTGCCAGAATATCTGGAGAACATGGTAATCAAATTAGCCAAGGAGCTGCCTGTAAGTAGTGCCCTCCTGGGGCTCCTGAATGCATTTGATTTCTTGCTTGTCTTTCATTTGGCATGGGGGGAGAAGGGGACAATAAAAGGCCTGTGCGTGGGGGGAGAAGTGACAAAAGAGGTTGGCTCTGAGACCCACGGAGCTCTCAGTCAGGCTGGACTTTGAGGCAGGTAACGACCGTGTGGTTGCCTGGCCCGGAGCTGCTGGGATTCAGTGAAGGAGCGGCCGGGTGACCCGGGGCCCTCCTGCCGGCGCCAGGGCTTCGCAGTGCCCACAGGCGGGTGGCTGGGGAACAGCGTTTCCCAGGCTCTGCATCGCGGAGCCTCCTTGTCTGCAAAGCAGAGCCACCCAGCTCCGGCGCGCGGATTGGAGCACGTGTCCCAAGGCTGGCAGTAGCTGGACGCTGCAAAGCCTTCTAGGAAAAAGACATTGTGGGTGGACGTTGGTTAACGTATTTTTAATATGTAAGGTACCACTTTATGCAGTATCTCTGATGCTAATACTGTCACTTATCAGATGCTGTGGCAAACAAAGAACCCCCATAGATAGGGCCTGAGATAGAAGCCTGGGAAGAAGAGGCCTTCTGTTCGTCTTGTGTGATCACCAGCTGAGTGGGAGCAATGTTGTTGCCTTGCTTGTTTGTCGTGGTGAAGTACTGGGCAGAGAAGTATGAGCGAACAGGTTGTCACCTGAGAGAGGGACAGGACCGGTGCAGAGGAATGAAGCAGTGCTCCTCAGTGGTGCAGACCCGCGTAAAGCTGGGCTTGTTTCTGAGAAAGTCAAGCTCTATGTGTAGGTAACGTTTAGCTGTAGTTATTATGAAAAGGAGACAATCCTGTGAAGTCAGTGGATACTTTCATTAGGCTTTTTTTTTTTTATTAATACTATGTTTTATTAGAACATTTGTTGCTTTTGTTTTGGTTAAAGAAGCCTGGGAGATTTAAAATTTTTGAGTGGGGTCGTATCCGAATTTCCATTCTAGCACACACAGCAGGGGCCACCGTACAGCTGTAAAATTTCTCTTGAAACACAAAATTCATCCAATGATATTTAGTTCTCTCATTGTAGCCTCCTTCAGAAGAAATAAAAACAGGCGAAGATGAAGATGAGGAAGATAATGATGCTTTATTAAAGGAAAACAATGAAAGTAAGGTTTGCATGCTCTTGGTCTTTTCGCAGTTTCTCTCTTGATGCGGATGGTAGGAGCTGTGTTTGGGCAGGCTCCCTGCCAGGGTCACCTCTCGGGTCCCCCAGTGCTCCCTGGGCCCACGTTTGGGACAGCCCCAGACTCTCCTGGATCCTGTTGCTCGGAGCGTCCAGCTCTTCCGCGCTGGATCCGCACTTGCACTGGGACCCTCCACCACCTGTAGCTCCTGCTGCGCGGTGGTGATTTGCAGTGTTGCTGGGTGTGTGTACTGGAAACGTGGGCATTGCTGTGTGAATACTCACCCGAGTGCCCCCAGCCCCTCCGGCTCTCACCCGAGTGCCCCCAGCCCCTCTCACCCCTCTTTCTCTCTTGGGCAGCCGCGGTGTCTCCTCTGGCACCCGCTGGGGTAGGTGGCTCTGCAGCCTTCGCAAACAGACCTGGTCCAGCTCGGAGATCTTCCTTCTGCTGCCTTTAGGGGCCTTGAAGGCAAAGCCTGTGCTGAGCAGGGCGACCTTCCTGCCAGGGGCTTCTCTTGCTCCTCCGCATCAACTAGTCCCTTCCCTTTGGCCTGTAGCCTCCGTACATCTCGCTCTGACCTCTCCTTCCCTCTCTCCTGTGTCTGTGAATCTGCTTCTTCCATCCTCACGCACGCCCCTCATCTCATCCTCCTTTTCCCTCTGTCACGTATCTCTGCACTGCCTCTCTCAGCCTGGGTAGGGAGGGGGCACGTGCAGACTCGCAGCGGACGCAGCCGGGTGTCCTTCACTTCATGACTTTGTTCAGAGCTTTTCTTTTTCCTCTCTTTTTTCCCCTCCCTGCTGTTTGGAAGCCTTCCATGGGTCTGTGTAACTCTCTTCGTTGCCCTTGGCATCCAGCTCCCGGCCTCTTTGCCCCAGTCTCCCGGTCAGTAGTGCAGAGGTTCTCCAGCTTAGCGCTGCCCGCCGGCTTCACCGCGCACGATGTACCCTGCTCCTTAGGCCTTGTCCTAAAGCCCAGACGGGCTCCGTGCAGCCTCCTGCACCCTCAGGAGCGCTGGTGCTGCCGGCGGGACTGGCAGGGCTGCTCTTCTCGTGCTCTTCGTTCTCGCCCCTCGAGGCAGTGGCTTCAGCTCACGTGTGTGAGCGTGGCTGTTGACCTCCAAAAGAGGAAGCCAGGCCCTGTCAGGTGGCTCTTCACGTGGTGCCAGCGTGAGCCCCCTAGAGATACAGATAAGAGGGTGATCAGTGTCCGTGGTTGATAGGTAATTCATCCTTTAGGGTGTTCTTTGTTGCTGGTTAGGATGGTATAAAATGAGCATAGGTGCTGAGTTAGATTATAGACTATGATGAGGTTTATAAATTTGCCAACGCACTTATGTAACGTAATCCCACAGTTGGATTCTCAGCAAAGCTCAGTATTTGGCGTTTATCTTGATGCCGGCATGAGAGCAAATACCTTGAAGTACTGACTACATAGTAAATTTAATATCCTCTTCATGCCCCTGCTGTTAGCAGGAGCATCTGACTTGTTTCCTGTTCCAGCCCTTAGCAGCACAATAAAAGGGAAGCAGATGACTGAGGAAATTTTTCCTAGAGGAAAATGAAATGCTAGAGACCCCTCTGCATTTATTTGAATGTTGCAGCTACTTGTGAGCAATCTCTTTTTGTTTGGAGGAGGCAGTTCTGGTGTCCTGAAGACTTCAGCACTTGTCTCTCAGTCAAGCAAGCGGTGCCTCAGAGAGACGTTTTTCATCTGCATGGGCAATAGGGGATGTTTCTCTTGGAACACAGATAATACTTCTGGAAAGCCTTGAGAAAAGTAAAAACTTGAGAGCCCTCAAAGCTGTTGAGCAGGATTTAGAGAGTAGCTGAAAGGAGTTAGTCTGTTGGTGAACAAATAGCAGGTTCAAAATGGGACAGGTAGATAGTGCTGTGCCTGCTGGAGGCCTTCCTTGGTGCACTGTGATCCTCTTTTCCAGGTCCGGAGGTGCAGCGGGACAAGGCCATGACCGGCGAACAAATCGGGTCATTTGCCAACAAGCTCGGGGAGCACTGGAAGGTTTTGGCCCCCTACTTGGAGATGAAGGACTCTGACATACGGCAGATCGAGTCGGATAGCGAAGACGTGAGGATGAGGGCCAAGCAGCTGCTGGTGGCCTGGCAGGACCAGGAGGGCTCCCAGGCGAGCCCGGGCAACCTGATCGCGGCGCTCAGCAAGGCCGGGCTGAGCGACCTTGCGGAGAGCCTGACGAGTGACACCGAGAGCAGCAGCTAAGCCGCTCGCGCTTCCGCCTCTTGCTCTTCTGAGGTCGTGGTGAAACTCCTCGGTAACAAACCTTTGGTAGGTACCGTCTGCTCAGCAAACAATAAAACCTTTTTGTAACCCTCGCTGTTGTCTGGGCTTTCTGGGACGTGAAGGCTTAGTCCTCATGCCCCGGCAGCAGCCAGCTGTGAAGTGCAAGGGGAGGCTGGAGGCGAGGCAGCCTCTGTGCAAGCCTGAGGCTGGGCAGGCTCTGGCATCGCCGCTGGCTTCGGGCTGGGTCTCGGCACGGACGGCGCTGCGGGCCGGGCATCTGCACAGCGCCAAGATGAACCTGGTTGTAGCTCAGCCTTGGGAAAACAGTATCTACTTCCAGTGGAAAAATGGTGTCCCGGAGTCTTCTGTCACAGTGAAGAACTGGTAACTTTTGGTCCTTGCTAGTCAATAACTGGGGGTGGGTTTTTATGTATGTTTTTAGTAATTGTTACCATCAGTCTGTGCATGAGCGTTTATGCCTGGGTCTGGACAAGCTCCTCGAGTAAAAGGGGGGCCCCTGTATTTTTCTGCCCCAGTTAATTACTGTGTGATGACTGACTTCAGGGTGAGGACAAAGCTCTTTGGTGGGCAGAAGCTCTTCCTCGTAGCAGGGTTTGTTTTCTCAAAAATCAAGTGTTGGGGATTTTTTTGTTGTTGTTTTTGTAGCGTTAAGTTGCAGCTGGCTGCAGTTGTTTCATGGTAAATTTTACTGCACGAAGCATCCTAATTTGTGGAATTCACCCTAATTATTGCACGGTGCAGCCCACTCTGTTCTGGCTGCTAAATCCCAGCTCTGGGGTTGCCCCGTGGCTCCCGGCGCTGGGTCCTGCCCGCAGACCTAGCGCTTGCATCCGGTTGTGCCCGCGTCGCCCTCCGGGTTGGAACAGTGAGAGCTTCAGCAAAAGCTGCCCTGGAGCCAGCGGGGAAGGAAGTGCTGGGAATGCCACACGTCCAACTGTATCTCATGCTGTAAGTACATGGGGTACTCGGAAGCAGGAAGATGAAAATGCGGAAAGTTTCTCATGAGCAGGTAGGTGAAACTCGAGTGCTTGATGCCAAGACCTTGCTGCAGAAATCAGGAGTGACCGGCCTGTGCAGCCAGAGCTCTTCAGTGCGATGTTAAATTGCCTGCCTTCAGTTTGAGCCTTGGCTGTGGAGGTTTGGGAAGGCCCATGTACAACGGGATCCGCTTGAGCCCCAAGGGAAGCTCTGCCCCACTTGAAGGAGGTGGGGGAGAGCGAGAAGCCGGTTCCAGGGCTGAAGGAAAAGGCGGCTCCCTGGTCAGTGCCTTGAGGCCGAGATAGCGGGCACGGCGGCGGGTGCCGTGGGGAGAGCGTGGGGCAGGTGCGAGTGCCCGGGGGCGCCTCACCCGGGGTGGGAACCAGAGCTGCCTCCCCCGCCTGCCCGGGGTGCGGATACGGGCAGCAGCTCAGCACGGGGCAATGGGCACCGCGAGAGGCGGACGGGACGGGGCAAGATTTTCTCTAGTACTGCTTCCCCTGGGGCATTTTTGAAGTACCAGTCATTTACTTATAATAACATTTTGTCCCATGCACCTTAAAATACAGTTACGATGTTTTTGGTTTTCTTTTTTTTGGATACAGGCACACGTGTATCTCGAAATGAGAAACAAGCATTTACAAAAATAAAGGGGAGAGAGGGAAGAAGTGCTTTAGGGGAAGGAAGAAGCGTGTTGGGCTTGTGGGTGGGTGCTGCTGTTTTTCCTTTGGTACCCAGGCTGGAGCAGCGTTACCGGCGGCTTCTTCCCTGGGGGCAGCCCAGGGCTGCAGGGAGACCGCAGTGGCCAGCGCTGGCCCCTTCCCTCCGGCCCCTTCCCTCGGGAGGGCTGGGAGAGGCAGCGCTCAGCAGGGAACAAGGAGCGGCTGGAAGGGCCGTGGAGGAGCAGCTCCTGCCCCCTCTTCTGCTGCTGCTGCTGCAAAGAAAGGGAGCGGGAAAGGCGCCATCCCCCTCCCATGGTGTACGTGGGCATGGATGTAGCGCAGAGGCCGCCTCGCAGGGGATAGAGAAACCTGCCTTTAAAATACAGGTGAGATGGGAAAAAAGAGCTCATTGTTCATGTCACCAAGTCACTGCCCGCAGGAAAAGGGTGTGCAGGGGAGGCAGAGCTCAGTTCCTCCTGCAGCCTGCAAGAAGATGCAACTTGGGGGAATGTGGACAGGCCGAGGGCCTGGGGCCTGTGCTAGAACTCAAGGCCTCGGGGCAGAGGCTGAACTGAACAAGGCAGTTACAGCCTCGTGGGGTCAGGCTCTAGTTAAAAGAAGCATCTTTTGTTTTAGCCTCTCCCTTGCTCCCTTCTGCGACAGGCCCAGGGGCAACAGACCAGAACTTACCCTAAGTGAAACTCAATTTTCCAGACTTGAGCTACCCCATTAAGACCTCAGTATAAGCAAAGGGCCACAACAGGAGCCTTAAAACTGGAGCTTCAGGACGATTAGGAATCTGCCACGGCTGCTTTGGGGCTCAGTAGTCCAGAGAGGCCCCCTCCTAACTGCACTAGCGAGACGGGACCATTTCTTAACGGAGACACAGTGTTACTGATCACAGTTTATTGCAAAGTCATGAAATGGCAGCAGCAGCAGAACAGACGCACGGGGCAGGGGAGGGCAGCCCTGCTCCTGGGCTGGGGCAGCCGCTCTGGGCTACGCACCGAGGTGGCCCCGTCGCCAAAAACGCTGCCCCCCGGCAAAGAGGGGAGAGCGCCCGGCCCGGGGCATAATCCATGCAGGGGCACAGCGGTGGGAGGAGGTCAGCAATAAATACGTGATGGCAGTGGGAGAGGAGGAGGCTCATTTAAAAAAAAAAATCATCTTCTGCGAGACATTAAAGCTACTTTCAGTATTGTCACTGCCCCCACGGGCAGCCCAGTCCAGCACTGACTAAGTGGTACATTGATCAGTTTTTAAACAACAACCCTCTTCACATGAAAAAGTCTGAACCAATTATGGATCCACTTGCTAAAGCCCCGGGGTTAGAGATCAGTAATCAACATTTATTTCACACCTCGGCCGCCTGCCCCGCCCGGCGGCTACTGCTCGGGCTCCTGCTCGGGCAGCTCGATGCGCCGGGGCCCGTAGAGCAGCACGTAGGCTATGTGCCAGTCGCCGCCGCCCGACAGCCGCAGGATGTCCTCGGGCGTCACGATGCTCACTTTGTCGTCATCAAACTTGATCCATTCATCTGCACCACAGCAAGGGCACGATGAGCCATTTACACACACACAAGCCAGGTGCTCACAGCCCCTGAGGGCCCCCCCCTTCACAGCCAGGTTCTTTCCCCAAATACTGCTTTTTTGTTTAGTTTTGGGGGCTGGGGGTTGTTTCTTTACCTTGTTTCCTTTTCACCCACGACACGTAATGCCCCGAGGAACTGGATCTGCCTTGATGCGTTAAAACCGCCTGCAGGTCGTAATAGCCGCAGTTGTTGGAGCCAGTGTCTGAGGGAGGGAAAAGGCGGCGTCAGGGAAGGGCCGCGGGGCTGGGACACGCAGGGAGTCTGGAAGCAGAGGCCGCGGCACCCGCAGACACCCACGCAGGGGACGCGAAGCGCCAGCCCCGGGGACAGGGCCCCCGCGCCCCCTAAGGAAGGGGAGAACCGGGCTCCGCCAGAGCCGGGCGCTGGGCAGGGAGCTGCGGGTCTGGCCCCGGCTCCCGGATCATCCTCTGCACCCCGGGAGTGGCCAGGGGTCCCGCTGCCTCCACGAGGGCGCAGCCCCCATGGCACAAACCCTCAGCTGGAACACTCGGGACAGACGGGATCTGCAAGGTGATTTCCACACAGCCTCTCCGTCCTTTCACTTCAGTGAGGTTTTGAAGATGGGTTTTTTATAGGGGACAGGGTACCTCGAACCATCCCTCCCCCAAGGTGGGGGTGTCTGCACCTCCCAGCACTCACCATCAGGAAAAGAAAACGGTTCATATTTCACTTCTTTCTGTGCACCGTCGCCTTTACTAGACTAGAAAAGAGAACACGACACATTAACACGGGCTGCTTTGGGAAAAGCTGCAGCACACCCACCCTACTGCCCAACTCTACGTTCTTCTGCAGATGTTCCTAAGCCCGGCCCTCCTGTAGTTCAAACAAGGTCTGCTGCAGCACTGCCAGGCGGCCCTAAGGCGAGCGAGGCAGCTCTTTAAAGCAAGGCTTTAAAGCCCCATGCGTGTGGGGCTCAGCTCCTGGGTTTGAAGATGAAAAGATCCTGCAATGGAAGCTTCACACCCAGAGCACGGGGCACAGGGCGGCATCCAGGCGGGTTTGGAAGATCTCCAGGGAAGGAGACTCCACAGCCTCCCTGGGCAGCCTGTGCCAGGACTCTGGCACCCTCACAGGAAAGATCCTTGTTAGGGACCTCCTAGCAGTGGAAGTAGCAACAACAGACTGCACGAGGCAGACGACAAGTGCCAATACCTTCGCCGTGTTCAACAGAGAATGAGAGGGGCTTGTGTCTGAAAGAGAGGTCTTATCCAAACCCCTCAACGACGCAGCCTAGAAAGAGGGCAGGGAAAGGCCATCGAACACGGGCCAAGACACTGGGGTTTGAGCCCCTTTCCTTTCCTTTCCTTTCCTTTCCTTCCTCCATCAGGAGTGTGCCAGTTTTCCAACACGTGAGCGAGGGCAGAGCCTTCCCCTGCAGGGGCAGCAGCGGCCGCTGGGGAGCGGAGTGGGGGGGCAGCTTTCCAGGCGTGGGGCAGCCCCACGGCCAGCTCCGCGGGCAGGGCCCGGGGCGGCCGCCTGGCGCCGCTCCCGTTTGTGGAGGGGTTGCCTCTTCCTCACGCGGCCGCGGCAAGAATCTGTCTCGTATCCATGAAAAGTACACAGGATAGAGATCTGCGCTCAATGCTCAGGAGCCTGAGTGCTGAGGGGAATGCAACACCTATGTAATGAACTTAACTTGATTTCTGAATGGAAAATGTACATATACGTATGCATTTCTATACAGATGCAATATAAAGAAAATCAGGAATACAGATGTGAGCATACATTAAATGCATATTTTAACACATGCAGATGTGAACTATCCATACTTTCTCCAGCTGAATTCTCAGGGCTGCAAACCTCCAGTTTATTCCCCAGGATTTCTGCGTCCCTAAGGAGGCGGCCGGGGCCGGGGTGGCTCCGAGCGGTGCCGCAGGGCGCTGCGCCCGGCCCTCCGGCAGCTCCAGCAGGGATCCCCCGGAGCCTCCCCGCGCTCTGCAGCGGGAGCGAGGAAACCGTTTCCGGGAAGAGGCTCAAAGGGGAACCTTTGGAACACTGACTGCAGTCAGCTGGTGTTTAAGGGCAGGGAACGTAAGCCAAGCGGCTTCCCGTTGCTCCGAAATACCAACACGTGAAACCGACCAGCGCTTCACACAAACACCCAATTCTGATTACAGCACAAAAAGGCTTCTGCAGGGATCTTCCTTTCTCCCCTGTCTTTTAATCTAGGCCACATTCCCTCTATGTCACCTTGTGGCCCGCGGTATCTGAGCACAGATTTGCTTACAATCATCTTAGGCGTGACTCTTACTTGGAATCAAACATTAACCAAAACAGCCAAGAAATTGCCACACGACTCACTCACATTCTTTGGTTGCTGATTTACTTTTTTGTCTTCTAGGTCCTTGAATTTTGATCGGTAGGAAACCATTTTTTCCTGAAGTTCTGGTGTACACAACTCGTACACATCCAACATAAGAGGAAATTTAACATCCTGGGAAGACAAAAGCATGGAGGTTATTAGCCTGGCCGGCATTCCACATGACAGCCCTCTTCCACTGCAAGGCACGTCGCCACGTGCTGTTAAATGCAACTAAATCACAGTTATGAGAACTCTGTCTACCCAAGTGCATAAAGTAGCACTTGCTGCCAGGACTTAACTGACGCCTTTTTACAGGGAATATCCAACTCGAGGTAAACAGAAACCATCTTTAATTGCTCCATTCAATCTAAACAGTTTCTCGAGTATCCGACGTACTTTCATTCCAGGAAAATACCCCCACACATCTAAGGGAACAAATGCAGGCGGAATACATGCTGTATACATGCAGAATGCCACGATATCCTCCTTGCACAGTCTTCTGGAACAGCCAAAATGCTTCAATTCTCTTGCTTGGCGAGGCCCAACGTCCTCCCGCCCGGCCCCGTCGGGCAGCCCCCGAGGCGGCAGAACTGGGGACACCTGAAACTGGTTCCAGCACCTGCCCGCGGCCGGACGGGCCCAGTAAAGCACCTTGCACACAAGTGCTGGTTAGCACAAACGGTTTCTGCCCCACTGCAGAGCACAGCAGCGCGGGGCAGTGAAAACAAGGTCCTCTCTTTAATTAAATATTCTCCACTGGTGAAACAGGATCCCTTCGGCGCCGCAGCAACTTAACTTCTCTCTCCAGACAATAAAAGGCCCTTCAGTTTGTTCTGGTACCACAACTGGTAGCCAGGCTGGTTCATACTCAACACAGAAACTCTACTCTTAATGCTCCTTAAGAGTAATATAAAAGCAAACACTCAAGTGCAGATAACCTGCAAGTAACTCATCATCTAGCTCTAAGAGATAAAAAAGATTGAAAAGCATAAAGATTAAACTCTGAACAGCTTAGGGTGGGAACATGTTACTCACCTTAAGAACTTTGGCATTCACAGATTCTTTCTCTTTGTAAAAAAATCTAACCATCTGAATAGTCAGATACGCCGGCAAGCGACTAATCTTAGACTGAAACAAAAACAGTGTAGAAAATGCTGTTATTTCAGATTCTCACGGATCATTTATACCTTAGACACTGGTCCTACTGAACTCGAGGCTATTCTTGGGGTATATTTATACTCAAACATATAAGAATACTTCAACTCCCATCCTGAAACTCTGCATAGTTGTGCGTTGCAAGAAATAAACTTGGACTTCTAGTATCCAATCACTTGGTCCTAGATACCTCGATGCTTTACAAACTAAGTCACAGGCTGTTCCCACAGTGACTTTGTCCTTTGGGGCAGAAAACCAACATGAGTGAAAAGAAACATAAAAACAGCAGCGGCACCACTCACAGATTTGATATAGAGTGCATCTCTCTGCAAGGTTGGAGACAGTTTGGTGATCTCCTCTTGAAGACGCTATAAATAAATAACATAAGTAAGATCTGCTGAACTTATAAAGCACAGAGCTCAAAGCAAACACAGCCTAGATGAACAAGGCACCACCCCAAGTCCCGCTCTGCCAGGCTATTCTACCTGCTGCCACCAGGCACTGCACTGTCCTGAACTTGGGAATTCCCTGGCAGGAAGAGCAGGCAGGTTGGTTTGCCCAGCTCCAAGGTCACTCACCATCCCCAACCCCACTGACAGTGTTTCTCTCTGCAAGAAACTTTATTCTGCTGCAAGAAAGCTGCACTTTGCAAGTGAAATATCTTAAGTGTCATAAAAAATACATTTTTTTATATATATATATATATATATGTATTTTCTTGCAACAGCAAGATTGGCACATTTCTTAACTCTCCTTTTATTCAGTTGGTCTTTGAAAAAGGAGACAGAGCAGCAAACAAGCAGCTCATGGTCATATTCTGCTGACAAACTTCCAAGGACCCTTCCAAACTCCGGGCACGACCGGCCTGGTTGTTATTGCTGTGATTCCCTCTCACTACCGACAGTCCAGCACAAGAATCCCGGAAGGCCTTTCCAGACCTGGAAGAGAGGTGCCTTTTTTCCCCACAGTGTTCATAGTTTGCTAGATTTACCTCTTCTAGCTCGCTTTTCCTTCAAAATTCTGCTATTAGCGACAGATGGGAGGCTTATCCAGAGCCAGGAAGCTGCTCCAAGCGTGTCCCAAAGAGCCCACTGCTTCCACCCCGCTGCTCCTAGTAGTGCTAATACTAGTAGTAGTAGTTAGTAGTAGCTAGTTAACTAGCAGTTAGTAGTGCTAATACTACTAGGGAGTTAGCGCTAATGCTCCAGTAACTGCTACAGGGAAGTCTCCTGTAGCTGCTCCTTCCCTTGCTACTTCAGATGCTCCAGAAAACATGAAAAATAAGAAATGCAAACGCAAACACAGCCCAGGGCCCCCCCGACTACTCTAAGAACTCCTATTCAAAGAGTCACAATAAAGATAACAATGTGCCCTGGAAAATTTCACACACACACAAAAACGCAAAATGAAAATTAAGCTTGTTTCATCACCTGTATTTCTTAAGAACTTAGCAATGAAAATGCCACCCTGTTGTAAAAGTGACGTCAGGGCTTTTTTTGGAACCAACTTCAGCACGCTTGAATCACAGGGCTGCTGCAATGTGCAGGGCCTGCCTGCTGAACAAGTAGATTCTGGTAAAATCTAAGCTGCAGCAAAGTGGCTTGCAGCTGGGTAACTGCATGTGGACACCCAGCCAGGGTCCAAAGCAAACAGAAAATGCTCTGTTAAAGTCTGCTTTTCACAAGTCATTTGCACTTCATTTCACCTTCTCTGCACAAAAAAAAAAAATTGAAAAGGATATGGAGCAAAGTTTGGAAAACAGATGCCTGTTCCAATTCAGAAATGGGAAAAAAACAGGCAGTTCAGAATGTCAATAAAACATATGGAAAACATATGGTATTAATTAAAGAATAATATATTGCATTGACTTACCAATTTCAGTCCTGTAAACAGGTATTTCACTTCTTGATTGATAAAGCAACTAAGCTGCAGCAGATTCTCCTTTCCTTTCGTCACCTCCTCCTCTTCAGCTTCCGTGCATTTCATGCTTGCCCGAGTTAAGGAAGACGGCGGCGTGGGCAGAGCGCGGCCGCCTCCCGGCCCAGGGCGCCGCTCCAGGTGGCTCCAGGGCCGCCCGCAGCTCCGGCTGCCTGCCCTGCTCTTCCAGCCCTGCTGCTGCGGCCGCCTCGCCTTCCCATTTCTTCAGAGCCTGAACAACCTCCCCCTTGATCAGGGCCTGGAGCATCTGCCCTGTGAGCAAAGGCTGAGGGAGCTGGGCCTGTTCAGCCTGGAGAAGAGAAGGCTGAGGGGGGACCTGATCAGCGTGTATAAATACCTCAAGGGAGGCAGTGAGGAGGAGGGGGCGGCCTCTTTTCAGTGGTGGGCAGGGATAGGACTAGAGGAAATGGCCACAAGCTGAGGCACCAAAAGTTCCACAGGAACTTAAGGAAACATTTCTTGACAGTGAGGGTGACAGAGCCCTGGCACAGGCTGCCCAGGGAGGCTCTGGAGTCTCCTTCTCTGGAGATCTTCCAAACCTGCCTGGATGCAGCCCTGTGCCCCGTGCTCTGGGTGACCCTGCGTGTGCAGGGGGGTTGGACTAGATGATCTCTGGAGGTCCCCTCCAACCTTAGGGATTCTGTGATCCTATGATTCTCATCTCTCCTCTCCTGTTTCAGGGGTTACAAACACCACAACACAGGGAGAGAGCGGAGGGCCTTGCCTCACCATTACCACTACGCTTTGAGATACACTGCCTCTTCTTAGGAGCTGACTCCTGTTTGAAAAGCACCAGGCTCACAGCATGATTCTTTCTGGAAAGCGACAGTCAGCTTAACAAGAACGAGGGTTTTGGGGTGGGAGGAGAGAGACTGAATAATCCTTGGGATGAGAAGTGTGCCACACGTTCATCTAGCGCACGTTCTCTTTGAAAATAAATAAATAAAAATCTCTTGCAAATCTTGCAAGTTGCCAGCTGAATTAATTTCTCACTGTCCTAACTGCATGTAGCAATTTTATTAAGAACTCCACCTTGTATCTTGTCATCCTTCATCCATGCTCTGGCACATGGGTAAGAGTATCAGCAGCATTTCCATAACTGGCTATTTGGGAAGAAAGATTATTAGAGAAGACATCTCCTTTTATTTGGATAAGCTATAAAATGTCTCAGCTTCTCTTAAGCAGATAACTGCTTCTCTGGGGAGGAAACCTGACACTTAAACTTCATATTTTTATTGCTGTAAATGTCCATCATCATTCCTCCTCCCTGAACCTTCCCCTCTCAAATCTGATCTTAGCTACAGCTCCTGTGTACTCCTGCAACACAACATCTCCCCTCTTCCCTAACAGGCACCTTTACTTTCTATGCTCTCTTGGATGGTGCTTTTCACTCTCCTGGCACCCAGTTCAGGTACCAAATCACAACCAGTATGTCTTGCCTTAGTGGTCAGGATACGCTGTTTCAAATTCAATGCTGAAGAACTGATCAATTAAACTCTTCTTTTTAGAAGCTCCTGCTGTAGCTCCAGAGTCTGTCTGTAAAACAAATTCTCTTATATTGTAACTTTAAACAACATTTAAGAACAGTCATCTTTACAAACAAAAAACGACCTGTTCTGATTCTTAAAATTCTTTAGTTCCTCTGAAAGTGAAATCCTTCACTTTCATATACTTCATTTTTTTCCTAGTTAATTTCTCAGTCACCTACCTCAAAGCATATGAGCAAGCGAGATTTTAATCAATTTTCTCCACCCCACCACAAGGTTGGACTGCACTCAACACTAAGACAGATTTATCAAATCCTTGTCACTGCCAAAAATCTCCAGATGACCAGTGTAGAGAAAAATAAAGAGATTCAGTCTGGTAAAGTCTTGGAAAAACTTAAAAAGGAGTCTCTCAGCAGGCTCCTTATGTCAGTTCTCTGTTTAAAACAGCATTGATGTAGCTAGGAATGCTGCAGCACAGGGATGCTTTTTCAGAAACAAGTTCTGCTGTGCTGAATTTGCAGCTTATCGGGGCCAGCTGCTGCACGTTCAGAGACCCCCCCAGCACGGTCCAAAACACGAAGAGCTGCCAGGCAAGGAGGCCCCGGCACGGGCTGCCTCGGGCCCATGCCCAAGCCCAGCTGACCCGGGGCAGACAGTACTGCACTGCAGCAGGCCATTTCACTCACTAGACCATAGAGACCCCATAAATATTTCAAAAAACTGACTACTGTAACCAGAACATGGGTGATTCCCGAGTATGGGTGGTGTGAATCTTAATTCTGGTTAGAGTAAGTCTAAAATTACCTCCATAACTGTATCACCTTCTATACCTTCCAGCTTCTGCTGTAGCACCCTCATCATCTGCACCCAGCACTCATTGGCATCCTAGCAAGGGAAGAGAACATTAATAAGTAGTATTAAAAACATTATCTTTGTTTTTGCAATATGAACGTTAAATGCAAGGATTCCTCAATGAAGAACTCCTTCCTACTCCAACACACATTTTTAAAGCTGGCACCTGAGATTACATTCAACTTTTCTACACAATACAAAAGCAAACACGTTTCTGGGATAAAAAGGATCATTCACTTTCACAAGGGGAAGAGATTTTTAACATAATCTCACCTTCCAACACAATATTTTCAATAATTTCATACTTTATTTTCAAACCATAAACTAAGTTAGAAATCTTTACCTGTTGAAGGTACTGGCCTTGATCTCCTTTCTCTGCAAACTGGGGGAAGGCCATATGTAAAAACTGCAGGAGAATGATAGGTGGGATACTGGAGGAAGTTTTATCCATGGAATCAAACAAGTCTCTAAGAGCTTAAAGAAAAAGTAAGTGAATGTTTTGAGAAGTGGAAAAATAATGAAAACATAGCAGGAAGTTTTCTTTTTTCTTTTTTTTTAAAGTTGTAAGATGGCAGCAACATTCAAAGAATGGAGCATTAGCGGTTTCAAATGCCATCTTTGCACAAGAGGGCTGAGTTTGCACCTAAAGTCTCATCCGGGAACACAACTTTGCAAGTGTAAAGATGACAATTCTGACCGGCTGGCACATGGTGCCTTGTCTTTCCTGGCTGCTAACAACAACAACACATTTTTTAAGGTCTTACGATTTCATTTCAAACACATCTGAGGAACAATATTGTTACAACAGGACTACACCTAGAGAAAACAGAACGCACCCACAATTCATCCATTAGAGCAGCTTAAGCTTCCCCTATTGCTGGAAAAACACCTTGTGTTCTTGCCAAAAAAAGTCCCTGGAGAGCACTCACGCTTACTTGAACACAAGTACGTGTACGCACACACGCGGGCAGTTCGGAGCTGGGTGCCATGCCATGAACGTGCCCCACAGCGTGACGATGCACGGGCCTTCGCGCTGCCACCCGTGGCTTTCCTACTCACACGACAGCCTTTTACAGCCACAAAGCACTTCAGAGACATCTGTTAACCCTCCCAACAGCCCTGTGAGGTAGGCAACGGTCTGCATGGTCACTGATTTACAAGTGGGGACACTAGGGAATGAAACTCAAACTAGGGGATATGGGAAAGACTGCAAGGAACCAAGGTCAGTTCCTCTCCTCATGATACATCTTCAACACTGAAGAGGGACAACCGGTATGACACAGCCATTAAAAAAAATGCCATAAGTGTCATGCAGGAGGTCTTGATCAGCTCAGCACCAAAGGGTTAGGAATCTCAGTTCTTAAGACATGAGGACTCCTAAGAAGCAGAGCTGTCACCTTAAAAAGAAAGCAGGGGACACAAAATAAAGGCAGTGGGAAGGGGAGGGCAGGCATGGTTGTAGAGAGTAACCATTGAACTTACCGCCCCAAAATTCGATCAGCAGGCATACCCACAAACTGGACCTTTCCTTCCTGATACTGTTTTGTTTTTCCTTAAATGGACTGGTAGAAATCCCAGTGTCCTGGCCCAGCATCTTAGTGGGGCAGTGAAATAGAGTGAAAAAAAGAAAAAGTGGACAAGTAGCACCCTTGTTCAAGTGGAAGGGGTCTAACTTGAGCCCTAGTTAGCGCCTGCAAACACGGGGCCATCGGGAGCTCCCACGTCGTGGGCACCCAGATCACCACAACAAGGAGCAACTTTCCTGGTGAAGAGGCAACTTCCTTTTGCATTCATGAAACCTGACTCCTTGGGGCAAAGGCTAAGACAAGTGATAAGGCATCAGCTGTCATCTTAATAATGCTCAGCCAGATAAAATATATTAAAAAATACCTGTGACTATGGACTCTGCAGTATAGTGTTAGCTCATCATTACGTGAAACAAAGAACAGCTCGTGAAAATACTTCTAAATAAACCAGATCTATTGAGAAATGGAGGAGCTTGCTTTAGAGGGTTCCAATTCCTCTATGTCCACAGGCAAAACACAGATGTGGATGTTAAATGTTCCCATCTAAATCATACCCAAGTATCACCTCCTCTAGCATGCAGCTAGGAAACACACAGCACAGAGAAGTGTCCTCCCAGCCATGGTCAGGCGAACCTTTAAAGGTACTAGCAACAGAGTAAAATGAGTCCTCCAGAGCTAGCACATCCAAAATTCCCAAGATAGATGTGCTAAAAATATATATACAAATAGCATTGAGTAAAACTTCCATCTCCAATTAGTAGGAAATTACACACAGTCTAAAAACCCTCCACACCAACCTGCAGTAATGTACTGAGCAGAGGCCATTTCTCCTGAAGCTCTTAAGGCACCACCATACCTACAAGAGATGAAAAATAATTCCCAGACAATTAAACTAAGTCATGTTTTTAAGCCATAAAGAAAGGAGGTAGCCAGATTATTAAAAAAAAAAACCCACACCAGAATAAAACAATCACTGAGTAACTGAAGTCAACATTTGCTCCTACTCACACCAAAATACTAGTTCTTCCACAAATATTGCATGGAAAAAAACCCTGTCTTGAGGCAATAAATAACATGCAAACCGAGAAGCCTGGGTTGGGATGCATCTCTGCTGCTTTCCAACCTGCTTGCCCCAAAAATGCAACCTACTAAAAAAAAGAAAAAAAAAAAAGGAAAAAAAAAAAAAAAAGAAAAAAGGAGAGAAAGAGGGAAAAGAGAAAAAGTCTGAGGAAAAAAAGGCAACAAAAGCTACCTCATTTGTGAAATATCTGCCACAAGCTCTTCAAAGAGACACAGAAAACACTTTCTAGCAAAGGTTGTGGGCAAAATACACAGAAATAGGAGGCAACTCTCCACTCACCTTAGCAGCAGCAAAACAAAGAGAGGTGAGGTACTTCCCACACTGAGGAAGCGTGGGAGCCCACTCCTATTACCTGATCTCACCACTCCTTCCAAATGGTTTCTTTTTTCTTTATTTGACACCTGCCTGAGGAGCTGGTGACTTTGTCAAAGCCTTCAAGCAAGAGGAGGATCTCAAGCCTTCTTTAATTTCAGATTGAATGCAAAATATTTTTCCCATTTTTATTAAATTCACCTTATTCTGTTTATGGCTGGAGGATGAGCAGACAACTCTCCCCCATCTCATGCTATCAAAACAGTAATACCCCTGGAGAAACTAACAGAGCAGCTGAAAAGAAATAAAAATAATAATTGTATGCTTCCCCATTCCAAATCATGCGTTTCTCTCCCGCTGCATTTAATCCCACTGCATTTAATCCCACTCTTCCAGTTTGGCCATTGGGCAAATAAAGGCCCGATCTTGTACTGCAGTGTGCTGGTTTTATAGGGTACATCTTGGCATTTGGCACATTCATAAAATAAGTCTGTCAAATATCTTAATTCAATTCAAAAACTTAAGAGCTCTAACTTAAATAGAACTACACAGGTTTTCCTAAACTGACAACACTGGAGATAAAAAAAAAAAAAAAAAAAAAAGAGCTCTAAAATACAGAGCTTCAGTACTCTACAAAACGGATCTCTATGCTGATAAATCTGCTGGCAGAATTTAAACCAGCAAGGTTCACTTGTTAACAGAATGAAGAAAAACTTTACGTACTTTAGCAACTAGTGTTTGTGACATCCAGAAAACCCAGCTGGATAACAGGGCATCAGGAAAGCAGGGCAGATGCCTAGGTGAGTCCACGAGCAATGCCTGCAGTGCTTCACCTAGTCCTCATAGGTTTTAAAACACTGATGGTTTTCTCATTATGCTTCACTTGGAAGCTTCACAAGTTCAGGGGCATATTTACATGTTTTTTTTTCTGTTTCCTTTGATCTTTACATATTTAGCACAGGTTTCTTAAGGATTGCTCTCAAAAAAAAATCCACCTTTCATTTCAGAATAAGGGGAAAAAATCAGAAAAGTTATTCTATCATCACACCTAATTAAACAGATTTTAATCAGCGTATCTTCTGTTCCCTCCACATCCACAGGCCCTGCAGCTTCTTCCAGATCTCTGCCACAGCAACACCTGGGGCTCTATCCCACAGCTTCCTTCCCTGTCCCAACTACCGGATGTCCAATCACCTTAGCATTTCATAGCTGAAAATGTGTTATGCCAAAGAGCTATGGAAAAAAAATCATCTTTAAAGGAACAGCACTCTCAGACGGTACTTTCTATAGCAGACCCTACAGGAGGATGCCAGAAAACAGGGTTAAGAGTTCAGCAGCTTAAGTATTTTAAACAGGTCTTGATAAGAATTAATTCTTAAAACTGTGTGAAACTACATCCCTCTACTAAAAATCTAGTTAAAATATATATACAAAAGTTATATATATCTATTAGTTATATATATACACATTAGTATTAAAAGACTATATATGAAAAGACTACTACAGCCATAGGATGAACTTTGGGGGAGTGTTACATCAATCTGCAACAGATACATTAGAGCATTATGTTAAGTGGAAACAACATAGAGATGACTACTGCACAAAAATGTCTGTTTTGTGAGCTAAAGAGTGGCATTTTTACACCAAATCATACCTTTTAAGGGCCTCTTTCACTTCTGGCACAGAGCGGATACACTGAACCGTGGCATTCATGTAGCAAGTGTTGCCAAGGTTCGTCAGGCCACACGGCAATTCCATCTACCAAAACAAATACAAGGGGGCTTGAAGGTCAGAGAGACGTGTACCTGTTTTTGTGCAAGTACCACAATTTGACACCGATCTGGCAGAAAGGAAATGATCTGAGATGCCCAAAACCTGGCACATGCCATCAAACTTCATTTTATGCAGCTTTCCAAATCTGTTCACCACTCGGTGCTTCTAAAGGACATTCAGGAATGCTTTGTGTTACTTCTGGGCACGTTCAGCTTAATGAGCATATTCCTCAAGCAGGCAGCCATTCAGAAAGTTCAATTAAAACCTCATTCAAGTTTTGACCTTAAGATGAAGCCTTACGTGAAATTTCCACATGAACACGTTTGTAGGCAACGCTGCTGTTTTAATTAAAATCTGTTTTCAGAAGAACTCGGAATGGGCTGAAGTTCAATTAGAAACAAAAAGCATTATTTAAACTTCCCTCAAAAGTCAGCAACAGATCCATCTTATCTTTTGGAACAGCTTAGGAATTGCTAAAATTTTGATCAGTGTGAAGGCCAAATAACAATTATAATAACCAGTTTCAGAAATAAATATAATTTTTTTTGTAAAAAGCCCTATATTTGAGCACTTGCCAGTTATTAAAAGAAAAAAAAATGAAATAGAAGCAGGACAGCGTATCAAAAATCACTGAATTATTTTACAAAGGGAGAATTAATTTAGCTGTGCAGCCCACTTTTAATGCACATACACAGTACAGATACTTAAATTCCAATATATCAAAAGCTGGAATTAGAGAAATGCACTGCGACTATTCAAAAGGGGATCTGACACTGAATTATCCCTTATTTTTGCCTCACAGTTAACTCGGTCTACATAAAGGTTCATCTCAAAATACAAGACTATCCCCACCTGCTGATGGCATAGAAAGTATTAAACACTGAAGCAAATAAACAGTCCAAAGCTACAAAACCATTTTCAACAAACCTGTGTAAACGAATTATTGCTCTGAAAGCACAATAAAGAGAGATAAAAACACAAAGCCAGGCACACCGAGCCAGCCTCAGTTTCCCTTCACAGCTGTAGATGAGTCAGAAAAAAATTCTGCTCATCTAAGAGTCAATATTCAGCCAGAGTTCAGGACATTAATGGACAGCCAGGGCAAGAAAAAGGTTGTCTTTGAAAGCATTAGCAATGCCATTTTTTAGACAATTTACTGTCTGCTTTAAAAACAACAATAATAGTATTAGTTATATGAGTTACAAGTTAAACTCCAGTCTTGTCATCACTGTTAACAAGTGGGTCTTCAGTGTAAATCTGTTTTTGTTTAAGAAACTGTAAACGCTAAACAAACAATTTTAAACTCCACTCTTAAGCAACTGCAAATAATTGACAAGTATTTAAAAACAGGACATTATTCCAGGATTTACAAGAGACTTAAGTTTCGTATATGCTTACAGCTGAAGCTAACTGCTCCTCTGTCATGTCTTCTACAAAGACAGGTCGGGAAACAGGCTCTTCTGGAAGTGCATCTGCAGAACCCATCATTAACAAAGTCATCCCCTGGAAACACAGTCAAAGTAGCGGTTATTACGTAAGGACAATTGTTGCCTTAAAAATAAACAGATCTATAACAGCACACGTATTTCCCCAGAGATGGGCAAGATCTTTTTCTTAAGTTCACAGAATTGACATTGCTATGCCATTTCTTAAGACTACACTGTTCTAAAAACTAAACAAAGATGAAGTCAGTACATCAACATGACTTTAAAAAAGTCCCTGTTATCTTCTGATATCTATTCCGATTATCTATCTGATCTCCAATCAGGAATAATTTAACAATCACAAATATCTTTTTGCAAAATTTTCAGGCAAGCTCCATTCTTGATGGACCATGAGGGATCAACTAGCTTAGAGCCTTCAGTGCAAACACTCTTCCTTCCCATTTAAAAGCTACCTTAGAACCAAAGGCAACTTGGCAGTCATCTTCCAATTTAGAAATAAAGTTGCAAAGTTTGAAAAGTTTCCAGTTATCAAATTTGGAATTCTCAAAAAAAAAAAAAAAAAAGACTCATTTTTGACCAAAGGAAGGTAGGGCAATGTTTCAGGGGAATGCTGGTGAAAGCAGGACCGCAGCTCTGAGTTTGAAATGGCTTTTTCACTGAAAAAGCACATGGGAAAGGGAAGTGTCATCCTTTGGTCTAGCAAGTTCTAAGGACCTGAAACTAAACAAAAAAATAACTACACAAATTAACCAAAACAGCCAAGTTGGTTTAGGCACAAGGGCAAGAAACCATTCAGAAGTAAATAAATAACATCATGTTATCGTACTTCCTCCGCGAGCAAATTTCCTCCTCTAACAGAAAGGAGTTGACAGCATTCAAGAGGAATGCTTCCACATGGCTTTCCCATCCAAGGGGAAGAAAATACCTGCTGATCTTTGAAAATACAGCACTAAGGAAAAGGGACCATCTGATAATAGACAGAAATTGCTGGGAAAGTGCAATTAAATCCCCTAAAGTTGCAAACACATTATTAAGATGATAAAGGCAGCAACTAGCATTAGGGTATGCAGGAAAGGGCAGGAATATCATGTACTGGGGCTTCTGCAGAATGACTTTCCTACAAGAGCTGCAGTTTATTGCTACGGGCTGCTAAGAGATGCTGAGGATCTAGCTACAAAGGTAAGAGCCATGCAAACTAGCTCCACTGGCTCTAATAAAGAACTGAAGTGAAACCTGTACCAGAGTTATGAGGTTCCTACAGAAATAAAAATGATCAAAAGGGAAAAAAATACAAAGAAGTTCTTTGTGGTTCCCAGTCACAACACCACAAAGGCAAGGAACACACATACACCTCTATTTTGTGTTTTCTTTTTGAACTATTAAGGCCTATGAATAAATAACTACCAGTAATGGTTAGTCTTTAGACAAATCTATTTAACATGTCAGAAGGAATCTCACTGGGCTGATACAAAGGGAAATGGGCAGACCTGTATTTTCCAACATTCCTAATGCAATGGTTTTCCACACTGAAGGAGTAGGAGTGCAATGGACTACAGAGGGGGACTAAATTCACAAGCTCCAAGTAACGCTGCAGGTTGGACTAGATGATCCCTAAAGGTCTTTTCCAGCCTTAAGGACTCCATGACTCTAACGTGTCTAGCTATTATGGTCATAGAGAGACTGCACAGATGAACTGCTGTCTTAAACCAGCGCAACACTTTAGTATGAAAAATAAACTCAAAACACTTTAGGAAGATGTTGCTGCAATAGTGAAGGCTTCATATAAGTGCATAGGTATGACAACCACACAACAAAATTATTTGTCATCGAAGTCTTGACTTTTAAAAAATAACTACTAACTCAAATGGGAATAGCAACAAAACCATATTCTTGTTTAAATCCCCAAATAAAAAAATCAAACTAGTAAAACTTAATTATTCCACAACACTTACATTCTTTATTTTTATGTTCCCCCAGTCATCATCCTATATTTGAAGTGAAATAAAAGACAAGTTAGTTTTCTTACAGTAAAAAGTGAATGTTTCCATTAATAATGATCACATATTTAGAAATATACAATCATGTTCCAAAAAAGACTCTACAATATTGAATTATGAACACATTATGAAGTTCTCTCTGACAAGTGGTCCTAAGTCATCTTTTCAAGGCGGTTCTCCACGTATTAACATTGCTGAGACATAAACAACTTTTTTCCACAGAAAAGTTGTCCATATTCCATTATACTAAGATACGGCTTCAGCAAAGAAATGCCAGAGAACTGTCATGTCTGCTTTGTTCTCACTGGCCTGCAACCCACAAACCTTTCTTAAATAAGATTCTGAACATTAAAAACCAAACTCAACAAAACAGAAACACCAAACAGAGTAAAGTTTGGTACAAAACAGAAAAAGAGTTTTAAAATAGCAGTCTGCATCTCCAATCACTTATCCACAGATTTTTACCAGTGCTTTCTAGTGGTAAGCACTAGCCCATACAGAATACCTTCTGTAGGCAGTTTAATACGTACTATTAAAGATCACCTAGAGAAACACTCTGACTTACTGTTACCATTAGTTATAACTGTAACAGAGTGGGAAATAGTAACCAGACGTGAGCATCTACCTTTAGAGTTCCTCCTTTAACCATAACCTTCTGCCTAGCTGGCTGAACTCCGGTCAGTGCAAACAGCTGAGCTTTGAAGACCATCGGAGGTTCGTCAGTGTTAAGCTCCACGCCATCGAATTTCTCTTTTCCCCATTTCACGTTAACTGCAAACAAAGTAGTTGGAAACTGGATTATTTCCTAACATACAAAAATGTAAATCCTAAAATTAAATTAACATTTTAAATTCCAGACTTTATCCCATTCAATTTTCCATTCTAAAACTTGTCAGTGATCAAGTTAAGTTGCACCTTTATGGTAAAGTGTCTTGGCTATCAGAATATAATGTTCTCAAAGCAATGTATATACTGAAAAAATACTTTGCAAGCAACAAATGCATAAAACAGAAGCAGATATCCTTGAAACTAATCTTCACAACAGCAGTTAGAAAATTTGCTCTCTTGGCACTGCTAATTGCAACCAAATTTCTGAAGCAAATTCAGCTGCATGTTTTCATTTATGTTTTCCATAACATTTCCGTTCTGCTTCAATAACAAATTCTGTTCCTTAAATGCAAAGTTACTGTTTGACACCTGTAGTTTCAGCTACTGGTATTATTTACATGAAGGTACATGAGCATTAAGCATTAATCCATGCATTAAGGCTCCATAAAACTAGACATCTCCTGCCTTTCCTTAATAGAACATTAACTTTACGGGGCCCCTACCAAACTGACTGCTCTTACACTCTTCTCTTTTCATGCTGTTGACACTAATAATGGGGTACGTTTAAGTCACACACAGGGACAACCACCTGCCAGAGGCTCCCAAAGCCCTTTCCCCCTTGAAGGGTGCAGGGCTGGAATCAGGAGCTCCAACAAACTCCGCAAGTGGCATCACCAGCAGAAACGTTGGGCAGGAGGACACAGTCACATACTGACTTTGATGAAGCTGTTAGTAACCAAGGGCAGGCAAACAATTCTAGGATAAAGAGCATTTTATTAAGGAATCATTTTTAAGTCTTCAGCCTTTTCCAGCTGTGCTCATAGGCCCAAAAGGCCACTTTACCAGCTGCAGCTTTGCTGAAAAGCTACAATAAATGCCTGGGCCAAGTTCATTACAAATGGTAAAAATGCCATGCTTGCCAAAGCCACGTGCTTCCTCTTGCCCGTACTTCTGTTTTCAGTAAATCTACAAGGGTGTACAACAGATTTTTTTCTCCATTAAAAATTCTTAGAAGCTGTCATTAAAAAACACCTAGAAAGGTTAAGATTTCAGGTGTATGCATCACTTGGGGAGGAAAATAAAAAAGAATAACCAAGATTTAGCCTAAATTATTAGCTGGCTGAAAGCACGCCAGTATTTCTATCAGAAAGCTCCCTTTGATTTTCCTAACCTTTCGGGTTGTTTTAACACATTTAACACCATCATTTTCAGTTCCCATTTCCTTGGCAGCCAAGCCATGGGGCTCCTGGACGAGCCTGTGGCAAACACCAGGCTTTGGTTTTTGGGACCCACTAACACTGCACTGAACACGCACGGGAGCGAGGGGGGTTTAGCCCATACCCTCCCTGCTCCCGAAAATGGGTGAGCGGGAATGCCCCCGCTCCCGAGATCACCACTGAAACTCCCAGAAGTTTCCAAAAGAAGAGCGGGAAGGGAGTTGGAGCAAAACAGAGGGAACAGAAAAGCGGAGGGCAGCGCGGCCGGGCCTGGCCGCCGGGGGCTGGGGAAGGCTCTTTGCCGAGCGCCCGGGCCCCGCGGGCGCAGCTCAGCTCCGCGCCGCT
>NW_020454760.1:6000702-6076672 GCF_003342845.1 Nothoprocta perdicaria
GGCGGGAGGCGCGTGCCTGAGGAGGCGGCCGCGCTAACGGCCGCGCTAACGGCCGCGCCGCCTCACCTGAGAAGAGCGGCATGGCGGCGGGGCGGGCGGGCGATGGCGGCTCCTCGGCGGCGGCGCCCCCGCCCTCGGGCTCTCATTCAAACCGGCCCCGGAGGATGACGCTGCAAGCGCGGCCCGCTCGCCGGAAAGGGCGGGCGCTGCGCGCGCAGCGCCGGAAGGGCGGGGAGGCGCCTCGCGCCCGCCCCGCCCCGCGCAACGGCCGTAACGGCCGCGGGAGCCGTAACGGCCGCGCCGGTTTGGGGGCTCTGTGGTTCCTTCCGCTCCCCCGGCGAGGCCCCGGCCGCTCGTGACGCAGGAGGAAAAGCGGCACCCGAGGCCGCCGAGAGCAGCGTGTGGGCAGCGCGGCCACAGACACCAGCGGTTCCTGGGCTGGGCGCGGGAACGCGTGGCTGAGCATGGCCCTTCTCTCCGCACAAGTATGCTCGCTGCTGCATCGCTGGCCTAAAACTAGCAGTTGCCTAGGTAGCCGATCTGATTAAACTTACTTTGTGCAAACAGAGCCCAGAGCCAACAGCAGCGCGGCTGTTGGAAGTCTCAAAAGGGCCGGTTTCACAACGTTGGAAGCAGTGGTTGGCACAACAGACTGGGAACGTGAATTTAAAGGGTGAAGTGTCAAAAAGCTGAGATGTTATTTAAAGGCATTCTGTTGGTTTATTGGAAAGCCACGAGTACACAAACATGGAAAAAAAATGCTCTGGATGAAACAGTATTTTGATTGTAGGAAAATGCAAAAGAAGGGATAAAATTGTCAACAGAAAATGTTATTGGGATGGGAAAGGGGAAAGGCAAGTCTAATAGCAGCAGGTCGTAAACACAGAAGGGAAATTTATTAATTTAGACTGAAGCTGAATCAAATACGTTCTCCCCTGTATAATCTGTGGAGAGTCGGGGCCCGTCTCAGGCTGTTACAGAGCACTTGGCTCCGGACTCCGGAGGCACTAGAGGGTGCTGCGCTGGAGGAGAAAAATGGGGAGTTTCTCTCCGTAGGAAAAGGCTTGGCAACCTCCCCAAGATGGAGAACCACTGCTTCTCTCTTTCCTTGGAGCTCATTTGGGTTGTTTTCTCCCATAACATCTTTTGCCATATGTTGAGGGTCAATATTCAGATGCTTGTTTCCTTGCCCCTTGCACAAACTGCCGTATAGAAGCAGTGCGGCATGGGGTATAAATAGGAATTTATGTCATAGTAAGAACAACATGAAAAATACAAGGTAAACAAGGTCTCATTTCTAATATTACATGCTATACGAAGTGGTGTGGCAGGCTGACGAATAAAGAGGCAAACCAAGAACTGTTCCAAGAAGCACACCCAGCATTTCCCACTCCACTGCTGTATGTGCCCTTTTGGGGGTTTTGGATCACTAAAAACGTGCTTTTGAGGGAAGGAGAAGAAAAAAGAAGCAAAACCATAGCATAACCATTCCTATCTACACTCCTGTCTAGATAGCTTTGATATTGTTCTCATTAACATGAATACAAAACTCTCTTTTTACCAAAGAAAAGAAAGAAGAGAGGTGCAAAATCTAAGAATCGGGCCAATCTCTAAGATTTATTCGAATAATACCAAACTTATTCAGGCCAAATAATTATTTCCATTCAGAAACAGTAAATGTTTCTGCTGATGTATTCCCCTCGCCTAGACTACCTTGGCCTCCTCTCTATCTTCCTATTCTCCTTTACACGCTGAAGTACAACACAAGAAAGTAGTTGGGACCGCAGAAACACATCTGTAATTCTCTTAGACTGGAGTCCCTCTGCCCTTTCTTTCCAGTATCTTTTAAGGCCGCGTGGCACCAGAAAGGCAGCAGTCCTACAGCAACGCCCTGCCCTAGCGAGCACTTGTAAACTGATGAAAGGAAATGGAAAACAAGCGTAGGAAAAAGGAATGTCAACACAAGGAAAGCAGCCAAGGAAAAAGGGAGCCAGTATCCCTCATGGTTCCACAAAAATTAGGAGTTTGTAAGATGAGTTTTATGATCATTCTCCTAACTCCTACAGTAATCGGAAATGGAAACAAGGTAGAAACAAATTGACCAAAAATGGGCACTGTTAGGCAGAAAAAATTTGATTTCTTGGTTTCTCCATCACTTCACCAAAATGAAAGAAATCAGGCTGGTTTATGGCAGCTCTTCCTAGCTCACAGACCCATCTCCTGGCCCTGTATTAGCTGTGGGTAGGCAAAATAAGCGTGTAGGAGATTAATCACAAGGGTCACGGTGAGGCAGAGGGAGATAAGAACGTGAAGAGGCGGAGCTGTAGTGAACACAGCAGGGAAAGTGTCTTCTTTCCACATGGCCAGTCTGATGGTTTGCTAAAGTTTTAAGAAAAATCTGTTTTATTTTACCGCAAAAATCTGCCTGCACAGTTGAGATTGCAGGAATTACCTTTTAAAACATTTGAAAAAAAAAGTGTAGCTACTCCTATAGATAGACATCTTGCTTACAGTAAACAATGCTCACATCTGTTTATCAGAACACAAACTGTAATTTTCATGTCTAGACTTTATTATTATAGTATTGCAGTTGCAACTTACCCCACACAAAGTCAATATACTTTTATACTTCATTACATCTACTTTTTTTTCCCCAAGCATTTAAAAACAAATGCAGAATTTCAGCATCATACTCTCATTTCCATAGCTTCTTTCGCAGTCTGTGAAGCAAATTCTTTTTTTTTTTCCCCCATAGTTCTTCCCTCTTCCGAATAGTCACTGTCTATTCCTAACACTCTTCTTCATGTTTTTTTTTCCAATCACAAAACCTGAAATAACGAGATAAGGCTCTGTTTGTTGGTTAAGAACTGAATCAGTAGGAGTTCTGGGGGCTGCTCATGTACCCAGTAACACGTGATGCAAAGTGGAAATGTGGCCTTGCACCCGAGCCTCTTGCAACATCTGGACAATACAGGGAAGTAAAAACGGCAGTCAGGAGAAAACACCATGCCAGTCATTTTCAAAAGGGTCCTTCCATAAATTACTTTATTTCTCATTAAATGAGCACAGAGTCATTACCATATTAATAACAGATATGTTTATTATTACATATCCATCAGTGCGGCTTTCAATACCACTTGAAACATGCAAGTCGTCCTAAGGACGAATCAGTTTTCCAGTGCTTCTTATTTAATACACAACTGCAAAGCCATTATAAATTACTGAGGAGGTATCTGGTTAAGAAATAAAATAAAATAAAACCATACTGCCCATACCATGAATGTATTCCCGCTACAAAGCAAGAGTCTGACAGCGTTTCCTGAAAATTCCTGAATTACCTGGAGTTTGGTGTTAGGTGGTTTTGTTTGCATTGCCTACACATCTCTCGCCTTATGAACTGGACCAGTCTTTCTTTGTAAGAGGAATTCTCATTCAGAGATAGTATTTAATTTAGAAAATGTATCTAGCATCTACAATACTTCAACCAATTAAATTCCATAAAACCCACTGATATGCAATCGTTTTTTAGAGGTTTCCTTTGTTTAGTTTTAGAATTCTACATTTATTGACATGGCAATAATACAGTTATCTCAAGGCACTAAAATGACAATGTAAAAACCCAGTAAAGTGTTCTAGAATAATTTACATTTCAAACAGTGCATACATTTCTTAAATGTTTGTTAACTTAATGTATGTTACCACTTAAAACTGTAAGGCAATACATTATACAGTTACAGAAATGATGTACCCCAAAATATGCTTCCAAACTCGGTTCTTTTTACTGTTAGTTTCTAATGCCTCTAAGAATAAAATAATTCAGTATGGCTTGGCAAAAATGCATAGATTAAATGCAATTACTTATTGTCCCCCCTTTACAAACTCGCTGAATCAGTGTTTCGTAAAGCATAACACAAAATATTTAACACTTTGATCCATTCCATAGTGGGTGATTAGCATTAAGGCTGCTAAGAACTCTGCAGTGAAGGCACTGAAGTTCAAGTGATAAGGCTTCATTTTTAAGCTAGTTCTGCAGTCTTCAAGAACAAAACTTTGGGTCTTGAAAGCAATTGCAGTCCTTCTCGTTGAGAAACCTTCCTCCTCTATGCGGTTTCGTATGGTCATTTGGACATAAATATCCCTTTCACAGGGTGAACAGTCATTGTCTTTCATTGATCCGAAGAGAGTTGGCTGCATTTCATCATGATTGACAGGCTTTTTGTGTGTGTGTTTTTTTCTTGTGTTTATTTTTTTTAATCCAAAAAGGCAGCACCTTTTCATACACCTAGCTAAGCTGTATCTGCTTTAACTTGCATTACACAGTAATTATGAATCTAATCTACCTTTAGGCAAACCCGCAATTAAACACCCTCAGCGTGCTTCTGTGCCAAAGCAAGGAGGAGACAGTAAGAGCAATCTGAACCCTGAAGCCTGTGAGAGTTACGTTGGAAGGAACAGCAGCCCGTCCGCACTGCGCTGTGTGGTTAAAGAAGCCCTGGTTTTCCGACCGCATCCCGTGAGGTTCCGCTGAGCGCCGTGCAGGTGGTTAGCTGCAACAAAGGGGAACACAGAGAATTCATGGAAAATGAATGGAAAGATCAGCTCCGTACGGCTAGCGCACGCCTGCTAAAACTTGGGGGAAGCTGAACGTGTGTATTCCATAAGGATCATCCCAGCACCTCTTCCTCTGAATGCTGAGGTAGAGAGGGTACGGAAAGCACGCAGGGCCCTTGAGCTGAGGGCTGGTGGTGCAACAACAACTCACTGCTGCCTGTAAGGAAAAGGTCCCCCTGATCCTCCCCTGCTCTTCCTTCTGTCCTGCCCTTGCCTCCCGTGAGGGTGCTCCTATTAGCTCTCCCAAGGGCGCTCCCATGAGTTCTCCTCAGCCTCAGCAACACTGCGCTCCTCCACGGGCTGCTTCCATCCTCAGGAGCAGGGGCTCACGGAGCCACCGCCTCTGGAGCGGGGCCACCGCCTGCCCAGGAGCTGGGAGAGCCCTGCAGGAGGCAGGAGAAAAGCCTCCCCCTCACAGGGGCAGCAGGCGACCAGCTCAGATGGGCTGCTGCGCCGTCACCCGTTACATGTTTTGTACAAAACAGCTGCTTCATTTGTTTAATCATCTACTCTTCAAGGGTTTCTTCAAAAGCCCGGTGAACTTCGCTACTATAAACCCAAACTTCCTTCTTGGGCGTACGAAAGGCAACACGCAGTGATATCAGGGCACAGGCTGACATCCCATGAATCATTTTTAACCCTCTAGAAGAAAAAGGCTGTTTCTTTTTCTTTCTTTTTCCTCCCTCAGAGAAAGCCTTCCTGCATTAATTCACTGCTGGACTGGCAAATAAAATCAGTTTAACAAGGTAATCTGCCAAGCAAGAGCTGACAAAAGATGCAGAAAGGTGCACTACGCCTTTGACACCACACAGAATAACAAAATAAGCTTTGAAATAAGATGCATTTTTTTGGATTAAGATGCATTTTTTTTTTTAGTATGCCTGTTTGACAGATTTTCCTCCCCAGCCTATCGGGGGGTACGTTAACAGTAACTGCAGCATAGCTTGCCTGAAGATCCCCACCTCGCCCAAAAGAAATCAGAGATAAGCCCTGCACTGAGCTTTAAAAAACTAAGTCGCTTATTCCAGGACCAAGCACAAATGGACTCACACTCAGAATGAAGTTCAAGCAACCTTTTAGGAGAAGATAGATAGATTAGATTACACCCTAAAAACCTAAATGTGAAGTAAGTAACTATGCACTGCCTTTAAAAAGTGACTTCCCTGTGGACAAGGTTTGCCAGGGCAGAGAGAAGAAGCAATATGCTCAATAACTGGGAAGCCTTTTTCAACTCTGCTGTTAGGATGCTGATCTTCTAAGTGCTGTTCTACATGGATCCAATTAATGCAGCTTAGAGATGTGCACAGAGGGTCTATTAAAATAATTCCTTCCATCCCTATTTCAGTCTTTAAGAGAAGCCTTGGATATATTCCACAACAAAAATAAAAATGCACTTTCCTTTCACTGTCAGCATTCCTTACACTCTCTTACAAATCTGTCTCAAACATGGTAATAGAACACAACTTAAAAGCAGGTATTTCATAGTAAAATTTACCCTGAAAATTGCACACAAACTCACTAATTAGGAGGCCCTTAAAGGAGTAAAAAAAAAAAAAAAAAACCCATGTGTGTTATGTGTGTTTAGCCTGGAGAAGGTTGAGAGGGGATCTGATCAACATGTAGAGGTACTTGAGGGGAGAAGGTGAAGAGGATGGTGCCAAGCTCTTCTCAGTGGTGGCCAGTGACAGGACAAGAGATAATGGGGACAAATTGAAACACAGGAAGTTCCATCTCCAGGTGAGGAGGAACTTCTTTCCTGTGAGAATGACAGAGCCCTGGCACAGGCTGCCCAGGGAGGCTCTGGAGTCTCCTTCTCTGGAGATCTTCCAAACCCGCCTGGATGCCGCCCTGTGCCCCGTGCTCTGGGTGTCCCTGCTGGAGCAGGGAGGTTGGACTGGATGATCTCTAGAGGTCCCTTCCAACCTCAACCAGTCTGTGATTTTGTGAGTACTCTTCCACGGCACTTGTGGGGCAGGCAGAAGGGCAACCCATCTGCCACAGGAGGACAGGCTGTATCTCTCCTTGGCACTAGCTGGTGGCAGGAGGAAAACAGGGCGTATCTAGCAGGCCAAAGTTTGCACTTCGTTGTTTTGCTAGCCCTGCCACCCAGGAAGCCGACAGTGTCCCTGCTGAGACACTCGTTTCTAGCTCGGCCTGCCTGCCCCTCAGTTGTTTGGAGTGAAAGCAAGAGACAAACTGCACACAGAAACTGTCCGGGTTAGGGGTAAACCAGTAATAACCTAGCGTTAAAACAGGGATATTAAAATCTGGCTCTGCTTAATGCATGGGCTCATCAACAGCTTCACTGAAACCACTGATGGGATGGGAGATGGCAGGAAATGAGTAAACAAGGAGAAAAACAGGCATTAAGGTTTAAGTTGCCATTGATTGCAAAAGAAATGGAATTAGAACGGACTGCAAATCACAAGAAGATTCTCAGTGGTCTCAGGCAAAAAAAAAAAAATCCAGAGTCACTGATGTGTCACTGATCCTGAGTCAAATTTCTCATTTTGTCCCCGTTTGCAGGATACTTCTTGATTACAGAAGCCCTGTGGGTCAATCTGTGGATGGCTCTGTGTGGATCATCCCTGCAGCTAAATGAATCTGTGGATGGCTCTGTGTGGATCATCCCTGCAGCTAAATGAATCTGTGGATGGCTCTGTGTGGATCATCCCTGCAGCTAAATGCCATTGCTGAAACCTGCTGGGCCTCGTCCCTCAACAGCCAAAACCTCAACCAACTCCCTCCAACAGCCCAGTCACAGCCAGTCTTTTCCCCTTAAACGGTGGATTACTCCTCTGCCATCTTTTCTCTGCCTTCCCAGATCCAAAGAACAGGTCAATCTACAGCAACTGTTTCCCCATCTCTTATGATCCAAGCAAAGATTTAGATCATCAAGTCAGCAGTTCTGACTAGGGAATTACTACACAAAATCCTATTAAATAGGATTTATACAAAAGATTTTTGAGTTAAGCTCAAAAGCTTTTGCAGTTTATTTCTCACCTGTTCTTTCCAGAAGTATTTTTAACAGCTTTTCGGAATGACTGATTTGCGGAGGATCTTGTAGACATAGTTCTAGGAGAAGCACGAACAAAAGTAGATGGTGGTGTCTTAGGGATCTTCTTTACTAAATGAGTCACCCATTTCTTCTGTTCGTCCTGACAGGATGCCAATAACAGCATATCCCTTGCTGAAGTCACATCATAACTCACTGAAAGTAAAAGAAGGAAGATGATTCAATGAAAACTAGGACAAATCATCAGATTAAGAATTATTAAAGGGTAACTGTGCCACTGGAAAGAACACTGGTATTAATATAGACATCTATATTGGAATGGTATTTTTGGAACACAACATATACAGGAAATTGCAGATATAAGAAGAAACTACATAAATCTCTCTCTATAAAGATTCTCATTTCTCTAACCTTGGTGCCAGAGTCAAGGAAGCTCACACTAATTTCAATCTTAAAAAACTGCAAAGTTGTGTGATTGTTTTATGACTGAATTCCAGAGTATCCACCTCAAATATTCCACTTTGAAGGAGCCAAGAGAAGCTGCTGAGTGTCTGGGCACAACCCTATGAGGCTCTTGTGCTCTCAGGGTCTGCAGCAGAACTGCACCAATTACAACACCAAAGGCCTCCCCATAGCCACCTCATAACCCATCTTCATGGTCTCTTCTTTTAACTGCCCCCTTGAAATCTAAGATTATAGATGTAAAGACTAGAACACTTTTAAACTCAGAGCTTTTACTTGCATCTCATGGTTCAGCAAATCTGGATAAAAATGCAGAGACTTCAGGATGCAAAAACATGTGCGGAGTGTACCTTTGCATGGTGCAATTAATTCCTCTTTTTTGTCCAAGTGGTCTCTATGGCACTTCACGTGGCACCTTCGACACTCCAGGGCAGGAGGGGGCTTGAAGACATGCCAGAGGGGCTTGGCACAGGCCTCGCAGTTGGCTGGAAAGTGGTATAACGTTGGAATAAATTCATGGCCTTTGTGATTTAGAAAATTTGTCTTCTCTGCTGGCTGTACTGATTCTACTTCCAAATCCTTCCTGCATTCTCCCTCGTTAGCATAGAGAATCTGAAAAAGAATACTACCATGTTACTGCCAAATCACCACGTATTTCCACACATTTTCCATTAAGCCATTTGGCTTGGCAAAGAGAGCTAGACAGAAATATTTCATTTCTTTTTACCTGGAATATCTTGGGAATTTCTTCAGTTTCTGCCCTATATACATCTCCTTGAGTTACAGGCCGCACGTGGAACAGTTTACTAGAATTGAAAGAAACAAGATTCAGAGAACACTCCAAGGCTGTGTAAGGTCTTAAAAAATAGTTTCAAAATTGCCTTGAAATTCATATAAATAAAGTCTGTTCATGCAAGAAATCTCATATACTTCAAGGCTACAATATGGTTTTAGGAATTCACTTTTATTAAGTGAATTTATAAACCATATAGATCTTGTCTATCCAACTAAGACTAAAACATGTCATAGCATGTAAAGTGGACAAACTTATAATGGGTTGAAGATCCATCATAGCAGACATACTTGTGAAAAAGACTCTCAAATTATTCTTCAAAACACTGGGAAGCCTAGTGGAATATTGCCAAAATAAAAGCATATTGACAACCCTGGATGGAGTAAATCTATGAAGGATATTCAGCATATTTGTTTTACTAAATGAACTTATAAACTCATGATCAGTCAACGCAAGAGGGCCACAAAATGCAATCTGGGGCACGTGCTGTTGGAGATTGTATTAAAATGTGAGCAAAAAACATCCTATATGTGATCAAGAGCGTTAAGTCCATATAGTCCATATAGCTCTTTTCAACAGTTACCTTAAAGAGATGTTTAAAGAAAGAGTATAAAAAACAGCTCAAAAAGAAAATGATTCTTTTCCTGCTTAACAGTTATTGGCAGCTTAGGCACTTCCTGAGGTTGAGCACTGTATTTGTCAGTCACTGACAGGCATATTCATTCATTTTAAAACTTTAAGTTATTTCTGTATTAGGATCCATAATACTGGTCAGCTGTTCAAACACACACTCAGTCCTAGAACAGCAATAGCAGTCAGTGATATTTGATGCATTTTTCCTCCTATATAACCGCTGTGCAGGGATTGCACTTCATTCATTTTTTCCACTCTAAATGAGCAGCTACCACCTGGAAAAGTTGGAGCCACTTTGAGCTTGCTCAGCCCTGATCCCTGCTCAGGCAGCCCGAGGAAAAAGGCAAGCCCGGGGCGAGGTGAGGAGATCTACAGCCAGGGAACCTGCCCCTCACTTCCCATTGTGCCCCGTGTCTGCAAGGTCTTGTTCCGAAAGCATCAGGATGGCTCTCTCAGGGAATCACTGAGTGGCTGAGGTTGGAAGGCACCTCTAGAGATCAGCTAGTCCAACCTTCCTGCACATGCAAGGACACCCAGGGCACAGGGCTGCATCCAGGTAGGTTTGGAAGATCTCCAGAGAAGGAGACTCCACAAGCTCTCTGCTAAAGCAGCTGGGAAAACCAGTCATTAAGGCAGCGGTGCTGGGCAGAGAACCATGGCTTCTCACCTACATGTACAACTAGCCAGCACAGATAAGAGGGAACACAGACATAAAAGGATGAAGTGTAACACACATGCACCACTGTGTCCCATCTTTCTCCATGATAACAAGACTCTCCACTTCCATAAATTCACACTGGTGAGCAGCACAGGGCCACACTATTTTGGGTTTTGGTTTTCCTCTTGCTTTCAGCAACAGTAGGACAAAGAAACAAAAAGAGCGTAATTCCTGCATCCAAAATACTAAAGCAAATTGAAAAATAGTTGTGGAAATTTTATTCCATGTTTCCAGATCATGGAATAAAAAATTAATTTTTTTTTTTTTAATTTATCATTAATTTTACACACAGTGCTCTTATCTTGATTTGCATTTCAAACTAACAGTAGCTTTACTTACTCTATGTCTAGTACCATGGATGGATTAGACTGGTCCTTGTCCTTTTCATCATTATAAAACAGTATCTTTTTACTGCTCACCACAACATACTGGGAAAAGAAAGGGTAAAAACAAGTTAAAATTGCATTTTAAGAGCAACATTTATCGCACACTTCTCCCACATGCACATAAAAAGTCTGAATAAATTTTTGTTTGTTTTTTTACGCAGTAGCAGGAGATTTTTAAATTATCATCCACACAGCCACACTACTGACATCTGTATAATGCTACAGCCCCAGTGATGAAAGCTCCTTATGGAGCTTATGGTCACGGCAGCGCCCGCACCGCTTGCCCGGACTCTTGAAGCCCGTCTGTCTGCACAGGGAACTCGCCAAGCTCAGATGCTGCTTGGATGTTGCTATGAAATCCCTGCACCACTGAGTGACTCCCGGAGTGCGGAATCCCTCACGTGCCGGTTAGGCCATAAACCTCTCCTGCAGCCCAGAGACTCCCAAGACCTGCTAGGACTTGGTGCCAAACAACTGGTTGCCTCAAAGACATTTTCCCAGCTCCAGCTAACTATTTCCTATCCTTTCTGTGCAACAGACTGGAGATAAACAGACTAGCAGTAAGAAAGAATGTATATGTTCCAAAGGCATATGGAATATATGGTTGGAATATGGAATTCCAAGGAATGCACTTAGACAGTAGAGGAAGGGTCTGCAGAAGAGGAGGGAACAGACGGTCATTCCCCTTCCATGAGTCCATGTACATGTCCATGAGTCACTGTACGTGTCCAACCACACAGTACTTTTCAGAATGGTAAAGATGTCAAAGAACAGAAACATAAAGTGCTGTGCCAATAACGTCTTCCTGCCTAAGTGTTTTAAAAACCTTGCTCAAAAATCTGCATAATAACATCTATCCCAGGCCACTGAAAAAGTGGAGTAGTCCAAAATCCATGGAACTCCGGGGAATGTGCAAAGGGCTCCTGGAAAGGCACTGTGCCCGGCAGAGCCAGACACTGGAGCACGTGCCCCATTTTCAAGAGATTTCCCAAACAGGGAACAAAGAAGATCAAAGATCAAAAACAAAGCAGAGCTGCCCAATGCAGCACTGCTTACACAGGAGCTGCCCATGGGCTTGTGTTCATATGAGAAAAAGAAAAGCTGTTCAGCACCACAGCCCATGGGCCAGCTAAGCTCCAACTCCCCCAACCTAAACTTCCCGGTGAGCTCAAGCCCACAGAATTTGCTGCTTGTTTCTCTTCCCTGGGAGCTGCCAGTCCAATATCCTGCTTCAAACCAGAGCTAAGGTCCTTTGTTTTGGAAGCAAAGTATTAAAGGGTAGGAGGTATTAGAGGAATTACAGAAGCCAGACTGTTCTGTGCTCAGCTCCTGATGCAGGCGAACTACAAGCCCAAGGAAGGGGAAGAGAAGATAGGGAATACAGAGCTGCAGCCACTGGCAGACACCGGGAGGGGCTTCTGCGCAGTGCCAATACTGGCAATCCAAGGAAATGACACTTACTGCTCCTTCAAGAGCAGGCTGAACCCACCCATCGCACAGGGGCTTGGAGCCTGACCCCCCAATCCGCCCTCGGGGCTGCCTGGGCAGCCACATGGAGCAGCGTTTGGATGCGCGGCAGGAGCTGCCGCCGCGTCCCGGCAGCGGGAATGCGGCCGCGCCGGCCACCGCAGGGGCTCCCGCCTCGCGAGAGAGGTACCCGTGAGGCTTACAACAGTGTCAGTGTCACTCCTGTTGTGACTGTGCAAAAAGTTATTCCGGGACAAGTTCTGGTTCTACGCTGGTATGAAATGTGTATGAAATAGATTTTTTTTTTTTTTATCATCTCCATTAGGGACACAAGGCAGGTTCTAGATAAACCTATGGCTGACTGATTCTGATGTGAGCTTGGTCTGTGTTTTAGCTATAACTTAAGCCTTTCTTCTCAGGTGAGTCTTTTCCACACGCATCTTTCTGGCACAAGCAAAATGACTCCGGGCACAGAGCAAAACCACCAGCACTACTGACGTCCACCTCGGAAATGCAGCACCTGAAGGCTGAACTCAGACATCAGTCAAATCACTCTGCTAACACAATTTTGCTTTCCGACTAATTTAAATCCATCTGGGCATGCTCTATTTGGGGCTGTGCCTCTCCACTATCCTGAAAGCTGGAAGTGCAGCAGAAGTGGGCACGGAAGCACCCGCAGAGGCCGAGTGCCGGGCGGCAATGCTTCCGACGCAGCCTATGCAGTCCGGCCCGTGGAAGAGGCACCAAGTCACCACGGCCCCTCACTACCATCTCACTGCTTTGAGCCTCAACTGTTTGAGGATATTGTATCAGTGGGATTCACTGGATGGAAGATGCCCCTGTTTGTACTTTGAACAATACTTCTCACATGCTGAAGGAATTTGACTTACAGACAGGGTAACTGCTTGTAACACTTCACCAAAACTGGGGAGCCCGTCGTGGGCAACCCTGGGGAAGATCAGATAAATTCTTTCCCTGAAGAAGCTACATTTACTGCAAATTGTTAAATTTCATCATCATTTCTTAAATGCAAGCACCAAAGCTAGCACTGTCATCACCATATGCCTACAGAACTGTTCCAGGGGAGGAAAGAAAAAAAATCCACTTGTACCTGTCTCTTCCAGCCATAGCGCTTTATATTTCCTTTGTTTGGTATTGAAAGCCACCCTTCAAGTCTTGATTCTGTTTTTTTATTAAAAAGAAAAGTATTATAAAAGTATTATGAAATTTTAAACATACAATAGCAAAGGAGAATAACAGAAGGCAAACTATTACTAGAAAGGAAAATATACTACATGCGGCGATAGGCAATTACCTAACAGGTCAGCAAAGCAGCATAAATAGCACAGCTAAATAAAATGGAGATATAAGCATTTATTTCATGCTTCATCACAAGCTAGCACTTTATTCTGCAGGAAACATATAATAAAGTGAAGCTGTTTTCCTTGAGGCCAACATCTAACACTGTATATAAAAGAGTTTGCAAAGAGCCAGGCAGGAAAGACTTTGCTTTAAAAATGTGTTACAGCTTAAATGGAGGATGATTGAGAGAGTTTTTTTTAACATAAATATCACTGAACATTCAGAGGGGGTATATGAAAATACTCAGGAGGAAAAGGCAGCAAGTGAAACAAACCAGACCCACATTTTCCAAGGGGGGGAAAAAGAAAAGAGCGCACGATAGAGCAAGCAACACTATACAGGTGTCCCATTACTCACAGAAGATAAGCATAGAAGACAAATAAATAAGGAATGCAGGAAGAACCAACTAGATGTAAAGAATGAGAGACAAACATTTTATTCAATTTTCAGTGAATAATTTTCTAATGAGTTTTGTAATAACCGTCTCCTACCACAGAACTACGCAAATAACAGTGAATGATACAAAATGCCACAAGAAACATAAACCCTCTGGTACCTAACACAAATCATAGACAAAATGGTAAAAAGGTAAATTATTTATATTTCTTGGTAGATATTTTTAAAGTTAGGAAGCCAGATAACAGCAGTTAGAATCTATCCTGATTCCATTAACCTAATATGGCATGGTCAGAAAGCTCGTAATTTTTCTAATCAAAACTCTATTTCATGATTATAAACTTACCTCACAGTCAAACAAAATTTTGGTGAAAACAATGCAAAATGACCGTAAAAATTTGATTTCTTAAGTGCACCGGAGTACAGAAATATAACCATATACTACATTCCCTACAATAACCTCCAGAACTGACAGCAATACTTTAGAACATTGACACATTCTTCACAAATGCTCATGTGAAAAGGAACTACTGTAAGGGGTAATTCTAGGTGAGGTACAGCCAAGCAAGCTCTAAGAATATATCCAAACATCTAAAATTTCTAAAAATGGAATAAACTTTTGCAAATACTCCACAGTGGAAGTCCTCGACTGCAAAGTAAAGTGATTCACTACCCTTAAAAACCTAGGGAGGACTAATGTGATTTAACATTTCCTCAGAGGAAGTACCTCTGAGGAAATTGCAGCAATGGAAAATTTAGAAAGATTCAGTAATATGACATAATAATAACATAACAATGTTTTAAAAGGTGCATCAGGTATTGCTCTGCTTATAAGGGCAGTGTTAGAGCATTTTGCTAAATTTACTTCTATTTCAGTATGTTCTGAGAATAATTGCAAAGAAAGTAGAGAGTGGACTAGCCATTCAAAATGAATTGCTTGGCATTCTTTTCTGCCTACCCCAAATCTATTTTAGCGAGCAAATTCAAATGAGCTGAAACTAACAGGTTCTGAATGTCCTCCTTCTCACCCAAGCTGGCATTCTTGTGGACCCAAACGTGCCCCCGAGAGCGCAGACAAGGTTCATTCCAGCCTTCCACAAAGGCTGTGTATTTATTTCCCTTAGCAGAGTTAGCCAAGATAACTACAAATGCTCTCCTGGACATTTCACAAATATTTGATCCAGTGGAGTAATATTTTTGAGTGCAATTAAGAAAATGTGAGCTATCTTGTCTTTAAAAAAAAAAAAGGAAAAAAATAGACCCTTTAAAAACAGGCTCTAAACTACTCCCTGATAACTTTGTTGTATTTTTTTCTCAAAAAAAATAGACTCAAAAAAATCAGATGACTAGTTAGACACAAATAGAGTACAAGCAAAGACTTCTATGAAGTCTGCACATGTTGAAGCTATCTCTGCATAAATAGCACAGTATGGATTTACATAATATGCAAGAACTTATACTGAGGCCTGCAACCTACCTGCTGCTAGGTAACCATTTTAAGATCCCTGGGAAAACTGTAGAATGTGGAAATCTGGGCAACAAAAGTGCATTAACAGCCAAAGGGACACCTAGAGACACCAATTTCTTTCTTTTTTTTTTTTTTTTAATTTTTTTTTTTTATTTTTGAATCCTGTTACTCATCCACCAAGGTCTTAAAATACCTAAAATACTCGTTTGTTTTCATATATCTCAATACATTTTTCTACAGTAAAATCAGATTACATCTGTTAGATGAGCAGATTTTATTATGAATTTCATAATAAATTACACAATTACATAATCATACGTAGAAAATAAAACTAGCTCTATAATACAGGAATGGCTGAGCATAACTTATCATTGCTAATAGTTTTTCTGTATCTGGAGATACAGAAATAAATCAGCTACGTAAAACTAGTGCCTAACTGTACTCCTCAGGCACTGCAAAAAAAGAAATCACTATCAAGTGTAACAGCAGGTCTCAAAATGCGATGCCAGAAACTACATGGGCTCAGCTACTAACACTGTTGTTTCTCCCTATTTTCATCTAGGGAATCCGAGTACCATCCAGCTCTATCTGTATTAGGGAAATTTCTGATACTATTTTTCACATAGGTAACTCTTGCCACTTGTCACAAAGGATTACATGACTAAGAACAAAGACAATTTTGTATTCAAGAGATAAGATACAGTTCTGACATTGTAGAAATGCTGATTTCTCTGATCTATAGTACACTGCATTCATTATAATCAAACAGTAGCAGTGACAAATATAAAGATATTCTTTCTACAAAAATGGAGAAAAAAAAAGGATAATACCAAGCCACTCAGTCAAGGGAGTGAGGTAAGAAAGACATGATAGAAGTAGAGAAGCAAAATAGAAAGACAGAGGTATTTCTAAAAGGCAGTTATGGTTTGAAAGATAAAGAAGTAAGAGAGTGTACATCCCAAAACTATGGGCATACCCACAGTCACAAAGGCCACGGGCACCTCTCCCTTACCTGAAAGATTCCCATCTGCTTCATCTGTCTGAAGACTTGCCACACTGGTAGAATCCATTCCTTGCTGGAGGTCCAGAATTTTCCTTCGTAGCTGTTCTATGTCACTCTCTTTACTGTCCAGCTGCATCTGTAGCTCGTTCCTGTATGTAGATTCTTCTGCTAGTTGCTGTATTTATATATGCATGCATAATTATCATGATACAAAAAATACAGGTGCAAAGTACAGTATTTTAAAGTATGTTTTCCCCCAACCCATCTCTAGATTCATTTGGTGCCATTATTAATAGAGTGCTCCTAGCTTTTTAAAAATAGTTAAATATCAAGATGTGGCAATGCATTGTAGTTAGATTAATTAAATTACTTTTTTTTTTTTTTTTTTTTTTTAGAAAAGCAGATTATCTAGTGGTAAAACAATCTATATAAATTATATGTTACAACATTTACATCCTTTGTTTTCATAATGTATCAGTAACTTGCAAAGTTAGGGATTTCAAAAGGGGAAATGAATGATAAACGACACCGAGTATAGTTGTACACTTGTTATCTAGTTATCTGCCTCACTAAAATTCTTTTCCTGCAGAGATTTTTCCACACTATGGCAAAAACAAAGACTAATTTACCGCTTGCATTTCATTGAGCTCCTTCTGGTATTTCACTACCATCTGATTAAACTTTTCTTTTTCTTGATTAAGCTCTAATTGGAGCTTGCGGTTTTCCTTCTCCTTCTTCCTCAAATCTTGCATGTTAGCTTTCTTTCTGTCTATTTTAAAATCTTTCCGATTCATGATCTCAGCCAGCTTGTTGACAGCCTGATGGAAAGTGGAAAAGGGAACCCAGTGAGGGCAATAGATGCAAGCAACTTACACACAAAACTTACCAGTTCCTCCAGTTCAAGTATTAGATCAGAAACATCTCTACAGAGATACAGTTATATAGATATACAGATATAGCTAAATAACAAACACACACACAGAGAATGGAGAAGTTTAATGTGCACTTCAGCAAGATATCACTAGTAAACCCAAAGCTAAAAATGTGTGAACACAAATACACTAAGCATCTGTACCTTGTAGTTCCTAAATCTATCAAATTGACATTCATATCAAATGGAAAAAGTACAGATGAGGGAGCTGAAAAAGAACATTCCCAATTTCCAGCTTTTCCAATCACTTCTGCCAACAGTTTTACAAAGTTTAGATCTCCCAAAAGAGAGCTACAGAAACGTATTGATTACAGAAAACATATGTAATCCTTGCAAAATTTCACCAGTAAACAGTCCTTATTCGGGTTAGGTTCCTACTACAGATCATGATTAACACAAATTCATCTCACAAGCATTAAGCACTAGTTACACTAAAACAATAAAACAGAAGTATCTGATATTTAATTACTAATCCATTTATTAAAATGCATAGATAGTCATACCTGTGTCTTCAGAGTTCTTTCAGTGTTGATGCTCTTCTCATAATGCATTCTAATATTATTGATTTCCTCTTCTTTTTTCATTTTGTATTCTGTTAAAATAATTATCAACTTCCTCAGATATTTTTAGGGCAAAGTAAATATTTCTAAGCTTAATCACTTCTACAATTGCAGTTTTTTCCTCCATATTCCTGCTTTTTCAACTAATGTGCAAAATACAGTTAGCAATCGTTAGGGTTGCTGCTAAAATTAATAATAAAATGACAAAAAATGACCAAGAGGATATTACACACAAAACTGAAATACTAAAGCCAATCACAGTATTATAACAATATTTTGCTACCTGATGTTTTCTAAATTTGTTGCTCCCATTTCTGTGAAGTTTGCACTAGCCAAAGTGTTTCTACAGTACCAAAATGTTTAAGTGAGTAGCCACACAAAATTAGAGTGCTAGGACCGGACTTGCTTTCAGTACAGATTCTTAAGTGAGGCACAAGGAGGAAACAGGCAAAAGGCCTTCTTTAAACAGGAAACTTTTTTTTATATGTATTTTTAAAATTCTCCACCCCCTCCCAGGCCCGTCATTCAACTCCAGATCTTTCAGATTCGTACCTAGAGTTGCAAAAACTGTGCATTTTCATTATAAGGATTCCTCCACTGAAACTCCAGTCAACAAATAATTTCCAAATACCTCAAGCAACAACTCCTTAAACCAAGAAGTGCCCAAAGCTGCTAGCTCACTCAGCCTTCCTGCTTACTAAAACTGAAGTTTTGCTTTCAGCAATGAGGGCAGAGCAGGGAAATGGAAGCACTGATGTAGAAAGAGTGGCAATTCACAGGGAAGATATTTTTCTTCATTTTGAAAATGTAGAAAAATAAAATGGCAGTGATTGATGGTATTTTCTTCCCAACTAGCTCACCCAGAATACTATGAAGACATTCAGCAACCTATTTGTGCATTTCCCACTTTGTTTTTTTCCATACAAGCTTAAAATTAAATTGTGTTTTATAATAGATGATTTTAATCTCCAACCACGACATACCTTCCTCCTGTTTCTTTATTTTTTCACTGATTTCCGAATTTTCCTTCGTTATTAAATCGACATCTTTGGTTAACGTGTTGTTAGTTTCTTCCAACTAAATGAAAGCAAATATATTTTAGAATGAGCTTGCTGTACATTCTATAAGCATTCACAATACTATTATTTTAAATAACCTTAAATCTATAATAACCTTATGCAGTCATCCTTAGGTTAATATGCAAGATAATACACCTATCTTTTAGAATTTTTAAAGTATTTTACTTCTAAGCTACTGTTGTTTTGGTGGAAGGCTCAAAATACAGCTGCTCCAGATTTTTTTTTTAATAATAATCTTTGCAAAACTGACAACAACACTTTCCCAAATTCAGGAAATAATTACAGCTTAAGCAAAATTAGGTAGATTATCAGTGACTGCACATGGTACCTCCCCATTAATTTAGCAGCACTTTGAAAGATGTGGCACCTAGAGGCCACCTACTTGCAGGGCCTTCCTTCACTACTAGCATTATATTCACACCATGGCATCTACTGCTGAGTAACTGTCATATATGATGAAAAATGATTATAAATTGGCATAAAAAGAAAGCCAGACTTGGTTGGAGTCACAGATCACATACATGAACACGCACATGAGTTTGATTGAAGAAATGTAAAGGAAAGTCATTGTGTTTTGAATATGTTAGCTGCCTAAAGACAGTTGAGATCACTTTACTAGCTACTCTACAGATATTTATTAGAGACACAATTACATCCATGAAAATTTTGTCTGAAGTCTACAGAAATGATAGATATATGTGAAAGTTTCTTAAAAAATTGTAGCACTCTACTACAGTAGCATATACTACTGCAGTAACAAAGGCTACTTCCACCACTTCAACATGGAGATACAGCATACATCATACCACTAACAAAAAACAACTTTGAGCACTATCCCCAGGATTCTTCACAGCATCTGCACGCATGATTATAAACAATAATAACCAAATAGCAACTTTACATGTAGCTCGTGGCTTGAAATCTTTTCAATGAGATATATTTATAAACATGATACCAATAATTCGCAGCTACTCTATACAGGATCTTCAAAAACTGTGTTGGCTTTTTTACAGCTTACTGGGAGGGTGAGGAATGGGGGTGTGAGGAGGCAAGCACGACGTTCAAATATTTTTGTCCTCGTTAAGATTATTTTGCAGTAAGAATACCTACCACACAGCTATGCAGATTTACAAATAATTTTTAAAAACTACTGGACTTAACAAGACATAAGTGGGAAGGGCTGATTAATTCAGTTACAGATTTTGGGTTGAATTTCAGCTTGGCCTTATTCTCAGCAAGTCTTTATTTCTCTAGGAGTTCGAATGATGAGACTGAAATGTTTAAGCACTCCACTGAGTCCACAACTCAGGAACTTCAACAGTCATCACTTATGTCCACAAGAAGCCTTTACAAATTGGAGAAAAAAGTTTGTTTCCACCAAAACAATGTATACAGGTATTAATTATAGCAGAATGTTTTACCCTTCTTATGATGCTGTCCTTGTCAGTCATTTCTTGTTTATGTCTTGATGCTGCTTTTTTGCTTTCCTGACTCAGTTCAAAATACTGTTCTTCAAGGAGTGCTCGTGCCAACTGTTCTGACTCAGCTTTGGTTTCAGCTAGATCCAGTTGGGTAGTGAGTGTTTCTCTGTTAAAAAGATATTGAAGTTTTAAAATGTTTTATGTAGGGAAGCAGCAAATTTCATGGAAATTGAACAAACTCAGATTATATTATTCACTGAAATATCATTACCTTCATTTCTTAAGAAAACAAGATTTGCAGGACTACATGCTATACATTTGTATACCTACCCTAAAACTCTCCCAATCTCCTGGCACACAGCCCATCTTCTATCATATCTGACAGAAGAATGGAGATCCTGAAGATAGTATATGTTTGAATATTTTGTGAAACAGGTAGAGGTCAGAGACCTTTCTAATGCGCTCTCTCAACAGAAGGCTACAGTGCAAAACAAGCCACCAGCAGAGATCAGAGAATCCACAGGGGAAATTACTGAAATAAATGACCTAATCATGAGAAATTTCTTTCTAATTGCACCCCAGGGAATCCTCTCCTCAGTCAAGGTTTCCCTTCCCACACACATTCTCTAGAGCATAATTAATCACCAGCTGCAGGTGAAACTCTTTCCAGTGAGAGTTTGCCGGGCTGTAGCAATGAGCTACAGCAGCAAGCTGACTATAATTCAATTAAAATTTCAATCATCCGTGACACACTAACACTCAGGAAAACAAATGTCTCACACCTTCCTGCCTTTGAGGAATAAAATGTAAAATAAAATAGTACACGGGCTGATCTAAAATATAACCTATCCTATGACTACCAGCTACTTCACATGTGATTAATGCTCATGATGAGATTGTGCTCCAGACTATTTTACAACCTTCTGTGAGTCAGCATAAGAAACATACTAACTATTATTTTTTAAAATGTGTTATGGAATACTTCTGAAACCCGCATTTTTAGGAAAAATTCAATATTTTTAAAAGGCAATTCAAAATCTTCATGAGTGAGACCACATCATATGGAAAAAGATATCTTCTATTTGAAAAATAATCTGGGCATACCTTTCATTTTGCAATTCTTGTATTTTTCTTTGAGTTTCTTTATTTTTTTCATCAATTTCTTCTTTCAATTCCTTAACCTGAGTTTTGTAAAGTGTCTGTAAGAGAAAGCATAAAAAACATTATTAAAAATCCATACCAAATTCTTCAAGATTTGGGTTCTGGTTGGTTTGAGCATGTCAAACTAACACATGCCAGCACTGTGTGCAATGGCATTTCCTCCTTTCTGCTTCTCCTAGGTGCTCCTTCCCAGTCTCACTTGTGTAGGGAATGGATGGAACCAGGTTACATTTCCATTCTCTGGTTTCCTATAGTTGTGCAAACACATCTGCCCACACAGGGGAAGATGACATTGGGGCACAATTGGGAAGGTCTCTTGGACACGAAAGAGTGACTCTGCATCCTCCTGAGGCATCATGTTAGTCAGACTAATGTCTAATACTGACCCATGCCTCCAGCTACTGCATTCTGCTTCTATCCACACATCTTCTCTCTAGACTACACGGGTAGGGAGTGGCTTTGTCTAAGCAACTGATTCAACAGAGGTCTGATCTATATGAACAATTTATGTTTCTAATCACTACATATTAACATAATATGTTATAATATAAATTAGTATAAAATATTACTAACAATATTGGTAATTATGTAAATTAAAACAATCTCCAATGTCTTTACTTTTACTAAATAGTCAGGGTAGATTAAGGAAGTGTCCTGCTTAAGTAACATTCTTGTGAAAATACAGAAAATTCCAGATTGAACACGATATTCTGGATTTCATTAAGTTTTGTTTATGAAATGTATACAAAAATCTGCAGTGTGTATGATAAAACTACAAAGACATGGAGTTTAGTAAACTCCGTCTCTGAAGAGGAGCTAAAATAAAAAGCATATTCCCAAACTGAAGCATCTATAATCAATGCATATTCACAAATGCATTTAAAGTTAGGGAATTACAGAGCATTACAAGCAATCGCTTCTATTAAAAGAAACCCAACAGATCAAACTACAAGCATGAAATACACATCTCTGTTGCATGGAGTACAGCATAAGGCTCCTCTCTGCTCTTCAGGGACTGGGGTACTGAGACAGTGCCTTTCTAGGAGGAGGCAGAATGCTGCTGAGTGTATACATCTTGCATATACTTGCTGCAGACCTCTTGCTATAGGGAATACACTGCAGCAAATTTCAAATACTCTCTTATGCTAGAAAAATGCTTTTTTACAACCTTGATATAGAAATTACTCTGTTGAATAAATCAAATAATTGAGTTATTCTTCATAATACCAGACTTTATCAGAGGCAACATACCAGACAGACTCCGTGCAGGAACACACAGTCATGTTCTCTAATTTTCTGTACCCTTTTTTTTGTTAGATGGATTTTTTGAGTTGCTGAATTATGCCAAGTTACTGTGATCTACATTTTTCAAATGCAAATATGTGAAAATATTCACTGTTTAATGATTCCATGTCAAACTGTAACAATTGTTGCACAGTTCTTCGCGAGTCTTACCGAAAAATACTGCTCAGCTTCAAGCTGATCCTGAAGCTCACGCATCTGTCCTTCATTTCCCCTGTACTGTCTTCAAAGGAATAAAGGAGGAAAACATGTAAAAAGTCACCTATTAGCAAATGACAAGGACAAGCTGTTCTCATTCAGAGCATATCAACATCCTATCCACAGTCCTCACGACTGTACACATATAAAAGAAGAGTTTACTTTTTTCTAAAACTGTAGCTGAATTTATTAAATACCAATGACCTTTCTAATACGAACAGTAGAAGAAAAGTAGCACTCTAAAAGGGGAAGCATTGAGCCCTATTTTCAGCCAAAGGAAGCACAAAGGATAAACAGGGCTGTCTTCAGCTGTTTTCAGTTAAGAAAAAGGATCAGGTAATTAAAAAGTTATCCACATCCATGAAATTCAGTAACACTACAAGTCTCAAATGATTTTAATAAATAGATCACAACTGATCCATAGAAGAAGTCAAGCTTCAGGTTAAGTGGTGTGTATGACTTGACAAGGAATCAAGAGGTAAGAAATGTTCACAGCTCACAGCAAAAATATTCCAACACTGAAGGCTACATATAGAAATCATAACATGCCGCTAAAAATATACTTTTATTTTAGGAAAAATGTCTCTCCACAAGAGAACTTGTTTTCTTTTTATGTGAAGAATAGCAATGGACAAAAAAATACATGCATAATTAAGCATTTTTTATTTTACTTAGGCTTTTTACTTACTTTGCAAGTTGAGCCAACTCAAATTCCAGTAATCTCTTTGCTTCCAACAATGTGTTGATTTCCTGCTTCAGCTGCTTCTCTGAACCCTTCAAGTTGTCTGCTTCAAAAGCCTGTGCCTTTAATTCGTTCTGTGCCATCACTCGCTTATTGGTCTCTTGCTCTAGTTGAAGTGTTACATTTTTCACCTAAAGGAAAAATGATTTCAGTTTAGGAAAGACTGCTGAATAACTGGCTGTGTGCGGTTGCAAGTGCTTCATATATGGATTATTTTATATCAAACATTACTGTCTAAATAGCACACATTGTGCAACACAAAACCACTGATAAATCTTCAGACACATAATAATCTCACAGAAAGTTGCTGCCCTAACAGAAGGTACAGTGAGATGGCAGTGTGTGATGACCAAGCTTGCCTGTATTTAGTCTCTTATTTCAAAGCCCTAGCTTTATTTTATCTGTCTTATCACAGAATCACACAACAGTTGGGGCTGGTAGGGACATCTAGAGATCATCTCATCCATCACCCTGCTCAAGCAGGGTCACCTTCAGCTACAGCTGCTTGCTCAGGACCATGCCCGGTTAGCTTCTGACTATCTCCAAGGAAGGAGTCTCCATCATCTCTCTGGCAAAACCACTCTCACGTATAAACACACCCCGTGCTTATGTTCAAGTAGAAGTTGTTGCAATATTGTGCCCACAGATTCCCACCCTGCCAATAGGCACCACCGAGAGGAGCACATCCTCTTTCACCCCCTCATCAGGTATTTATCAGGAATGTGGTCAGATTCCCTGCCGAGCCTTCCCTTATGCAGGCTGAACAGTCCCAGCAGGATGAGGAATGCTCCAAGCCCATCATCATCTCTGTGGTCCTCTGCCAGGCTTGCTGCAGTCAATCACTGCCTCTTTCTGCACCCAGGAGCCCGACACTGCACTCAGCATCCCAGACGTGGTCTCACTAGCTCCAAGTTGCGGGGCTCCCTTGACCCGCTGCCACTGCTCCTCCTAATGCAGCCCTGGATACCCTTGCCCTTCTTTGCCCCGGGGCTGCATTGGTTCCACTTGTTGCCCATGAGAACCCAAGGGCCTTCCCTGCAACGCTGCTCATGGGGAAGTCAGCCTGGACTGGTGCACAGTGGGGCAGGGGGGTTAGGCACTGGTGCACAGGGGGTTATTCCTCCCTGGGTGCAGGACTCTGCGTGGCGCTTTGCTGAACTTCACGAGGTTCCTGCCAACCCAATTCTCCAGCCTGTCCAAGCCCTTCCAATTGGCAGCACGGCCCTCAGCAGGATGAGCTGCTCCTCCACGTTTCTCATCACCTGAGAACTTGCTGAGGGCACATTCAGTCTCATGGCCCAGCTCACTAGGATGTTAAACTGCACTGGCCCCAGTACTGACCCCGGGGGACACCCCAGTGGCCACACTCCAGCTGGGCTTCATGCTGCTGGTCACAACCCTCAGAGCCAAGGAAGTTCAGCCAGGTTTCAATTCACCTCACTGGCCCCTTATCTAACCTGTATTTCATCAGCTTATCTCCAAGAATAGTATAGGAGACAGTGTCAAAAACCTTATTAAAGTCAAAGTAAACAACACCCACTACGTTCCCCCCCCTACCCAGCAAGCCAGTCACCTCGTCACCAAGGGCTATCTGGTTGGTTAAACACTATTTCCCCTTTGCAAATCCACACTGACTACTCCCAATCACATTCCTGTCTTTCATGTGGCTAGATACACTATCCAGGAGTAGTTGCTCCACTACCTTCTCAGGAATCAAGGCAAGGATGACTGGTCTTCAGTTCCCCAGACTCTCCTTCTTGCTCTTCTTAGAGACTGGGGTGCAATTTGCTCCCTCACAGTCCTTGGGAATGTCTACCAACTACCAGGACCTCTCAAAGGTTATCAAGAGTGGCTTCATAGTGGCCCTGACCAGCTCCCTCAGCACACAAGGGTACCAGTCCACCAGAGCCCACACACTTGTGTGTGTACAGTTGGCGTGTTTCCTAACGTGGTCCTTCTCCACCAAGGGAGGTCTTCATTGACCCAGATGTCTCTCTAGCCTTGGGACCTTGGGATGCCTGAAAACCAGTCTTACTAGTAAAGATTGAGATGAAAAAGGCCTTCAGTACCTCTGCCTTTTCTGTGTCGCTTGACACAGGGCCCCTCTCCATTCAGGAGTTGGGCTACATTTTCCCTACTCCTCATTTTGCTGCTTACAGAAGTTTTCCTTGTTGCCTTTCATGTGTCTTGCCATTATCAACTCCAGAGGTGCTGCTGCCCTCAACCTCACCCTGCATAATCCTGCGCTTGCAAGCTCGCACAGGGGCTCCATATTTCTCCTGGGTCATGTGCCTTGCTTCTACCCCTTCTATGCTTTGCTTTTGTGTTCAACTTGAGTCATGTTCTTACGTTCTACTTGTTCATCCAGGTTCACTGAGCTTAGATCCTTGTGTATTGGTTAGCTCTCTTGGACTCCTCTTTCCTTAAGGCCAGACCCCGGGGGACTCTTCCACACAGGTCCCTGAATAGGCCAGTATTTGCTCTCCTGAAATCCTGGGTTGTGATCTTGCTTTTTGCCCTGCTTCTCCTTGCAGGAGCATGAACTCCAACGTCTTGAGCTTGCTAGAGCCAAGGCAGCCCCCACCAGCACTTCCTTGTCTGTAACTATGGGGCCAAACAAAAAGCTTCTCCACATTGACTCCCTGATCAGCAGCATGAGGAAACTGTCATCAATGTCTCCAGCAGCTTCTTGGATTGCTTGTTCTCTGCTCAACTGCCAGATACCAGAGCGGATCAGACAGTGGATAAGACAGCGGACACCCACAACCTCACCCCCACATTGGGCTCCTCCAAGCATTCCAGCTGCTCTTCACATTAATGGCAGCTCTCCCTCCTCGCCTTCCCAGCCTGCTCTTTCCAAAGAGCCCCAACGCAGCCAAGTGAGCCCTCCAGTCCCGGGAGCTCCCCAGCCACGTCTGCCCAGCCCCCATGGAGCTGTAGGTGTGTAACCGAACACAGAAGCCTAATTCCTCCTCCAGCAGGTGCCTGACTTCTCCAGGGCACAAGAACTAATCCATTAGTCATCCCATAAACACTTCCTTATTTACAGGCGTAAGCTTTGGGCAATTCCACTCCAAGACCTTTTGATGGTTAAGAGGTCCCTTCTGTTTACATCTCTCCTCTCTCTTCCTTCCCCTCCTCCCCAAAATAAAAGGATGAGTGTGCATTAAATTAAGATCAGAAATATCTAGAGCATCCAAAAGCTAAGTAACAAATGGAAATTGCCTTACACCATTTAGGCCAACTACTGCCCTCAGTGATACTGAGAAGTACACTAAACACAGATTTCAATCAATGTATGTGAATTTAACTTTTCAATTTTCAATGCAACTATCATTTCTCCTTTTCTTTATTCACAAAATTGTCAATGATGAACATTTTGCTTACTTCATCTTCCAGTCTCTCCTTCTGCTCAAGAAGGTGCTCCAGTTTCTGCTGAGATTGCTTCAGGTCAAAGTCCAGCATGGAACAGTGTTTTTCAGCCTGAACTATTCGATTTTCTGCCTTTTCTCTTGCTGCCCGTTCTTCCTTTACTTTTTTTTCCATTTCTAAATAAGATTAAAAAAAAAAAACTTTAGCATTCATAAGAATGTCTTCCTAAACAGTCTTAAATACCCTAATACTTTCCAGACACTTTTTTTCAGCTTTTTAGATTCTTTTACTGCCAGATGAATTGATTACTGAGCAAAAACTTTCTCGTATAGTTGAAACAGGCGCTTAACCAGAACTATTAATTCTGATCTGAATTCAAAACACTGGAATATCATGACAACTGAAAGATAAATAGTGGAAAAAACAGACATGCATTCTTAAAATAATTATTACAAAGTAGTGCCTACAAGCAAAGCCCAATTTCCATGAATGGACAATAGAGGGCAAGAAAAGAAGTGCAACAACTCGTATCAGCTTTGTGAAAAGCTGCAAACTAACTGCACGTGTCAGTACCAATGACCTCCACAGAGAACTCAGTTTATTCACCTGAGACAGCAGGGTGCATCTCCAATTCATGGCTATTGATGGAAGAAACTCTACTGCTGCAGACCAGTCCCTGCCCACCCACTCAGGGTCTCTACTGATTTCGGACAAGTCTATATGCACAGTGCCTAACACCACCAGTATTTTTAATGCAGCTGCACAGAAAGCAACATAATCCAAGACATCTGCCTTGGTAACACACTCTTTCAATTCCAACTAGAGCTTAAAAGAGTCAATAGAACTTTAGAATCTAAGGCAAGTTTGCTGATTAAGTAATAAATATTCAAAATGTTATGAAACAAAGTGATTTTAGCTTTCATTATGTTTTAGAATTCTGATGTGCATTTTCTTCAGGTTAGAAATTAAATTGCTGTATGAGTCATACACTGAAATACATTTTGATTAATAAACATTAGCTATGTACTTAGAATCTGAAACGTTCAAGAAAGACTTACCACACATGGCAACTGATTTTGCCTCCTCTATTGACTGATGTTTGTCAGTTAACCGAGCTTTAGTCACTTTGTGTTCATTTACCTCCTGCTCTAACCGGTCTTGCAGTGATTTCAGTTTGTAGTTCAAATCTATCTCTAAATTATTCTTTTCCTAAGGAAAAAAAATTACAAGGTTTCAATAATTCTTCCAAAATACCTAGGGGAACCACATTTTCTTTTCTTTCCATTTTTGGTGTTAATGTTCTTGCTATGAAGAAATTATCGATGTTATCTTCAGTGTTTAGAAATAAAAATAACAGATGTAACTTGCATTCAAAGTTCTGCAGAAAATTTCATTAATTTTATTTAGTCTATAAATACACATGCACATAGAAACTGCTCACTCTGAATAAAAAGTGGGATATGCTTTCATATAAAGATCATTCCTGTAGTATTTTTCTCATAGGTGGTCACCTACATAAAATGTCAACTATACCATGGACAGCACTGGAGTACAGAGGAAAGTAACAGAACACAGAAGCCTTGATGGAAAAGATTTTCATCTCATTTTTATTCCTGTTACCTGCATCTAATTTAGTTACTTCATTGCTGGGAATCCAAACCATCAACATCTCATCAAGCATGGACAGGGCTTCAAGCAAGCTTAAACTTACTCCATGAAAGATGCTGCTAGCATCTTCCCTCACAAGAAAACATCTCTTTGCTTATTTTGGACGGACCAAGCAGCACAGCAAAACTTTGCTATCTTGCTGAGATCAGAGACGTTAGGGGAACATGCTTCTGTCATTCTCCAGGAAAGAAGGAACAAAATGGCTCAAAATGGTTGAGCACGTTTGAGTAAGTGGCTCAAAAGTTTGGCACTGAATCAACCAAATTAAAATCCACTAAGAAAAGAAATTTACCTTTCAGGCTTTAAATCCTTAATTTCAATGATTTTCAGCAAGCAAGTCCCTGTAGTGGCAGTTAGGCAAGCAGAACAAAAGTAACTACCTACTAGCAGAAGAGTCAGCGATAGCAAATGATAGACATGAATTTTGCCTCCAAAGCAAAAGGCAAAAACTTCTTAGGGACTTTTGAGACCTATTGTCCCAATGGGATCTTTGCCATACCTTTTCTGAATGATTGAGCATATCTTGTGCTTGTTTTCTTTCTGCTTCCACTCTTTCAAGATTATTTTTAAGGTTTTTTACCTCTTCTTGTAAAGTTGTAATCCGAACTGCCATTAAAAAAAATGAATATTAGTTATTAGGCTTAGATCAACAGCTTGTTTCTTTTATTTATTTATTTATATTTACATTACTTTTCTAAAAATATATTATTTACTTTTTTCTGGGCCCTTAAGATAATTTTATCTTTAAAAAAAAACACATATGTGAAGGCTCTACATTGTAAAGGAAAATAATTTTTTTCAGCCATTCATCATGCACAGCATAAGAAATAGTCCACAGAAAACAAAATCAAATGCACACTGAGTATTTGCCTCCTACCAATCCTAACAGGGATATGCAGATTTCTGTAATCCGAGTTTTGCTTTAGCATGCAATAAGCTTTTTTTTTTTTCTGATATTAACTAGAGTATTATTGTGCTACATGTACATAAGGCACATTAAACAGAAAGTCCATCTTAAATAAATCTACAGGTGCATGTGGAATATACATTCCTCTGTGGCTGAAGTCTATTCTATCCATTACATGGATAGAAGAGCTACTTTTTTCCCCCACAGTCTTTCACAGTGCCCTAAGTGCTATTTTTCTAATTGAAGGTTTATACTAAATCCCAAGTAATATTGCGGATTTCTAGACTGAAGAATTTGCATTGGTTTCTTCAAAATAAGTAAACACACACCAAAATATTTTGGATGACTTTATATTACACTGACTACTATATCACTACTGACTGAAACAGTACGATGCAAAAATAAACCTATCATAATTGCCAAATACATGTGGCAGTGGGAAGCAGTGTTGTCTCTCTAGTAACACTATATCGTTTTTTTTTCTCTGTTTGTATACCACAGGTCTCAGGGCAGCCCCATAGACTTGCAACAGGTCTTTGACTTGCTCTTTGATTCTCTCCTTCCCAGGGGCCGCTCAGACACGACTGGGAAGTTTACAGGTTAAACCCAGTTTACAGGTTGGCTCTCCTAACTTTATGTAACTGTACTTTTGCCATTAAAATAGAGCTATTACAACATTTTTTTGGATAAAAGTATAAATACAGAAGGATTACCTTGCAGCTCTCCAATCATTTCAGATCCATGACTTCTGTCCCTTCGTTCTGATTCCAAAGCTGCTTGCAGCTGATAAAAATCTTTCTCCACCTGCAGTTTTGTATTTTCTAGACCTCTGCACCTTTCCTGCAGTTCTCTGTTCAGGGATTCTACCTGACTTAATGACTTGCTCAATTCTGTGTTACTCTTTCTCAGTCTTGCTGCTGCATCTGTCTCTGTCCTTCGCAAATCATTGGATTCTTCTAGCTGTTGAAATAAAAGAGACAAGATTCTCAAATATAAAAACTATCCAGATTAATGTTGTAATATCTGAATGCTCAATAGTGCATTTTAAATCTAAGAAATAACAAGGGCAATGAAAACAAATAACGTACTTGTTTCTGTAATTGTGTCACCTTCTCATTTGTAATTTGCTGGTTAATTTTTTTCATATCTTCTAGCTGATCTTTCAGGGTGGCCGCTGTAGAAATAAATCACATAATTAGTCCTGCATATCAAAACAAAAACATGTTTAAACACAAATTCCTAACATTTAGCAGGTCTTCTGTTGGCTTTTTTTCTGCCTTCTCCCACCTTTCAAAAAAATCAAAAAAGTCAAATTCTATGCTTGTAGAACAACAATGTACACATTGTAGAGAACAGAATCTGAAGATAAAAATATTTTGAGTTTTAAGAAGAATGTAAGATAATGAAAAGTTTTCTAATGTTGATTACTGTAAAAGGTCCCTTTTAAATATGTGTAGCATTTAAGGTGTAGAACAGTGAATTATTCCTAAAATTCCTAAAATTAATCAGTTCTAACATTTGGAAAACACGGCCTACCTTCATTTTCCGCATTCCGTCTTTTTTCGTTCTCTTGTTCAATTTTTCTTTGGTAATCATTTATTTTATGTTGTAACACCAGTTTTTCCTTCTCAATCTGAGACACTGCTGTTTCTAAGCTCTTTCTTTGATTTCCCTACAATGAAAAGCATTGGCATTTTCTATTTACAAAATAGACAATTTTTACAGTTTAAAAAATTATCTCTAAACCATTATCAGTGCAACTAGCTCTAATGAGAAAACTGTTGCCTCTTTTCAATGGATGAGTTTCCCAGCTCCCTTGAAAATATTTGCAGAAAAGATGGCTTTTGAAAATTCTACATTACACATTTTTAAAACTCCCAGAAAAAATATAGTTAGCATAGGTATGATTATTAATTTTTTTTATTAACTGACAGCACGAAAACTCAACATAAAAATATGTCTATGTTAATTTCTAAAATCTAATTTGGATAAACATTTAGCACAGAAAACAAAAGCAAACAATGTTTCTGAAAATGTTTACCAGCAAAAAATATAGTTGGTATGAATTTTCGAAATGTTATAGCTTGGTCTCAAAAATAAATTGACAACCCTTCTTTTTAAATCACAGAACAAATGCCTTGAATTATGAGAGTATCATCTACACTCATTACTCATATAAGAGTTCAACAAGAAAAAAAGTTACCTCTTCATCCAGTTCTTTCATTATCTTGTCCAGCTTTATGTTTGAAGTTCTAAAAATAATAGATCATTTAGTAGCATACAAGAAGGATATATTATACATGATTAGCGCTTTAGTAGTTAGATAATTTGGGACCATTACTAAAATGAGCATTCACATTTTAGCTAATTTAGCACATTTAGCTAATATTGTTTTATTACAAATGTTTTACATTGGAAACAGCTTATAAATACATTATTAAGTATTCATCAGCTTTGCTACAGATTATATATACAAAACTTTAGCTATCATATTTTCTCCCTAAATCTGAATGCGTAGAAATTACATTTGTATACATATCGCTAAAATTAAGATACTCTGGTGAATTGTTATTTGGCAATAGTCTACAAAACCCTCATTTCATTGTGAACTTAACAAGCATCTAAAATGGTTCGTTCATATAAAACTGTAGACAATTTCGTACTAAGGATTAAGATATTTTATTTAAAAGTCTGTCAAATCCATGCAAATGTGCACAGCAAAATCTCCCCAGAGCAGTTTGATTCAGTTGACTGCCATGACACTGACACGTCACCATCGTGTTTTTGCAGCTATCAAACCCTCTTCAAAGAGAAAAAAGATGAAAAGGACTCAATGTTACCTGTCCAGTAAAGGAAGCAGTAGTTAACAGGAATATATCCATTTTACTAGCTGCAGTGTACAGCATGACAAACCAAAGGAGACACTGCTGTGCTTTGACATCAATTTCAATATTACTTCAGCGAAACAGTTGCTGAAGAGGAATTTAGTCTGTATGAATCTGAGTAAAAATGCCATGATTACCAGGAGTAAACTATTCTCAACTGTTTGTTCATAAGAGTGCATGGAGCAGTCAACAATTTTTCAGGTAGATATTTCCTCAGGTCGAAGTATTTAGAAAGAAAAGCAATGCTCTTCTGCATCAGTTATGGGAGAAAAATGTACATCTCAAACTAGTTCTGTGCGCAATCATTTCTATAAATCAGAGGTCAATTTAATATTCCAAAATATGCACTACATACAGTATTATTACAGTTTTTAAAATCAGCATGTTCACTGTGTACCCCAGTCCAGTAAAAGGTCTGAACTCAGAGCCAGCAGGTAAACTCAGGTGGCTAAGAACACAGAAAGTATGTGCTACACAGATACCAATGAAAACAAAGAATCTTTATTACTATACATGAGAAAGCCATTCAAATATTGTTTTAAAATAATTTAAATGTGTTCCTAAACTGCCTTAGAGGACTACAGTATAATTCTTAATGTTATTCAGGTAATCCCTAAAGCGTAATACTTAGCTGAAGTGTTAGATGTATTTAAATTATGTAAACAATTAAAGTTCAAAGTCTCACCTGCACTTTTGCTCCATTTCATCTTTCAATTGCATTTCATTATGTAGTTGTTCTTCCAAGTCATAGATCATCTTCTGCATATTTTCCAGCTTTAAGTATAAATTTGTACATGAAAGAACATGTATTAAATTTATGAACTACAAACAAGTTATTCAAAATACCCAGTGCAGCTATCACAACCTACTCGATCCTAAATTCTATATTCTTACCATATTAAAATGTGATATTCCCCACAAAATATTCTAAAAGTTAATTACACTAAACTTTAGTATTATGTAAATATATTAAAATACATATTTTACAGTCGTGAATACTTCCTTTGAAATTCATGGGGCTAAGCTAAGTCAGGTCCTCCTTATTTTGAGGATTTTCAGAGGTAGGATATTATTGCACAGATAAAATATTTATTAGCCTTATAATTACTCTTCTTGGAGCATGATGAACCACATACATTTTCCAATGAGCCTTTAAGCTCCCAACTAGTCCAGGATGCAAAACCAGGCTGTCAGTAATTATTAATGGGAAGAAACAGCTCTTAGTATCTATTTAGTTTGAGATATTTTTTACAGATTTTACTAAGCTTTGAAAATAGTAACAAGTTTCAGATGTTAATACAGAATGTTACTGCATAGTATGTACCCTTGTTTGCCAGCAAGATAAATCCAGAAATTCTTTTTTTTTTTTTTCCTTCTTTTAATGAAGTCTCAAAATATCTTTCACTGGATCTCTGGGCACAATAATAATCCCACTCCATAACACCAGCAGAATCCTCAGTTAACCAGATGGTTTCAACTTTAAGGAAGCTCATTAAGTCAAGCCTGTGTTGATCCATTCATTAAAACTTTCTGGCTCTTGTCATGATTTCAGCCCCATATTTTCCGCATCCCCTTCAACATTCCTGCAGCTGCACAGAGGAGAATCCCAGTCCCAACCTAGATTATCTACAAAGCAACATATCTGAGTCGTTTTGACATTTTCTGTCCTGCTGCTTGTTCTAACTTTAAAAACTCTGACAACTGCCTGATTTCTTTTGCACAATCATCTCAAGGAGCAGCAACAGGACAGTTCTTCCTTCATCTGTCCCTTCCTTCCCTTCTTTTCCTGCGTGGGGCAGAAGCTAGAACTGCACACTAGAATAATAAAAAGGAGACAAACTAAACTTGTATCCACTCTTTCTTGATAGAAACAGTGAGTTTGTTCTCAACAAGGACTGTTCTCTGTTCAGTTCTAAGATCCCATGTTTGGAGACGTATTAAAGCCTGCTTTATCCATATTAAATTAGAAAACTGTGTGTGAGATTTTTTTGCCTACTTCCAGGCAAGCATTTTTCTTACTTCCTACACTTTAAACCATTTCTCTTCTCCTATTCAGTAGGGAAAAGCAGGGAGCACTTAGATGCTCTCAAGAACAGCAGAGCCTTTGTCATTTCTTCTTTCTTTCTTTCACTCTCTTAAGCTGCTCTGAAATATCCAGTGGAGGAACAGAGATGATAGCAACTGTGGACTAACTGAAAGAAAGTTAGTATTTTACCTATTTACTATTATGCATTCTATATATTTACTGTCACAAGACTTTGAGATAAGGAGGAAATACTGTTTTTCTGCTTAGCACTAGCAAAATAACTGCAGTAAATTCGCTACTGAACACCATTTGAAGAGCCAATGGTTGTAGTCAAAGACCACAGAGTTGGGCTCTAAACCAAAACTCTGAGGATAAGGAAAGAGAATTAGTCCCTAAAACAGTTTGTCTGTAAGAAGCACTAAGAAACAAGGCAAGGCTATTTAAAGGCTACCTCTCACTTTGCTGACAAAGGACCAAGCCTAGACACAAACATGAAGGAGCAGGAAGCTCCTCCTACATAACTGCTCTTCCATTTCTCGGTTGCTCATTTCATCGGCCTTCCAGACGTGCTGTGTGAAGCAACTAAACGGGAGAGATGGGGAAGAGGTCCACAGGAACATCTGGCAGCAGAGGCATCTCTGCAGTTGCTCCTGGCAGCGGGTCCCTCTCGCCCCTGCTTGCTTCTTTCTGTCTCTGGAAGCCTCCACAGCACTGCACCCCAAGGGGCCTACTTCAACACGCTGGGCACTCAAATTACACTTCCAGGAGGTTTTGGCGCAATCTGAACTCAACAGCTTAAAAAATACCCCAAGAAAAGCCTATGCTACAATTAACAGTCCACATAAAAAAAAAATCCCTTATATTTGAGTGTGTTCTCAGTTTGCATTTGGAGGGTGGGAGAGGGAGTATGGAAAAGCCTGCCTACGGCAGAGAAGGCAACAGAGAAAGCAAAACCCACCAGCACCCAGCACACACTGAAACTGCCACCCCTCTTCACTGCCAGGGCTTGTGTCTGCTTTGCCATACTCAACACTGAAGACCCACTGCAGCAAATTTCTGACTCTCCTCCTTAGCACCTGCATTGCTTACACGGGTTCTGGTAGGTCTAAATCAAAGCAAATAACCAGATCTTCAAATAGGTTTGAAATTCAGTTAAAGGAATAGAATTGTATTTTCCTCAACTTTACTATCCAATTCCGAAAAGTTCTGCACAGTTGCAAAACCCAATGAATTTCTTGGAAATTTCTGCCACACATATCCTCCCCAGAAGACACTCAGCCCCACACACAAACGCAGATGGTCTGGGCAGGATCTTGTGCTATATTTCCATAATAATTAATTGCTAACCATGTATCAACATTACCGTGTTCGTTGCAGCATGAAATGGAAAAAAAAAATCTGAGAAAGAAGCATGGGGTAAAAATACCTTGTATTAAAGACACTATTTATTTTTTGCTCTCGGTAGCACCCACATCCTTTCACCTTCACCTCCCCAATTAATTAAAATGACAAGATATTCAAACACACCTGACAATTCAGACTGACTCCTGAGGTATTTAACTGCATGAAAGTGCCTATATCCCACTACTTTTGCCAAATCTGGCTAGCAATTCTCTGAAGTACACCAACAGCCAATACGCAGCTTTAAGTACCCCAAAATATTTGAAATTCTGGCCTGATATTTTTAAATGCTGATGAATTCTAAAAAATTACAGAAGAGTTCAAAATAAATAAATACATTTCAGCTTAATATTAACTCCATAAAATACATCGCACATTTTCTAGTGGTAATACCATTCCTCATTAAAACCTTTATATTACAAGCTTTTGTGATAGAGAACAGATATTGATATGTGCTTGTCTTCTACTCTAAATAGAAAGCAATAGAACAAAATACTAGTGGGGGAAGTGACAGCCAAAGCCCCTAGTGAGAGGAATGCCGATTAGTTAAATATCCCCCCATTCTATAAGACCAGGCCAATTTACACGGGAGCTCACAGGGGACGCGAGCAGGGCTGGTTTCCTGCACCCCCATTCACCCTCCTGGTAGCCTGGCTGCCACGCGGCTCAGGGGCAGGCAGTGACAGCGCTGCCGGGCACCCTGCGCGCGGCGGGACCTGCCACATGAACACACGTCCCAGCGCCCGGGGCCTTTCTGGGAAGAGGGCCCAATACCCAACGTGGGGCTATTATATTTGAGAAAGAGCAGAACTCCTGTGTCTAACCCTGCCATGACCTCTCCCTTAGCTCACAGGGGATCCAAGTGCAATATTCAGAGAGTTGCTGCAAAGTCCAAACTCTGTCACACTCGCGTGCAGACTCCCTTGGTTGTCACAAGGCTGGTGGATGCCCAGGATACAGGTCACTGCAAAAATCCTGCACAAACACTGGTATTTCTAAAGGTAAAAACTTTGAATTTCAGTTCCACTAGAACAGAAGAAGCAGTTCCAGATTATTTTATCCCAGCTGGGGAAAACTAACTTCAAAGTCTCATTAGGAACTTAACCCTGCTTTTCCAATAAGCTTCAATAGGCATAAAATACTAAACAGTTAAAATTAATGTATCAATTTTCCATATCCCAAAATCCTGAAACAATTTGAAACATTTAGAACTCAAAACATTTGATACTCGTCTACCCAAAAGACTTGTCGCTAGAATCTAGCAAAACTTAAATCAGTTAGACATACCACACTTTTATCCGCATTGGAGCCTGTTCTGTTATCGTTGGAATTTTCTGCAGACATAGTTAAATACCTGTAACAGAATATAACAAGTTATTTTAAGAATTGTTTAAAAGTACAGAATATAATAAAACTAAAAAAAGAACTCCCAGATTCTTTGCTCCAAGTGTGGATTTTCCATTTTTGTAGTTATTATACTTCCAGATTTAAGCACAACTAATTGAAAAGCTCACACAATTTATTGTACAATTTGTCCTTAACTATAAAGGAAAAAGCTGCAATAGAAGCCCTCTAGAGGAAAACAAAACAAAACACCAAACCTTTCTGTCAAGTACTAGTGTAACTACTTTTTTTTAATAGCTATTAAGAAAAGTTTTTCTTTCCATGGTTACAGCACTCTCTCTGCCTCTTACTCCATAAATATTTACCCAGGCACTTATGCAGCAAGCAGTACCAATTAAGCAGGCCCTGCAGGGAGCGTGTGTGCAACTTGCAGCCAAGTCACTGAGAGCTTCGCAAACAGGGAGGCTGCCCTGAAGCCGGTCGTCGTGCTTTACGTAAGGGTGTTTTCAAAAATAACAACCATTTCTCACTTTCATTCATTGTGAGTATGAGTCAGATAAAGACAGACATAGGATTATCTTAAAATTCCTTCGGCATTTGATGTGACGTGCGGGGCCTGATAACAGAGCCACGGAGAGCTACAGGGTACAGGGCCTCTGACTGCAGCAGGGTGCGCCAGGGAGAGCCCTCCAATGTGTCAACAGGGACAGACGGACACATCCCCTTTTTGTTCCGAGTATCCTCATATACACAAAAGCCCTTCGGAAGATCAAGGAGCACCAGATCCAAGGCAACTCGAAAGGAAAGGTGAAATCAAGCCCCTCCAGGCTGCTTGCACCCAGCACAGCGACAGCTCCCACATAAAAGGCCCGAGGGTGGCAGGAGGGAAGGCGGTGCCTCCTGCGCACGGGGCAAACGGGCAGGGAGAAGGGGGTGCCAGGGCAGGCAGAACACTGGGATGCGGGAGCAGAAAGGCAGCACGTGGCTTAACCAGCGCCCAGGAGCAGCCACGGGGCTCCCAAATGTTCTCGGCTACAGTTCTGGGATGGCCCTGGACAGCACTGTAGAGCAAGTAAAGCCAAGCTGCAGCTGCCCGCACAACTTAAGATCAAATTTGAAAGACAACTTCATATTGAAGGATTGTTTCACGTCATTTAAGGCCAAAAATCACATAAGTTTCCAGGTTCTCCATCACCTTAAACTCTCCAAGCACATAAGAAGTGACACAAAAATCTAAGGAGCGTGCAGAATAGACATAAAATTTCATGGGGTTCTTCTCTATGCTTAAACTGTTTTCATTACATAAAAAAGTAGAAAATACCTTATTGTTTCCAGCAAATGAGAGAAGTTAAGAGAGAGTTTACTTTATCACGTGCCTACACAGACTAATATAAACCAGGGAAGCCTCATGCACAGCTCAGGGACAGTGACTTTGTAGTGACATTAAGCTCTGTTTCCTAATACCTTGAAGCTCCCTGGTTCAAGCCTCTCTCCATACACACTTGATTGCTCCATGGGCGGCTCTCCTAACATTGTAGCAGTGCTTTTTTCTTGACCAGTTACCGCAGCGTATTAACACTGGTAGCTCAAGATAAGGCACTCACACAATTAGTGTCATATTTTAAAGTACTGCTGGCTAGCAGAGTCCTGGCTCCCATCATCATGGAACTGTCAAGAAGTGGAATTTAGTAAGATTTGGAAACATTATGAAAATTCTTATGGAACTAAATGCATAGACAGCCTACATACTGGTAAGAGTCAGAAACAGCTTTCGCGAGGACGCAGTGCCAGCTCGCTCGCTCTGTACGTACCGGCGGTTGCTGTAGTACGTAAAGCCTACGAAGGGCAGCTGGTTTCCCACAAAGGCTTTCGGGATGGGGAATGTCTCCTCCTCTCCTTTGTCTTCTTCCAAATCATCAAAATTGCTAGTGTCAATGTCACTACTCAAGTCAGGCACAACTGGCGCTACAGCTAGAAAACGAAGAAAATGATTACATGACAATATCACTCAAGTGACATAAGCAAGAGCTATTGAGAATTTCTTCTCTGAAAAAAAGTGTAATACTTACTGTCCCTGAGAGTTTCCCAAGCCCACTGATCATTTTTGAAGAAGAGGTGCCGCTTAATTTCTTCTACACCATTTCGGCCTAGCCTCACTTCCCTGCAAAGAGTTTTTGGTGTCAGCAGTAGCATGGAAGACTACATAAATCATCCTCAAGGAAATAGAGACACTAAAGCACATCTAACATGGCAAAACAAATAATCAAACAAAAAAAAACCTTGCCTCTCTCCAACTAAGGAAGAAATAGGCTTATTTTTTAAAGTTTTCATATAACTATAGCAACCCAGCAGGGACATTCTGCAGTATAATCTGGTTGGTGCTGAAGATCTGCCTAACACTCACATTTTGGATGGGTTTCCCTTGGACTCTACTCTTATCTTGTGGACTAATACCCGCTAGCAGCAAGAGGGTGTATGGGGCACTCCTGAAATGCCCCTCTTGCTTTAGTCTCATCCCAAAGGAATCCATTTTGCAGAGCCCTCAAAACACACTGCAGTACTGGCCAAAGTTACTGTGTTACCAAGGCATAACAATTCTCACCCAAACTAGAAACTCAGGGTGGATGCTCCCATAGTGGCAGCATCGCCCCTATCTCACTATACATGAGACTACACAAACATTAGCGACCTCCTCCCAGCTGCTGGGGCAGAATGAAATGATGACAGAAAAAGAAACTGATGCAGCCACTGGGAACTTCACTTAGTAACTACATTATATCCCTCAAGTTAGGCAAGGTAACTTAAAGACTTTGATGGAAGCTTTAAAAAATGCTTGACTAACATATTAAAATAGCCTTCCTATTCCTTAAGGATCCACTAGCACCTTGCTTACACTGTTGCAGTTAAAATTCAACTAAGTGAAATTCATTCGCATCCAACCATGACAGCACCAGAACTGGAAACAGGGTTCACTGTACTCAGGCCACAACAACAGCAGTAGTTTAGAAATCCACATAATCCACATGCTTTTAAGATGAGAAGAACTTCTCCTAACAAAGGTTTACATTTATTCTGAATGAAGTTTAAATCTTACCGATCAGTTAGAAAGCCACAAATAAGGTTTTTTGCCTCTTTAGAGATATCATTGTCATCAGGGAAAGTAAGGGAGTTCTTGTGATTCATAATCTTACTGTATGTTCCAACCAAAGAATCTGCATAAAACGGTGTATCACCTGAAAAAAAGAGTGCAAAGATTAAAAAGCACAGAAGTGTGGCAGATTTGATTTATAAAGGCATTTAAATTATATAAGCACCATACACAAGCAGATGCTAGTCAGTAAACATGAGGCAAGTATCAGTGTTTAACAGTCATGCCAGAACATCACTGACATATATTTAATGCCTCTGCAAACTGTAAATATTTTGTAAATACCACCACCAGCTCACACTGGAAAAACAACAAATGACGCACGTGCAGACACGAGTGATGTTTTACAGCAAGCCTAGGCAGCACTGCAGTCCGTGTTGCTCATCCTGCTACTCACCCACAAGCATCTCATACAGAAAGACTCCAACCGACCACCAGTCGCACTCCCGTCCGTAGTAACCGTCGCCGCCCTGGGACTTGAGCACCTCGGGAGAGATGTAGTCGGGCGTCCCCACGGCCGTATCGCATCGTACCATGCCCTCCTGCCAGGGAAAGAGCGGAGCGGGCACCCACATGAGGGCCAAGGCACTGAAGGAGCTCACGCAGCCTACGCAACACCTCTCTTCTTAAATCAGTGTTAAGTTCTACTCGTGTCAATGTAAACGGCACGTGTGCAGTAATGACAGCCACATTTTTAGGTATACGTCAATAGGGATAACAGTTCTGTTGGCATGCATGGGTCAAAATCAGGGATTTTGCTGACAGAACAACTGAGAGGGCAGGTTTTTCACCTCCAGCCTGACACACCTAATGCCAGGAAAACTGCAATACGGACAGATCTTGAAAGCCCAAGTTGACCCACTTGGAAAAGGGCAACACATGAGAAGAAGACATCATGTTCTTCACACTGCTGCAGAAAAAACTGGCAGGAGGAAGGGAATCACTTGGAACTGAGACCTAAAACACTGAACCTGCAATCAGCACCACAAGCCGCTTTCCAGTAATCAGAGAGCTCTGAAATAATTCTATGCTATTTCTAGAAATAGATCAATAGAAAAAATGTACGTAGACAAAGCATATAAAACCAAGTAAATAAAACCAATTGAAATCCAGTCTTGAGTATGCACCAAAGCCAGAACACACCTAAATTAAGCTCCTATTCTGAGAAGCTTTTCTTTTTCAAGGGTCTAGAAGAGCCTAAGACATCTGAAGCTAGGATTCAGTATAGCACAAAATATAAAGTGTTGTGGACACGAGTTTACCTCTAATATACAGTAAAGTTTCATCCTACGGATTTTTTCCCTTTTCCTTTTTGGCACTTACAGTTTCAGCGTTAGGATACCAAAATACTTCATTGTTAAAAACAGAATCAGTCAGGGATTAATCTGTACTAAGCCTGAAACAAAGCCAACCTGTGCGTCAGATGTTCCACTGAAAAGGACTGCTTGGACTTGAGGCAATTCCTTGAATTTGCATGGGTAACTTGCAGCTGGCTTTCAGGCTGCCTTTTGTTTGGGGCAAGGCAGCTACACAAAGTCCCTTATTCAGGGCTCCTGGAGTATATTGGGAGGCCACGATACATGTATTGTATCTATTAAGCATCACCTCTGCCCAACTATTCTCCTAGTGTCTAGGTGAAGGCTGACACAAATCAATCAGTGGTTCACATTGGCTACAGCAACATTTTACAGTACTTGAAACATTGGTCGAGATTTTTCTTTTCTGTGACTTTGGGGATGTATTCTAAGAATAATTTGATCACGTTCTTTAACCTGCTTACTCCCGGTTTGCAGAGTTATGCATGAAGAATAGTGGTGAGAACAGCTTGGAACCTTGGACTCTTCTGGCTGAAAAGTTTTCAGTAATTTTATATTCACAAACATAAAAACAGCTTTAGAAATACATGACTACCTTGTTCATCTTCATGCAAGTACCAAAATCTGCTAGTTTTAAATGACCAGCTTTATCTAGCAGCATATTATCAGGCTTCACATCTCTGAAAGGAAGAAAAATAAACATACTCAATTTATGAAAACAATAAAAGTCAACCGTTTATTAGTTTTCACAAGGCAAGGAAAAGAAAACAACTTGAAAACACAGCCATTTCCTCCATTCTGTCCTGCTTTCTCAAAACAACATATCCGAAGACTGCTGAACTGTCACATTAAAAAAAAAAAAAAANAAAAAAAAAAAAAAAAAAAGGATAATATAAATATGGGAATAAAGTCTCCTCAAGCAACCAAATTTAATAGGACTGAGCATTACTCTTGGATGTCAAGTACCTAAAATCACTGACTGGTTCACGTTGCTCTCTGCTCAGAACCAGTTAACTAGGAGGAGCTACAGAAAAAAATCTCCTCTGGTTTTGAGTGGAGCGCTGCGAACAGGCCCTGAAAGCACAGCTCCTTCTCTGCGTTTGGCCACACTTACTGAAAAAAAAAAAAAAAAAAAAAAAAGATTCTTCATATATTCCTTTTCTGCAAATTGCATCCATTGCATCTCGTGCCTTCACTGTGCAACTACAAATCTGACTTCATCCTCTCTATAAACTATTAGGCAGCTGAAGATCAGTGTATTCTGTCTCAGCAGAAGGCCGCTCAGCTCATAAATGAAGACATCACACAGTGCTGACCCCACTGTTAACCCTTGAGGAACTGCGAGGACCTGGCTGCCAGCTGGGGTTTGTGCTACTGAGCACAACCCTGTGAGCCAAGTTTTCCACTGCCACCACAGTCCACTAGTCAAACCATCTCTCTCCAACCTGACTACATTAAAAGCTTTGCTCAAGTCCAAAACATCCATTGCTTTCCCCTCATCCATAGGGACAGTCACCACAGGGAGCCATCAGATCAGTCTAGCATTTTCCCTCTTGTCCTCTGTCTTCTTGTCCCCTTACACATGAACATGCGGCTAAGTTTTCTTCATATTGTTCTCAGATTCTTGTTTAATAGGTTATATAACCAGCTGAGGCTTTGAATATAGAGCAGAGAAATAATTCCTAATAGTGGGTACTACTGTCTGGCTCCCAAGAGAGTTTGTTAGTCAGGTGAAGTGAATGATTTAGGGGTCAAACTGCTCATTCCATTTTAGTTCTTCCCACTTTTGAAAATTTCTCAAACTGTTGAAAATCTTTAACTTGTAGGTGTCACCTCAGACTGACAATTTCATATGACAAGAAATTTTGACAAAAAAGTTTTAAGATGGAGTAATAATGAAACAATAATGAAGTAACAGCAGCATTTTTAAGACTACCTAAGCAATTATTCAAGTGATTCCAACAACACTGGGAATAAAACACCTCTTCTGTAACAACGCTTGCGTTCTTGTTTTCCTTACCTGTGTATAAAACCCATCGAGTGAATAGCATCTAATGCAAGAACAACTTCAGCAGTATAAAATCTTGCCCATTTCTCAGGAACATCATAGTTGCTCATTAAGTTCACAAGGTCCCCGCCAGGCATGTATTCCATCACCATGTAAAGGTAACGGTCATCTTGGAATGCATAAAATAACTGTTGAAACAAATGAGCAAGAATAGGTCAGTGAATACTCCAGTTATACTTGCTTAAAAGCTTTATCCTTCTGCATGCTGGAAATCCGAGAAATTTCTGGACAAACTGATTTACAGGTTAACAGAATTGCTGCCATTACTGCAGCAGCTTTGCATCATTCAGCAGACCTCCAAAAGAAAAAAGTTAATTCCTTGAGCCAATTGGTACCAGATCTTTTGTACCTTTATGTTATAATGGAAGGATTATTGGCTCTGACTACGGATTGGGACCATTATTTATTTCGTGCAGTAAAACCTGAGATCACTTCAAAGACTGCTAAGACTGCTCATCTGCACTAGTGGACAAAATGCTGCCTTACTCCCTGGGCTGCTAGCTGACCAACGTGCTACCCTAACACCCCTGCACTGCAAACACCTTCCTGATTCTATTTATTTTGCCACCAAATATTTATTATTCTACTGTGAATTCATTGTTTACTATTCTTTGTTTAGCAAATGAGCCTAAATATTAAAAAGTTTAGTAAAAATACTTCCCTTACAGTTATCAGTGCTCTGTTCAACATGAGCAGTAAGAGTGGATTTAAGTTTTGTAACTTTAACACCTTTTTTTTCAGTCGTAATAGTAGTATTCTGGATAACTACTCCCAGAAAGATAGTACTGTAGCTACCTATTTGAAGTAGGTAAGTCTTAAAAAATATTGTTTATTTCTAAGCTAACACAAGAACGTATATGCTTAAGGATAAGAACAGTTTAATATAACAAGTTAACATGCACACACACAAATAAATAAATGATCATCTCTTCGGACACATTCTTGTAAACTTCAAAGCCAGTAATAACTCCCCCCAAAATTTGCCAATGAGAACACGAAAATGAGGAAAAAGAAAGGGAGCAGGCACAATTTGCCAATACATATATGTATAGAGAGAAATTAGAATATACAGAACCCACATCTTAAGCATGTGTTTCTAGTATACTAAACGCCTCAAAGCATTACTATAGCAGAGGCTCACCAATTTTAACTTATTTCTCTTAAAACATGTAATAATAAACTAAATAGCTTATCTTGTACTTATTAAGACAAAACACAGTTTGAAAGCAATTGCAATATCTACCCATTGTGCACAGCATTCCTAATGTTAATAAAGTATTTCCTAACAGATCCATGTGTCCAACAAAACAAAAGTTCAAAAACCAAAAATGAAAACATGTAATTCCAAGTTACAACTTGGTTAACGTAATGCTACAAGGCAGTTCTGCAAAGATAAGCTTTCTCAAAGGAGTTATCACTATACCTGAACAACCCAGGGACTATTAGCAAAAGCCATAATATCCCTTTCTTCCCAGAAGAAGGCAGAATCTGATCGTTTTATCATCTCAAATTTGCTGAGAAGTTTCATAGCGTAGACTCTTCTTGAGGATTTATGCCTTACCTATGGAAACAAATTTGACATACAGAACACATTAGTTTCACACATGAATATATGAAGAACAATGGCATGCATATTAGTTTCCTGCTTCATTCAACCTGTTTTAGAATATTCTTCATATTGTTTTATAAAAAGCAATATATTGTAGACCTATAGAATTACACTGCATTATCTGACAATATATGCATCACTTCTTAAAAAAAAACTTCCTACACCTCCTCAACACAGAAGACCACAGACACAATATTCAATTGTATTACTATTACAATTGTAATATTAATATTACAAAAAACATTGCCATGTATAGAAACATAACTTACCAGCTGAACCTCCCCAAATGCACCTCTACCGATCACCTTCACTACTTCATAATCTTCAGCTTTCATGCGCAGATCTCTCATTTTATTTACTGTGTCTTTATCTGCATAAAAGAAAATCACATTTGATATGTAATCAGTTTAAATACGTTCATCTTTCAACATTTCATAATTACTAGATGTGTTGCTAAAAGAGTGGACTCCCTTTTTAAACCTACTGCAAACCTCTCTGCAGATGCATGAGCTGTTTCCCATTACCCTAGTAACCAAAACCTGGCACTAACACCATCTACTGCTTCATCAAATTAGCAGAAATCTCAATTTGGAAAGTTCTTTAAAAAAATACCTAAGGGGAAAGAAAAAAAACAAAACCTACACTAAAATTTCCCATCCAAGGTAGTCTGGCTTATAAACAGATGAGGATGAAAGATTATTTCTGGGTAAATATGCAACATGTCTGAGAAAATACTGAGCAGTATACATATTAAACACTTCAAGAAACTATTAAAAATGCACTTCCAGTATTCTGGACTTTTATTACTCCTAATACTGAAAAAAATAGATTTTAATTTAAAACATGCAGTGGGAATCACTGCAATTATTTATATAAACCTGTCATTCTATAAACTACAATAATTTACAAACTCCCAGTGGGCAGATACTCTAATTCCAAATTTGGTCATAGATTAAAACAGTCTATTTTAATCCATGTGGGTCAACACTGGCATGAGATTACATGGAAAAGTCTCATGTTTCAGCTTTTCTAAGAGTAAGGAACAACTACTAGACCAGATACACTTCTAATCAAATAAATTAGACAGCAGTATTTTTATCTTCCTAAACAGCTTCTAGACCCAAAAACGAAGTTCATAAGGGAGTATAGGTAGGGGAAGAAGAGGGAGGAAAAATGCCATTTTTGGAGTTCATATTTAAAAAATGATTTGGCAGAGAACAGAAACCAGCCATTAGAGTTCTAGATACATTAGAGTTCTACAAACACCAGCCATTCCCTATAAACAACTGAAGTCTGCAAAAGAAATTTCCCTATCAAAATGAACTATTCTAAAATAAAGATATATGAATAAACCTAATAAAAGCATGACAATAAGGCGTGTGGTTGGTGATAAAGCATATGAGTAAAACTCAATAAAATTTTATTATAGCTTACAGGAACTCATAGTTTTGTTTGCTTAAATGTTCTGCTACATTTTTGGTCAATGTGAAATCATACATTTACACGAGGCAGCTTTACACCACTTGCTCAATAAACTGTGCCTAAGAGAAATCTGAGCACGAATATAAACTCTGAAATGATTTTACACATGGATCAAACTAACTTTTTTTTAAAGTACACCTGAATAATGCAGTGCCTGAGTATTTGCCCTTTTATGCAAGGTGCAAATGGCTCCCAAGGGGGATGGGTAGGATCCCACAGAGCTCAAAAGTACCAGTCCCCTTAACAACAATTTTCTCATTAACTTACTGCCCGATGGTCTCCTAAAAGCAAATCCAGCAACTCTGAAGGAAAAAGTCTTTATAATAGATTATAACAGTGCAGATGGGAGCCAGGCAGATTATGAAAGAAGCCCATGCTGAACACTTTTCAATCACAACCCTCACCCACAGTCAAAACAGTTAACCAAAGTTTCCACCAGAAGGATTTCAAGTGCAGACTGAAAAAAAAAAAATAAAATAAAAAGGGCACTAAAACATAAGTTTAAAAATAAGCGTTGACCTTAATGGCAAAAATAAAATAGTTCAAATAGTTCCGGGCACTGGAACAGTTTCAGCAGCCCAGCGCTACCGACTAACACAGTTTGGCATCTCACAGAGACACCGCGAACACGGCGCAGCCCCCAGCCCCCGGGGGGCGGCCTCCCTTCCCACAGCCTCCACCTGCACCTCCTGCCCTCCCGCTCTCAGGTAGCTGCCAAGCAAGACGTGTTCCCGCCTCCTGCCCACCTGCCTCCAACCGCCTCCCGCAACGGAGAATCTTAGAAACTCTACATTAAGGGAAATCTGTTTCAGGAGCATTTGAAGCTAAACGTTTTCCAGTGATGCACCCTGGGCTCATGAACACTTGGAAGAGGCAACTAACCGCTTGCAAGGCACTCTTAGTATCTTCAGACACTTGGCAGAGTACCAAATAACTTTGAAAATGGTACCACAAAATGCAAAGATGTGTTAACCGACGTTTTTCAGGTTGCAGCACATTTAAATAGGCCATTAGCAGTGAAGGCCAGAGGCAGGTTACGCTGCACCAGCAGGCAAGGCAGCTCCCCTGGCTTTCACTGGCATCTCCAGCCTGGCCTGGAACCTGCTTGGGAGCTTGCAGGCACCGAGCTCCTGCTGCCAGCGCTGCAGCCTCAGCCATCCTCACAGGGAAACTCAGACACTCCTTTTTCTTTCAATTCTATAGAGTAGAAAATATTCAAAGTTTGCAAAAACAATTCCTCCCCAACTTTAGGTGGCAGAAGCAGATATTTAAGGCTACACAAACATAACATTTAAAGTAAAATTAAAGTCAGGGAGAGGGGATAAGGACTGTGTCATTGGGTAATCATCAGGACAGCAGCTCCTGCAGAAGGGTATTCTTGACCTGCTCATCATTATCACTAATGCAAGCCTGAAAACATTCCTGTACCTTTTAGGCTACATAGAAACAGCCTCCAAAAAGGTCTTTAATCAGAAGCCTAAAACAAAGCAGATTTCATGTTACCTTTAAGACATCATTCCCCCAAACACTGCTCACTTTCCCATTTCAGCAAACAGGGCAAGCTCCCTGTGCTAAAGGCTGGCTGGAGCTAAGCATAGCTTGATCTGTTCATCTTCGCCTTCACATTACTTCAGCTTACATTTTACATGGTATATAATTTTTACCTATAAAATACTCATTATTTACAGACTAGAAACAAACTTTCCTGCCCTTCATTCACCTCCAAATACAAATGCAAAGCTTTTCTAAGATCTAATTACTTCATAGATGCCGAAAACAACACTCACTGCCTGTGATGCAACGAATGCTTCCTTTGCCTAATTCAGCTTCCCTTTCCTGCAGGGGAAGTTTCACCACACCTCCTCTGCAAACAGCTGAGCACACAGAACGTGCATGGAAGGGCTATGCGGCTTCCAACAGCTTGCAGAGGGAAAGCTGCAAGGGAAGATCCCATCTCACCAGCAACCTGCTTGCATGCAAACGAGCCACCATTTCCACCATTTAAATAGAATGGACTCTAGTCCGTTCCTCCTAGAGCAACCCCATCAATTCCGTGGCACTGTTAGTAGCTGGGCAAAGCAAACTATTTAAAAGCAACTTGAAAAGAGAAGCAAACCCACAAATTTCAATGGGCTATTAAGACATAAAGTAGATTATTCAAATCCTAATTACTTCACATTGGCCACAAAATCCATTTAATACAACATTCAACTAAGATTGTTTAAACTTGTAACACTAATAACATTATAATAGCAACATTAATAACGTTAATTTAATTTCAAGGTCTGCCAATTCTGTCTACAGACAGCAGGAAGTCTGCATAAGCAAGTATTTCTGCTATGATTTCCCCGGTTTATCAATCTAGGGGCCTGGAAAGCTTGCTTAATACTTCAATGCAGTCCTTTTCAATATATGAATATTATGGAGCTATGACTATCAGTATTTCTTTTCCGCATTAAGAAAACAATTGCAGAGGAGAAAGTATGGGAAATCTTGCAGTAGAAAAAAAGACACAGTAGTAAAAACAAAGTGACTTCCTTCCTAATGTTAAATATACCACTACTTGAAGGATAAAATTAACTTTGCCAATGTTAATTATTTCCAAAAGGCACAGGAGATGAATTTAAGAAAATAGGAAAACAGGATGGTGGCATTTTCCAGTTAAAAAATAATAATAATTAAAAAATAGATAAATAAAAGCCTGCCCACCAAAACCATATTTTATCCTTTTTAAAATCACATCAACTTTTTGATATTACGCAGTTTTCCACCTTCTGATTTTTTTTTATTCAAGGAAACTACTATTTTCACAGCAGTTGTATAGTATTTCATATTTTTTTCAGTGATCTCCCTCCACCTCCCTCCAAAAAAAAGGGGAGAATTCTGCTGAGGAATTCTGCTGAGGAACACTGCATCCACAAGGAAGGAGAGCTAGCCACGCAGCGCGAGAATTTCACGTCATAATGGAGATGAGACCTTGTATCCTAAAATTGCCCCAAACCCACATGCTCCAGTCCATCAGTGTATATTAGATTTTCTTGATACTATTTACACGCGATGCCATTTCACTGCTAATTGCTTATGATGCACGAGTTCATGAAATTACAAAACAAGTTAACAGAATTGAAAAGCTTGTTCGGAACCAAAGATATAGATCTTTCTTTTAAAGCTCTCGCTGAAAACACCACCACTTACTCAGATAATAACCTTGGACATTAAATTCCTGGGTATTAAATTTGTAGAAATAACTAAAGATAAGGAAAAAGAAAAGACTCTTAAAACAACTAGTACTAAAAAAATTAAGCTAGCACGGAAATCCTTACTTTCTACTGTAAAAGCTAAAGCATCTTTTATATCTATTTTTGCTTGCAATTATAGGCTTTCTTTGCTGTTTAATAACCAAATAGTAAATACTTACACCTGTTTAAGAAATTATCGATGTTTTTGTTTTTTCTTAAGGCAGGGAAATCCAAGTCATATACCAAAGCATCTAATCCATCCTGAAAACAAAGAAACAAACAAAATTAAGTGATTTTTAAAATACTTACACTTTTTCTAGTCAAAGATACATTCTAAAACACCTGGCATACATCTTTACAAGACAGATAAACATAACTGTTGTGATTTCATTGGACTTTTGAAAATTTAATCTCCTGCCATCCCAAAACAAGTAACTTTTATGAGTTGCTAATTACTTTAATTAGCTCCACTTTTAGATTAAAATGTATTTTTCCAATTATAAAAAATACAAATAGTTCCAAAAAGGCCCATCCATTAAAAAGTCACAAGAAAGCATAAAGTGCCTCACTTGCACAGTAAGCAGCTACTGTCAAGCAGAAGAGCTTAATGCTAATTTAAGACCAAGAGTCAAGGCCCACTTCTTATTCATATTTTTTTGGATAATAGATTTACAAAGGAAAGATTTTTTTTTTTTTGGACACATGTAATTTCATGGAATTCAATGGGAATACTCATGAGCAAAATATTGGCTTTACGCACTAAAGTTTTATGTAAATAGTAACTTAAAACTAGGAACAGCCACATGCATATCCGTCACACCGCCTAGCAGTACTTGCTGATGAATATATCCTCACAGACAAAAACAAAAGTAAACAAAAAGATAGTTCTAAGGCTTGGGAAGTGCTCTGAGCTTCCTTGAAATTTATGGTAGTCTTAGTTTTCCAAGAGGCAGACATTATTCTTGAGCGTATTATGTCTTCTGAGAGGAAAAAACTAAACAAGACATTTTGGTTGGGAAGTGCAGCACAGTAGGTAAGTAAAAAAGAGAGAGCTGTCTAGAGAGCAGTACCAAAAAGAATTAAATACAGATAAAGATAGGAAATCTATCAACTTGGCAGCGTTTAAGTGACACGTGCGAAAATAAGGAGGAAAGTCTTGAAACAAACTGCTGGATGCTGACAGGGCACGCCAGGGAAGCAGCACTGCTTCCCGGCCTGCCCCTCCGGATGCATCCGTTGGTGCCCCTGTTATTGATCTGTGGGAAACCAGAGGTTAGACCAGACAGGTCTTTGATATGACCAGTAAGAAGTATTAGCAAGCTACTAAAAGAGACATTTTTCAATGACAAATAGCAAATATCTACAAAACACACTACAGAATTTCTAATTCCAAGTGCAAATCTACCAAGAAACATACAAAAAAAAAAAAAAAAAAAAAAAGGTTTCATTGGGGCGTCTGGGAATTTTTTAAAAAAAGCTTTGAAAATGAAGATTAAAGATAATATTCAAACTCGGTTGTGATAGGCAGAGATGGCTTTTCAATACTACTTAATTCGGAATTAACCAGGAAAAACACTGCCTTCCAAATCATAGAGATGAATTCTTCCAAACAAAACATTTATCTCGGAACAAAAGTGAACTCTGTAACGGAAACACAAATTCAAACTACTTGATGATCTTAAGTTCATTTCAAATCACACTTCAAAAGTCAGGCAAACAACAGCTAAGAAAACAGGGCGTCAAAAGTTTCCTGTTTCAAACAGTCTCTTCAGCAACCAGCCCAGCTGCCCGGTGCAACAGTATCCACAGGGAAAGCTGCTTTGCCTCCAATCCTGTATGGAAAAGGGCGCCCGAGGGGGGAAGAGAGTGGAAGGAAAGCCTTGTAATGACTGAGCGACTTGTAAAATCTTAATTCTCAAAATTATTCATTTCTTTGACTGAAATAAGGCTCTGAAGAAAAACAGCAGGATAGTATTGAATGGTAGATGGTAAACGCAAGACTAAAGTTTAGCTCATTTTAGAGAAACTAATCTACACCTAAAATAAATAAACTTCTGTGAGTAATGCAAGGCAAATATTTGAGATACCTGGTGTATAATGTAAAACAAGAAATAGCCCTTTTATTTCATTTACATTAGCCGAACTGGAAAAAGCGGCCACTCTGCAACCTGCTCAAGCACAGAGGGAAACTCCCAGGCGGGGCTAGCAGAGGTGGCAGGAAAGCAGCAGGGAGGAGGCAGCAAGAAGACAAGGACCCTGCGAAATGGAACACACTGCAGGGCTTGGGCAGCTGCACTTAGGAGAAATAATCCCACAGCCCACGGGAAAGAGACATAGGTCGTAATTTTTTTTATCCTTTAGACAGTTGCAGAAAGAATTAGTCTCAGCTCTCGTTTTCTCCTTGCTCCCCAATCTTTCAATATATCATCTGATCTCTTTCCTAGCACAGAAGGGAAGGGACATCATCCCATCAAGACTTATAGAAACTGTTCCCTCCTTCTCCTAAGCAAAAAGAGGAGATCATTATAAAGACATCACTATAAATCAGTACAGCCATATGTCATTACAAAACCAGCAATTCAACATGCTTTATTAGGAAAAAAAAAAAAAAACAAGCATCATTTTTAGGAAGATTTTTTCCTTTTGCATACGTCCAATATGTTCTTAATGTTTCTTCCTTAAACAGAGCGCATTTGTTATTTCTTAGAAACACACTGCAGCTTAGAGATCCTTGCAGCTAAGCTTAAATTCTTCCCTATTCGGTCACTTCAAAGCAATCTCCCTCTCTACCTTTGAGTTGCACCCTGGCACTTCCCGTTTGTGTTAATAGCCTGGAGTACTAGAATACATTGTTTTAGAAAAGCATACTCCACGATCAAACTCTCATCCTAAAGGCTAACAGTGTTTTACAGGTGGCAAAGACAGACAAACAAACAAAAAGGTGGAAAAGCTTCCATCATTCAGGCAGTTTCATGGCCTTAAATGTACTTTATTTTGTACTAACTTTATTTAATGTAATTATCAATAGTTTCATTATCTATTTAAAGTCATTATATTCTTCCCCTCCCCNCCCCCCCAAAAAAAAAGGCAGGAAAACGCACAAAACCACGAGCAACCTGACGAAATGCACAGAGTTCTCTGGCATCAGACAGGCACTTCCAGATGTTTTGTCCGTTCGTTACTCTACGGCCCTCAAGGAGGCTATGGAAGAACAGCTGCATGGAGGGGAAGCAAAGGCCAGACTGGTCCTGTCTCTGAAGATGACCAAGTACTGATCCCTAGGGAAGAGCGTAAGAAAAAGCCCAGCACTTGGCCATACTTTTCTAATGCATCTGATACCACAAATGGCATCTTTGCATTTAACTGCTCTGGTTAGAATTCTCGTCCCTAGTTTAATCTAATCACTTTCTGTACATCTTTTTTGCATTCACAGTCTTTTCCCAGAAGGAAGAGCCTCCCTACCCACCTAGTTCATGATTTTACACATTTTCTTCACTTCTCCCCCAGTCATCTCTTTTCCAATTCCTCTTGTATGAAAGCTGTTTTACTTTGTCCCTGCCCCTCATCACACTCTGCTTTTTCCTCTATTATCTATGTTTTGCGTAAATGAAATTAAATGCAAATATTCCTGAAGCTGTGAGCATGCCATAAGCACACACAGCAGCATGTTTCCTGTTCCTTTCTTTATTAGCCTATTACTAGGCTGAGTTCTTTTAACTGTCACTGTATCCTAAGTTGCCAACAGTCGTAGGCCATGAGGTATATAAACACTAAGATTTTATAAATACATATGTTATACACACAAGTATACACACTCACATATACATACATGTACACACTACATGCCTGTATCACAGAATCACAGAATATTCAAGGTATAAGTTATGCAATCAGAAAGATATGAAAAAAGGGGGTTAAATATGACAGATTCAGCGCCCTTCCTACTTATTAGGCCCGTTTGTACAAAAGCCTTTCCAGGACCACTTCAGTTTGAGAGACGGCCTCCAACAGGAGCACTGCAAAGGAAAATTCCTGTATGGGAACTCCCCTCTGCTTTTCTGCAGAGAAATGGGCAAAGAGATTCCTGCCACACTCTTCTCCTTTGCCTTCCCTTCAGCTGCTCCTGCAACAGGAGGCAGTAACGTGTGCAAGTTATCTGTAACCTACAGCACGCAGTTTATTGGCAATGGGCGGCTAGCGCTCTCACAGGCTGCTCTGCTGCCCTTCTTTCACTGGAGATCTCTGAAGTTCCCTTGTTTTATTTAATGTTTATTTAGTGTTCTATGTCAACTGGAATTTGTCACGTTTTGCTCTATACTTATTCCCAAAGTTTTAATGCATTAAATTGACATCAATCCTACAACTGCATTGGACTACATTACTCTGTAAATATATTCATCGGCCTCAAAAACCCATTACGGTACTTGCAATATGTTTATTCAGACGCAAGAAATCTATAAATGTCACTACAAATTGTCTTAATAATGTTAGGTTATTTCTAAATATGCGACAGTAAGAAAATCCACTTTAACAGGATCGCATTAACTTAGTGTCCCTATGTGATAAGCAATCAAAAATACATGACCTACATTGCTCGGGTACAGTGACAGCATCTGGACCTCTGGAAATTTGTCACCTTGCACCGATATCATTCTGAAGCAGCACTGTCTAGCAAAGGCAGATCATAAACAGAAAGGTACTAAACCCAGAGAAATGCTGCTGCTGAGACACTTGTTTATTTTACTAGTTATCTGTCATTCAAAGAACTAAGAGAAATGTAGCGGGTATTATCAGCCTACAAAAGTCGCATTCCTTCGACTGACTGGCAGTTGCCCAAGTTGACTCTTTGCTGCTTTTCCTTTTTAGGAGAGAGCCCAGTAAGTCTTCACATCTACAACCATAATTTAGTACACTGTATTGTAGCTGTTTTCTGGTTATTTCTATAATGCTGAAGCATTAATATAATTAATATAATTTCATAAGCAACAAACCTGATGGAATTTGAGTTTCACATGTTTGAGCGTAATTTGTTATTATACCCAGCCAGACATACAGGATCTCTGTGGGGAACTATCAATATTGAGAGAGCCTATTTAAGCGGTGTGAGTAGTTAATTCTTCCATATTAATTTCAAACGTGCATGAAAAGTAACACCTCAATTATATCATCCAAAAGAATCAAAAGTTTCTTTGAATTGTTTTGTCTACAGCACCAAAATCTCCTTCCTCAAGGCTACAGCTTGTGCTTAAAAGCAGTTTGCATGAAAGTAGTCTCTGGAATAAATCAACCTATTAAAAATATCCTTAACCCTCCAGCAGCAGGGCAAGCGATAAGAAGGCAGACCCCATTACCACACTTAATTTTGCAGGTAGTAGCCATTACTCAGTTGTGACAATGACAGAATCTTCTTCTAATGCTATCATCACTGCTATCCCACCTGAGGGAAAGCCCTGGACCCTCTTTCAGACTGTTGTGTGGAATACTCCCCAAATGGGAGTTTCAGTGGTAAGATTGGTTTCGTTGTAAGAAAAACTCACGTGCAGGGCTCTCCAAACATTAATAGCCCTTTTTTAATCAGCAACAATAAGCTTATCTGAGAAACAAGCAGTGAACAGATCTGATTTCACTGATTTCAGGCAAAACCACTGTTGCAAAGACAACTTGCAGGCTGATGCCAATAGAACGACATTTATTATCTCTAAAGTATACTGAAGATTCCTCTGAGTAGCTTGTTCTAAGGTGCCCGCACTCAACTAATTTGCTTTGATGCCCACAGCAGACAAAATAACACTTCGTATTTCATCTCTAAAGTATGTAAGGTAACATACAAAGAGTTCCTATTGAACAGTTCCTATTGAATGGGTAGAACAGACAAAACACACAGCAGACTGACATGCTACCTTGAGCACAGGTCACTTGCAGCAACAAGAATCCAACGTGAACCACGATGCAGTTCTTGCATATTTCTTTGTATCTTGCAGCACTTGTAATAACAAGTTAATTAGCAAAAGCTCTTTAAAACGTATCTTTTCATGAAAAATATCTTCTTAAAACCTCAGGAGAGGTCTGCAAACTTCAGTACTGCAAGATACGTACTGCAAACGTCACCCATATCTCATTCCATACAGTTACACACATGAATGTAAGAAGTTATATTCTGTTCAGACATCATCTGTGTAATATTTTTAGTGTAATATATCTTCTTCTTCCTTATGCTTCTACGGGACTAAGTACATTTTCATATGTATCAAAGTATGTCCTGCAAATATCTCTAACCCATCTGCTGACATGTACGGAGCAGTGATGCTCCGTCCCAGACAGGTAACATTTCTAGGTCTAGCTGGTTTTCCTCAGCAGCAACAGGTCTTGTCACCTGAGACATCTTTAAATAGAAACCGCAGGGCGAATCTGAGGAGTAACTCGGCTACACTGAGGACAGGGAGTATCAGCAGCATCTAGTGGCACCTACAGTCCCTGGGCCTCCTGCACAGCTGAGGACAGGGAGAGCTTCACCTCATCAGAGCCCTCATTGCTGCCTGCTGACTAGGATCCTGCGCCCGTAATTCTGAGCTGCATCAATCTGGGGCACTCTATTTTTGCCTAAAACTGTTGCTTATATTGCCTGAAGACGCAATTCAGATCTAAGTTTTTTTGTTTTGTTTTTTTTACTCTTTGAATTCATCACTTTACTACATAAAAATTTTTTAAAGATATTTTATTGTAAATAAAAATCTTTATATATCTGAGCTGACATTCACCATATCAGCGTATTATTTCAGTTTAGCACCAAAATTAATTCTATTTAATATTATATCTTTAAGAAAAGCTACCAGATGAGATAGCAGTGTCTTCAAGAAAAATCATGACTCTAGACCAAAATACCATCAAAATTTCAGTAAAATTTATGCAGAAATAGGTATAGTGCATATTGCTTGAAATAGCTCAGAAAGAGATAAAACAGCGGTAAAAGCCAATTGTTATTAAGCTTGACTAGTATTATATTTCACATAGAAGAGATGTTCGGATATTCATAATTTATTTTCCTTAAGAAATATTCACTCGCATGGACTGACCCACTCCCTGGACAGATTTTACTACTATATGTAGCTTCTACACCAAACAGTGCAATTTCTGCCATCAACTGGATACTTACTCAAAAATAATAAAATGGTTGTGCAAGGGTCTGAAGAGCTGGTCAGATTCTTAATATTTTATCTGAATTTTATCTTGAAAATAGATAATAGCTTAAATGATTTACCAAGTGTTTTTGGAATCAAAATAGGATTAAAAACAATATACAAACAGTTTCTTAAAACTGCCCTTTTCAATAGTTAATATGAATGTGCTTAATGCACATGTAGCTAAAATATCGTCATTAAAAGTGCTGAAAGAAAAGGAAATATTGACAGTTTAAGAGCAGAGTGATGTTTGTCAGCATGGACCTGGCATTCCAGAGTTACTTCAAAGCTCAGTATTAAGTACCTCATAAGTCTCAAATTCCCAGCTCCTATAACAACTGCGACTGGAGATAAGCGGCCCATCTGATGCATGGCAGGATATCGTTATCCACAAAAATGCCTTGGGGGAAAAAAAAAATGACCTCACATCCTTTCACGTTCTCAGAGTTATTGGATTTGTCTTGTATCTGTTTCCCCCCATCTGCTTGAAAAAGCCACAGTGAATTTATAAACTGCATCAGAAAGAGGCTTTGCAAGCCCTGCATATCACTGTGCAGGTGAGGGATGCTCTTCCCCAGGCAGAACACACAGACCTGCCACTTGAGGTAGTTCAGAAGTCACTACAACTTTTTTACTTTAATAACATGCTTAGGATTACCCACACAGACCTGCAGGAATAAATGCTTTTAGGAACGCTCATTGGAAAGCAAAAGGAAAAAGGATAGAGTTACACTGTCAATGCAAATTTCCCTTCAATTAAAATGCCATAGAAAAAAGGACATTCAGACCAGAGATATGGAAGAATAAAGAAAAATTCTCCACTCTCAGCTTACAAGTCTTAGACTTCTTCAGGCAGCAGCCTTTAAGAAGTCAGTTAAAGATTTAAAAGTCAAAGAGAAGCAACTGCACAACTCTATTATAGAGAGCAACAGCAGTTTTCAGCAAAGGAAATAAACAGCACAGTCACATTTGTAGCTTAGAGAACAGCTGTTAGCAGCCTGGAAAAAAAAAAATCCAGGAGGCAATCCATGAAACAAGACTTCAGGAAGTAAACTTGGGACAGTTGGACAAGATGTGAATGAGCAGGATAACAACTTGTTCGTAAGAGGAAACATAACACACAACTGCAGTGAGAATAAATGGAAGTGCATGACATCCTAATATGAAAGCAACTCTAGGTCTTTTAGCTCCACGTATTAAAGTTAGAAAAAGGTCTCCTGTGCACGAGTGTAAATTGCTGCTTTATCTGCCCCACTGGAACTCTGAAAGGAGTCATCTCTGTCATGGGGAAAACAGCACTAGTAAAGTTTGGGATACGAGAAGTCAGTGGAAAAATAAACTTCTCCATAGAGCAACAATAACTCACCAGCCACATAATACAGCTCAAGTGGACAAGTACTCTGCTTGCCACTAAATAAAATTGTGGCTCTACTAGAAAGTCATATAAAATAATCAAAAGCTAGGTTCTCCAGAGCTTGAACAGAGCTTGTCAAGGCTAAACATAGATTAATTAGCTAAACAAAAGTGGGGTAGAAAAGACTGTCTAAAAAGCTGTACCAAAGAAAGTATTTCCAGCAGTAGAGGATTTTTCCATCTGGCCCACAAAAATCTTACGAAAAAGAACACAGGGGCTGGGAGCAGAGGCTAGACAAAGGGAGAGGAAAAAACAAAAAGGTGTTTAATTTTTAACAGAGGAGAGACAACTAATGAGACGGCTCTTCAAGGCAAAAAGTGAGCACTTTTCCATTTTGCCAGCAGAGCTTGGAAACACGGGCACACACAAAAGCCACCCCCTCTACTTTCCTCCCTCCACCAAAAGAAAAACTCTCCCCTCAAAGTCTAGAACAAGTTAAAAAACTTTTCCAATTGCAGATGAAAAAAATGGCCATGATAAAAGTCTGAAGTTTTAAAAATAATAATTTTTATCAGGAAGCCCTTGCACGGGCAGCCTAAATAGTCTGCAAAGACTACGGGAAGGGGAGAGCTCAGCAGAGCTCTGGCTTTGGGAATTCTCCCACTGCACGAGCCATAGGAGCCTGAGCTCCAGCTGCATTGCTGCAGTGAACATTCCATCACAAGCAATCACAAGTCAAGCAGATATTTGAAATATGTAACTAAACAAGAATGGAGCAGGGCTTAAAAACTTGCACTCTGAAACTGTCAAAAGATGCCCAAGCTCTAGAAAAGTCCGTGGAGTTGGGTTGTTTTGTACCAAAGAAAAGAAAACTTCATTTTCAATAAAACAGAAGATTTATGAACACAACATAGTGCTATTCTATATGTATTCTTCTTTCCCTGATAAATATAGCCATAAGGGATGGCTTTGAAATAATGCTTTCTAAAAAAGTAATAAAAATTCCATGTGTATTATTTTAGATATGGATAAATTGCCTCTACTGCCAAGTACTGAGATTCTTCAGAATTCACAGGATTTCGTTACTAAGGGCAACAAAACGGCAAGTTCCTCACATTTTTCAGGGATTTGCACCATCCTAATATTGAACACAGTGTTTTTGCTAACAAATTGTTTCCAGATTCCAGAATCCAATGCATCAACTGACCTACAACAGTATCCCTTTGCCCACCACCTTTAGCCAGTATTTAAAAACCAGACAAAGCAAAACAAGCTGGGGATACATGTGTTTTTTTAATGAATAATGAGACAAATACTCTCATTTTCAAAACCCACCTGCAGAGGAAAGGAAAAAAAAACATACAATACTAAAAAATTACCTCAAAAATATGGCACCACATTCACATATGCGGTACAAAACCCAAGATGTCCATGAAAGTTCAGGCCAGCTTTGGCTGCTTGGAAATTTCTCATGTGATAATCAGTAAGAATTTCATCATGTGGAGTAGAGCACGGATACTGGCCAGCTTACCTACAATAACCCATGACTAGATAAAGGCAGTACTGCCAGACCAGCAGTGGGTTCCAGCACTCTAGTTAGCAAGGGAGATGCTGCAACATACCAAGTCTGGAAGTTTGTTTAGGGTCTACAAAATACAATCTAAGTTAAAGGAAAAAAGTTAAAATAATATCATAAAATATCACAGGTTTTTATCATAAAGTAGATTCATTTTATTTAAATCAGCGTTTCTTTTAAGCCTTGAAGCTCAGTCTTCCAGAAAGTTAAAGACAGCAGCTCCGCATACCAAGACAGAGTGTCTATCCCACCACTGCCAACACAGTTACTCCAGCATGAGACCTACACACACACACGAGAAAAATAAGTGTCTGCAGCTTTTCCAATGCTGGGTGTTTTCACCAAGTACTTCTATAGTAAAGAAAGAATATACTGAAAAGGTAAGAAATCGCTGAACAACCACTCTTCCAGGAAGTTTCTTTAAATGCCTCGATGTGAAAGACTTGAATATTTCATCTCTTACCTAATAACACTTCAGAACTTGTGAAAAACATTTTTTTTTCTGAAGAGGATGCAATATATGCTTAAAAGGCACAACTTCAGATTTTAAAAGAGGGAAGAAAAATCACAGCCCAAGAGGAAAGGGAGCCAGGGCTGTCTGGACCACTGCCACTACTGCAGGATCTCGCTCAAAGTCTCTCCTGCCTGTCCTTACAAGGGAGCAAGGCTGAGCTTGGGCTGATTAAATTAATCTCCACAGGAGATGCGGGGGCTCCTATTTTTGTCATATCTTGAAAAAGAATCAGAGCACCCTAACATTGCGTTTTCTGTTCTTCAACACACCTCCCGACCATTATGAGTAGCTGCTATTTAGTTTCTCTTTAAGCAAAGAGCAAGAAACAACCAAAGTATGTGGTCAAACAACGAAAAAGAAATTTAAAAAACAGTAATGAAAAGCTATGTTCTATTTGTACCTCATTTCTACAAGTTTTTATGTATTTATTTTACTAAAGACTGCCCAACAGAAGCACCCAATCCAACAAAAGCCATGGGAAAAGCACTGCTTTCCTGGCAATGAAAACATGAAATGGGACCTTTTGATACGTGGTATGCACAGAGGTGTATAACCCTTGCCCAGTTAGCTCAGGGAGTATCTGCCACTTGCAGTTCATATAAGCCTTGGCTATCTCTGTAGGATGTCTAGCAGCATTAGGAAACATCCAACAGGAAGCAAATATATAAACAAATTCTATACACACAAAACACCTCAGATAGCAAACCGTCAGAAAAAAAAAAAAGCTGTCCAATCATTTTAATTTTGATTCCCTCTTTTTTTTTTTTTTTTTTTGTTTGCTCAGCAGGAGAAACAAGAAGAACCAAAAACGGCAACAGTGAGAGAATGAAACTAACCCTTTGAACTTGGAAGAAAACGTTTTAGCAGTTTAGGATGCAAAGCTTCACACAAGACAAGGAAGTCCTTAGAGGCACAAAGCGATGTCACACTTCATCTCATAATCTGTCACATAAAACACACCCAACGACCTTTCTTTCATCAAAATGCCACGTTGGCATCTTGATTAAACTCGGAGCAAAGAGAGAACAGAACTCCACTATTCTGAATTTCTAGATATCAACTTTGATACTGCATTGCTTTCAAGCTTTTAGAACTCATTTCTTTACTCTTTTCAATTTAGATTAAAGAGAAACAATTATATGAAATAAGATTTTGTCTCTCTCCCTACCCGTAAAAATATGAAAGGACACATCTCAACCTTTGCCAAGATAAAATAACCTTAACTCGCTGAAATTTTGGAAATTTTTTCCTTCTACATAGAAGGCTTTTATGTCTTAACATACAAGCTTTACGCCAGCTTGTAATGCTCCAAAACTTGCCCCATATAGAAAGAATCTTAACTCCACAAATGTTGTCCTATTGCATTATAATTCCATTTCATATAATTCAGATACAACTGCAATTTAGGTATTCACTTACAATTTTAGAATCCTTACAAATTCAGCAGTTTCTCTTCTTACCTATTTAGAATATAGATTCTTTATAGATATGCTTTGCGGGGTTGGAGTTTCATCTTTTTGTTGTGTTTAAGTCTGTTTTTTCACTGACGTTTTGAAATCAAGGCTAGAAAAAGCCAAAGAGAAACCCAACCAGAGAAACACTTCATACCTGTTTTCTCTAAAGCTTAACACTCCTTTTTTAAAAATGTAATTTTTCATGTAATTCATGTAATTCCTTGTGGCATTTTGTAGAGGTATCATGTAGGATATAGAAAGTCCCATCATAGTCCCCCTTCTATCAAAAGTTTACAGAAGGAACTTGTAATCTGACAGCACTAAGAACCAAAGTTCTTACCACTTATTTTAAGCTTATTGTAAAGTACCTACACTGGATTTGATTTTTTTTTTAATTTTAAATGAAAAAGCATGACTGTGATTTCACCACATTTTTCTTTCTGTGTCACAAATATAGCAAACATTAAGTCTTTTCTCTGGACAACTTGAATTTCTTTAATGATCTAAAATGATTAATGAAACTTTTCATAAAAAGTCTTTCCTGGAAACTTGTGAAGCAGACTGTTAGAAGCCAAGTAAAAGGCAAGCAATCCTGTGACATGAACTCGTTAAGGAAGAAAAACACTACACACTTGAAGCGTAAGGCTAACAAGGACAAGTTTTTCAGAGAATTAATGAACTTTATTTATTACAACCCTCAAAAACTATTTAGGTCAATGGAACATTTTAGCCGTCTTTCCCCCTTTCCTCCAGCAATTATACTACAGGAAACAATGGCAACAGGATCAGCATCCTGTTATATCAGGCATTATCAACTAATCATCAGGCGCTGTCATCTAATTAAACTGCACGGTTTAAAACGCATACATCTTCATTTCAACAACTACAGGTACTACAGACAGCTTGGGCAGTGAGGTAGTCCTGCAGTTGTGCCATAAAGCACACGGAACTTTTGCCATAAAAAACATCTAATTTCATGAGGCTCTTGATTAATTTGTCTCCGTTTTTTCCCCTAAAAAGTATAATAAATCCTTACCATGAAGTCTGTGCAAAATTGGAGACTGATGTCTACTACATTCTGAACATTAACGTTTCCAGGCAACTAAAGTGTTTTTTTTTTAAAAAAAAAAAAAAAAAAAAAAAAGCACTAATTTTTATTTTCTAACCTTTATTTTCATTATAATGAAGGAAAGCAATTTTTAGACTAACATAAAAAGTACTAATACACAAAAGAATTTTTTATTATTATTATTTATTTAGAAACAGTAGCTGGCAGTCATAAGCCTATCTCCAAATTCAATTCCCCTATATCTGTGGGAACATCTGTAACTAGAGGAAATACAATCCTAACTCAAAGTACTTATCCCAGTAACATGGAAACACTGACTTATATTAAGACAGTACCACTTAACTTCTCATCTTCACTGATGTGTCAGACTCGCACCCATCCTTTTAACTTAAGAAAAAAAACATTCTTTAGATTTATTTTTTGTCATAAATATTTGCTACCCAGTTCCTTGGCGTTTGATGCCTATTCTTCAAATAAACCAAACCGTATTACCAGTGAGACTTAAGTGCCTAGAGCACAAACAATTCGTCTCCACCCTACCAAGCCTGCAGATGGGGTGAAGAACTTCCTCATTCGAGAAAAAGGAAACAGAAATTACCAGGCTTGCAAGGAGCCTGAAGAAACCAAGGAGTCCTACTTAAGTCACCAGGGACCAGACAGACAACTCCAGGTAACACATCAGCCTTAACTGTAATCCGCATAATATCTCTGCCTTTGTTTTCCAAGTCTTCTATTCATATTTACATCTTACAGACAGATAAGACTTCCTTGTAAAGCAAGGGCATTTCTTTCCATACTCATTTCCATCCTCCACCTTTGAAATCTCAATGTTCTTAATTGCAGAACAAAAACAAGCAAACAAAAACATTATGTCAGCGTCTGAACACCAACACCCTCTTTTTTCTTTTTGGTACTTTATTTACTAAGACAACTATCTAAGGAAGATATGGCACACACACCAACTCTAATTTCAATTTTTAATCTCTTCAGGTTTCAGATTTGATTTAGAAGCAAATTTGTCCAAAGGAAAACACTGACCTTTCACAATCTCAAAGGCTAATGGGTAAATAGTCTTTTTTTTATTATTATTAATAACTAAGAAGAAAGTAATTTATGGTAAGCAAATGTATCCACTGAACGAGTTTAAGCACCGCGGTCAAGTCCACTGCCCACGAATAGACGAAACTGGCATTACTGACCTAATGATTTAGCATCTACCCAGATATGCCCTCCTCTTCTCATCAGAATTTGGTATTTCTTCTCCAGTACAAGAGAAACAGAAATTATCCACTGATATCTTGATACCAGACATCCTTCTTGGGTATTAAATTCCTGAAATTCTGTTTTGCAGGCCTGAAAGGAATCCCAGAAGACACAGACATCTTGTCCAACAGAAGTTCTCTCAGTCAACATTGTTTCCAGATGCTGAAGCGAGGCTTACCTAATAAAACAAGGGACTTCTACAGCTCTTGGATGCATAAGCCATACTTCATCACAACTGAAGATCACTTATTTACCATGATGCAATTTCAATGTACGGAAGATCGGTGCTTTCCCACAAGAAAGAAGTGGAGCAAGGAGGGCAGGAGACCTGCATGGATGGGCAAGGAGCTGTTGAGTAAACCTAGTGAGAAAAAGAGAGCATACATAACGTGGAAGGAGCTCCAGGCCACACAGGAAGAACATAGCAACATTTTCAGAGAATGCAGGGATGCAAAGAGGAAGGCCAAGGCCCATTTGTGATTAGAGTTAGCAAGTGATGTTAAAGACAACAGGAAGGGCTTCTATAAATACATCATCAGCAAGAGGAAGACTAGGGAAAACGTCAGCCTGCTGCTGAATGGGGAGTGAGCCTTGCTGACAGAGGATGCAGAGAAGGCAGAGTTACTAAATGCCTTCTTTGCTTCTGTTTTTACTACTAAGACTGGTCCCCATGAACTACAGAGCCTGGATATAAGAGAGAGAACCAGAAGAGAGGAGGTCTTTCCACTGGTCAAGAAAGACTGGGCTAGGGATTATTTAAGCAAACTGGACACACATAAATCTATGGGCCCGACTGGGACGCACCCAAGGGTGCTGAAGGAACTGGCAAGGGTTCTTGCTCAGCTGCTCTCCATCACCTTGGAGATGTCATGGAGAACAGGGAAGGTGCTGGGGGACTGGAAGATACCAACATCACTGCAGCCTTCAAAAATGGCAAGAGGGGGGAACCAGGAAACTACAGGCTGGTCAGCCTCACCTCCATCCCTGGAGGCATGTCAAGGAAAAGAAGATGATCAGGCATAGTCAGCATGGATTCATCAAGGGGAAGTCATATTTGACCAATATGATGGCATTCCACAATGGGATGACTGGATGGATGAGGGGAGAACCATGGATGCTGTCTACCTTGATTTCAGCACGGGTTTCAACACTGTCTCCCATAACATCCTGATGGGTAGGCTCAGGAAGTGTGGGTTAGATGAGTGGACAGGGAAGTGGACTGAGAACTGGCTGGATGGCAGAACTCAGAGGGTGGTGATAAATGGGGGCTAGTCTAGCCAGAGGCCTGTGGCTAGTGGTATCCCCCAGGGGTCCGTACTGGGCCCAGTGCTGCTCTACTTGTTCATCAGTGACTTGGACAAGGGCGCAGCGTGCACCCTAAGCAAGTTTGCAGACGATACCAGGCTGGGTGGAGAGGTCAACACTCCGTAGGGCTGTGCTGCCATCCAGAGTGACCTGGACAGGGTGGAGAGTTGGACAGAGAACAACCTCCCAAGGTTCAACAATGAGAAGTGCAGGGTCCTGCACCTGGAGAGGAATAACCCCAGGCATCAGCAAAGTTCCATCTCCACATGAGGAGGAACTTCTTTCCTGTGAGGGTGACAGAGCCCTGGCACAGGCTGCCCAGGAAAGTTGTGGAGTCTCCTTCTCTGGAGGTCTTCCAAACCCACCTGGATGCCACCCTGTGCCCTGCGTGTCCCTGCTGGAACAGGGGGTTGGACTAGCTGATCTCTAGAGGTCCCTTCCAACCTTAACCATTCCGGGATTCTGTGAAAATCTAGAAGAGACTAAACTAAGACTTACACTTAAGGTTCGACAAAGCTGCAAGCTTTCATTTATTTGAAGAAATGGTGGTGTTTCTTGAGATTATGCAAAAGCTTATGTTGATCCTAACTTCAAGAAAGCAATTAAATATATTTAGGAAAGACAGAAGATGAGTTCCAATAATTCTTAGAATAGTACTAGTCTGCTAGACATTCACAGACCTTCACTATGCTGCTTCACACCTCATTTGTTTCACTTATGATAAATAATCAGTTCAAGATATTTTTTAAACTAAAAACCTGACAGTCCCTGTTTTAGAGGAAAACTTAGTTACTATTTCATAAGCTCTTCTGGCCAATTTGCTTCTAAAAATACACCTTTGTAGGATGTTTCTTCTCCCAGAAAATACAAATAATGCAACACTACTAGCAAGTAAGCTTACTGACCTAACACAATTAATGTGAGATAGCTTTCATTTTTTATTACAAGTACACTTATTCAACCTCTCTCAAGACAGCCCAATTTGGAAGAAAAATCCTCAGCTATCTTTTTTTTTTTTGGTCTCATCTAAAATTTAAAAATTAAGCTTTGGCTCCAAGGGCATGAAACACGGGGAAAGGCACTTCCCAATCAGCAAGTACATATGTCCTTAATGCAACTGACCAAATTTTAATTAATATTTTGCTGCAATCCTGACTCAATTTATGAAACTTCAATGAAGGATATAAAAAAAAGGCTTTATAAATTTTGTCTGTAGTGAATGGTTCTCCAACCCTTATTTCCCACATACATATCAGTAACCGACAGCAAGAACTCTTTGTACGCCAAGTCCGTAGGTCTGACTACAGTCGCTAGTACAGGCAGCGAGGAGTTTGTTTCAACCAAAAGTAAGGCCGAGAACAATGCAATAATTCAAAGTTTCCCCTGACACTAACCAAATCCACTGGCACTCTATCAGAAGAGAAGGAGTTATGTAGTAGTCATTTATAGATGCAGTCCCAGAACTGAAGCACTGAAGCTGAACATACTCCAGTTTCTTTTTGTGAATGACATCTTTGATTACAGCTCAAGCCCAAAGTATTTCGGAGAATATAGTGTTATTTGCACATACCATTAAGGATAAAAAGCTTTGTTATGAGAGCCTGAAGGCATCTTAGGACAGAAGAAAAATAATAGAGAATAACTGCAAAGACTTATCTGACATAACACTCATCAAGAATTAAGAGCAAAAGTGTCTTTTAGTCTTTCTCTTCCTATTCTTTTTCCAAGTCTATTTCCATTTTATTTCCATTTCTAATTATATTAACTGCAATCCACATACAGCTGTAAACATGCAAGTTATTTGGTACAAAATCATCTTTGAATTAGAATTACATTCTTAAACACCCCAATTCTCCAAAACATGGTCTTCTTTAGAGAAGTCTTCACAGTTTGTCTCAGAAGCATAAACTGACCAAATCTTCATATTCTGGTAGCACCTGGTTTTGATTTCACAAGCCAAAGTATCTCCATTTTTTTCCATGTCATGTGCCATGTCCAGAAGCTACAAGCACTCCACAGTTTGTGGGGGATGAGAAAGTCAGAAAATAGCCAGGGACACTTCCACTTAGGAGAAAACATCTTCCAGGAAGCATGTCAGTCCCTGCACTTCCAGGGGGATGCAACTTCATAATGACATCTCCAGCTCTAAATACATCTTCAACTAAGTACTACAAAGGGTGAAGAGACAGGACAAACTTAACTCTTTGCAATGGTAGAGCAAGTTCTGTGATCTTAACATTGACATAATTGTTAGTATATCTACATTCAAAATACTTTCTAAGAGGCTGACAAGACTTCATAGCAAAACAAGGCCTGTGATGAAATCCCTGTGCTTCCACCTCTCAAACCTACAGCATGTACCAAAAGTACCAAAAAGGCAAGCTGGCAGGAGGCACCACCACTACCATCTTGAACACCCTGCCCTGTGTTGTTTCCACACAACTTGTCTTGAACAGCAACAGGCAGGGAGCAAGAATAACCAGCAAGGACTTTGTCCTGTCTGCAGGCTCTCCTCCCTCAGAGCTCTCCCCCACCCATCCCTACCCAACCATCTCTTGCCTGGAAATGCTTCTCACCAGGAGATCATTAACACTGAGTAGCTCTGCATGGAGTCAAAGGCACTCTAGACCTCAGGGGTAGAACAACCGTGTCAGACTTTGGCTGGCATCCACACATCAAGACGATACTGGGTGTTGTACTGACACGACACCTTGCACTTCAGCTTCTATCATGGGCAGCCTCTTCTTCCTCTTTGTCCATTCCCAAGGGACAGGTTACTGTCCCACTGATGGCACATGAAGCCATCCCCACATCCCAAGTGTCGCCCAGCCTCCCTCAATGCTTCACTAAAGGACAGTGGTAGTCTCCGGATATACAAAGCCCAAAACTACCAAGCATCAGCATCACCAAAGATTGGGGTATCACTAACGGCATACTGCACCATGCAACAGAGCAAGGCACTAACTCTTATTTTTACAAGAAAAGAATCCTATATCTTATATTAACCGCAACTCCAAATTAAATTCAAAATGAATTTATCAATTCATGGCAACTTCCACCTCAGATATTTTTACCCTTATGTATAAGCAGTGCAGGTCTACAATTGTCCCTACTGGAACGTCCTTTTAGTCTTCTGTGGCACAAAAATCACTTTTTTTCCCCCCGAAATGTGGTTTGCAAAGTGGTTTAATTAAAGTAAAAAGTGGCAACTGCTACCTTCGTGTCTTCTCCAGTACAGAAGATAGTTGTGAGAAGCTGTGCATTACTATTCAAGTAAAAACCAAAATTGTTGACTTTTCTTTCTGGTTTTGACAAATTTATTTCTCCTTGATATAGCAACTAAGCAGATTACTGAGAAATATCAAATTATCATAACTTCTACTGAGTAAAATATTGTGTATAGGGTTAGATACTAAAAAGGCAGACGTCCAAATCCTCTTCCAACATAACTGACCTATTTTCTTTCAAAATTGTAAGTTTTGGAGGTCTTTTTTAAAAGTAAAAGATACAAACATCAAACAGCCAACCTGTCTTCACCTGAAGGCTTTTGTTTGAACAGCCTCCCTAGACAGAGATCTGACAGTGATCAGCAAGAGATGAACAGCCTTTCACCAAAGTCTTCCCTCCCTGAAGTTTTCAAGTTTGAAATAATCACTATAGCTAAATTTTTGAATTTTCCAGTTTTGAACTGGAACCTAAAATAAAGAGACTGACAATTTCTACATGTTTGAAGAATGGGAGATCACAGTCCTGCAAGGAGTAGCAATCTTAGTTAAAGCCAGTTCTTTAAAGATTTTGAACAACGGAACAGATTTTGACCTGCCGTCTGATTAGAAACTGGTACTGCTCCTGTGGCTGTTGTCACTCAGGAACAGGAGCAGCTAGGCAGACCAAGCAACTGCTGGCTGCCTGAATTGTCCCCAGGTTTTGCGCACTTGAGGATGCACTACAGTGTGTTACATCTTGCTGATATTCTTCTGATGCTTAGACCATTGGTACTGAAGAAAAACCAAGAAGATACCTACTAGGTATTATATCAAGCAAAACATTACAGAAAACAAGATCTCCAAATCACTTTTTCAAAAAGGTCAAACTTCTCAACTCTTTTCAACCACTTTTTTTCAGCAAATTGAGAAAGCTAGAAGCTACTATTCATGTTTAAGGGAGGTATAAATTTTTTTTCCTAGCACTTACAGTTTCAGTCATACTGCCCAATTACCCTTCTGTGCAGTTACTCAAGCAGCAAAAAGGACAAATTAAGTCAAATGCAGAATAGCTTTCAACCATTCTCCCTTTGTTCTCACAGAAGAAATTCCAACTCTTCAATATATTTCCATTTATAAATGCAATTTCTGGATGCCAAAAGTTTTGATAAATAGCATCAAGTCAACAATAGAATTTTTGAACTGCATTTTTAGAATCTCTCAAATTAAGAACAAATCCTACATTGAGATAAACATATCAGTATTCCTTTGTAAGAGACCTACAAAAACTTTTATTTAGAACTGAAATACATTCTAGGTAATTCTGCTGCAAACTATTGTGAGGCTACCCATAATCACGCAGTCGCGGTGCTTCTGAGTATTTGTTAAATTTGCAGTGAGTGGCTCTCAAGTTAGGGGGTTAACTTCCAGTTTGTCTAAACACATCCAGGTGTTTCTCTCTTCCTTCCACCACCTCCAAATACAAAAAAAAACCCCACAACACCACTCTGCTGAAGAAATTGTTTATAAATACAGGTTTGATAAAATTATCATCTACTTCACTTTTTAATTTTCATTCTCATTAAACACATCTTAATTTAACAATATCAACTTCCTCCATCACTCGTAATTAAAACTTATGTTATTTCCCTATAAAAAACAGTCAACACTCTAGTTTTATGATCAAAGCATTGCCTACCTTGTACAAGCTGACTGTTCCTGTAAGAAGGAATTACGCACTGCAAATCAAGCACTATTCTGACAGTCCCATCATACTGTCATTCTGATGAAGCTCATCTAATATTAAAAGGACTCCTAAAAGATTCAACCTGAAACAGGAATCCAAGTCATGGCACCTCCAAAGACAAAGCACAGTTACGTTTTCCTCCTTTTAACATATCCAAGCTACATACTTGATCCTTAATGTCATTCTACGTATTTTATAACCCTTAGTCATGAGTAGGCAACATTAGCCTACAAATATACTTAAGTTTTGTGCCTAAAACTTGTATACAGTAACTTGAAAACTCCGAATTACATTTCCAAGTCAGCCAAAAGTCTCCTTTTAGATCCCACTGAGGGAAAAAAAAGTGCCACATCTAGAAAGCAGTGGATACGCATCCAGAGAGGATTGTCAATCCTGACATTTCACAGTACTTTTAACTGATGCCAGGCAGATTAGAGCATTCTGAAGTTGCAATCTGAAGCTGACAGTCTGCAAGTGTTCAAACTCCACATTCTCTATGTATAAGCTTCATAAGCAAAGGTGTAAGCTTCTCAGATGGCAAATCTCTCACCCTTCAGATCCTAAGAGTACAGTTAACAAAACTTCAGAGAAGGCAATTTACAGCAATTATTTTGTCACATAACTTCCAAAGTGAAGGTATTCTGAATTGCACTATTTACTACCTCTTAATTTCATCTGCCAAATCCCTAACCACAAGTGCTTTTTTTTTTTTTTTTTTTTTTTTTTTTTTTTAAGGCACATTTAAAAGAGAAAAGAGTCTAGAGGTAGAAATTTAAGCTCAATTCTATAGATAATGAAATCTTTTCATCTGCTCATATGTCAAACTGATTCATATTCAGATCTAGAAGAATGAGGAAAAGCATAAAAAACAGACACACAAACCTCTGTGCTTGCTTATTTTTGGTATAACAGAAATAGATACCTCTTGAAACAAAAATAAAACAAATGTCCCATGCAGTTATTTTGAAGCTGAACAAGCTTCAAAATGCTTGAAGCTCTTTGTTCAAGCAAAAGATTGACGTCTTTGAAGATTAAAACTATCAAAGTTTTAGGGACTTTTTGAATTTTTAAATGTGATGCAGGAGAGTAGGTGAGGAGAAAAAAAGCCACAAACACACAAGCCCAAACTTACTCAAATCTCTAGCTAATAGATACTATTAACTCACTAAGAAGTCTTTTTCCATTTTAATAGCGAAGAGAGAACCAAAAATGCATTTTTGTGAAAACTACCTTACTAGCTTTTGAATCCAATGAGCATAGGTAACTTCAGCCGGAGGTATCTCTCCCATCCAGTCAACCTATTACAACCCCTGTGCCTCACTAAAAAGCATGCAATAAACAAAGGACTCTGGAAAGAAACTCCAAGAATAAAAACAGAAACGTATTTTCCAAAAGTACACTCATAAAAATAAATAAATAAAAAATAAAAAAATAAACCACCACACCCACACCTACCTTGCCTGGGTAATGTTGTCAGTGAGGCACTGAGCCCCAGTTAATAGCTAGCTGCTCGCGTTGCCCTTGGCTCTGTTTAGCGCACCCAAGATGTTCACCGGTATCCGATTAGCACACGCCCTACAGTGTGACCACGCATCTAACACACCCTTCACAGTTTTATTAGATCTTTTGGAGATTACAAGAAGCCTGGGGCCTGCTATTTTGGGAAAGCACTGCATGATACTCTGGCACAAAATGTAAGCTCCAGCCTGCTCATGGCTCATCAAAATGAAAGCATTTCTATCACTTCCCAGCCTGGCACAACTGAAGTGCATGAAGCCTCAAACAAAATCAAATATAGTTGCAACTTATAATCAGTTTTCTTACCCTACTTTTACTACAGCTCTGTTTATTTTCCTGTTTTCTCTTGTACATCCTCCTCTCTCCAGTGGCTCGACATTATGAATTTCAGCTTACATTCAACAGGAAGGAAGTTATATAGTTCTCCGTATGTCTTTTCCTCCTGTTTTGTTGTCACAACTCTCATTCTCCCACTCCTTCCTGAATTCATTACACTCCTTCCCTTGTACCAAACCTTCCCACTCCCTGATCTTCTTTTCTTAATAATCTCATATTACTTCAAACATAAAAGTTTAGGCTATTTCTAGCACAAAGAACATCCACAAAACCAAAATGGTTAGCTTACTTTAAAGGTTATTTCATATCTGCCCGTTAGTCCATAGAGGCTACAAACATGGGGAGGGACTGGAAGGGTGGCTAAAGAAAGGAAGGATGCAAATCAAGTAAAGCTAAGGAGGACAAAAACATATCAAGAACAAAGAAAGGGCATTGCAGAGACTGTTCTTCAAACAGTTAAGAAGATTATTTTTTGAGCCTGAAGAAGTCCTAGCAGTCCTGCAGAAAACTGGATGTTGAATTTAAAACACCTGCACAGATGCTTAGATAGTGCAGCTCAGATGCATAGCTAGCCGACACCTGTGCTGAGGAACAGTGGAAACAACTATAAATAACATCCATTCATGCTTCTACTCTAAGGTTTTTAAAGTGCTGTAATAAAGAAGGATAAGCTGATTCTTTATCAAAATTTGATCATCAAAATACAACTTTTTAATCCATCAGGACTGGAGATCGACAAGTTTCTTTCTCTGCAGGGAGGAGTGGAGAAGTAAAGGCAGGGAGAGAGTTCATCTTGAACTGTGTTTTAAGCGGAGATCAATTTAACCTTAATCTAAAGCACTTCTTTAAGAGTACACTCATGTAGATGTTAGATTTAATACACAAGTAGAACTTTGGGCCAAAGATTATGCTGCTCCTCACACTAAGAACCTTTGGAAATGGTTAGACACTTAAATTCTACAGAACTATAAAAAACAGCCAACAAGGAGGGCTACAAGCCCAAGTTAAACTACAGCCAACAGAGAACTTGATACACATATAATGTTAACCTATTAGCTGATGTTTTAGAAGTAGCACCTTGTTTAAACTGACATCTATTAAAGGCAAAAAGAAGTAACCTCTAAAGCAATATTCAAAAGTATGCCAAAATTTGAGAAGCCCTAAAATATCTTCAATTTAAGAAACATTCCTAATACCTGAGGTGTGAACACTCTAAACCTTTCCACAACAGGAAGCATCCCAACAAGACCAGCTCCAAAACTGACTACAGCTTAAACCCAAGGCTGCAACGAGTATTAACTGGAAAAGTGCAAATGCTTAAAGTGATTAACAAATCAAGAAATACAGTTACCGCATGTTAGATTATCTGCAATGCCCTATGCTGCAGAAAGCCTTAAGAGCATGGGCAGCATCACTGCACATGCCAGAAAACTGAGGCAAACTTAACACAGAGCTCAGGATGCTTATTTGATCCCATATTCTTGAGTTCCACCAGCAGAAGCCTGTCATACAACACAGTTTTGGAAGGCAGCTTTGCATCACCAAAGCTCACGGAGTACCTTATAAGCACCATAAGCAGAGAACTAAACATCCACATCACAGTCAAGTCCTCTGCAAGAAGCAACACCCCTTGCCTTGGCACCAGCAGCACCCACAGGAGGCTCTGCTTTCACCCAGGGCTACAAGTTTGACCTGTCAGTACCCTGAGCACAGCACAAGATGTCACAGACCGGTACCAGAGCTTTCATTAGGTTCCTCTCACCTCTTTCTTCTATGTGCTATAGCTAACAGCTACTTCCATCCCCACACCTCTTCCCTCTCTGCTCCTCAAGAAATGCCAAAATTCACACTAGGAATAATTGCACTTCCATTTTTCTTTTCTGCAGCAGTAAACCAAAATATACCTATAAAAAAAAAAAAAAAAGCAACTTTTAATCAGTTGCTCTAAAGAAAATGAATTGGCTAGGTCAGCATAAAAGCCTACATAACATTTCACTACTATTTAAGGGCATCTCTAGGAGCACCAAGTACCCAGCTACACCACCGAAGTACCCAGCTGGACGTGGCACACGCTTTGCTGAGGTACTTTCTAACCTCAGCACTGAGGCCCCGCTCACTTCCGTGGAAGCGGCTGTGCAGCGCCGGTGTTTACGTCAGGGATGAAGTCCTGCGTGTTGAAGTCCTCCTCGTGATGCAACTGGGAGCCTGACAGCGCTGGGAAGAACCCAGGCACCTACTTGAGGATTTGGATAAGGAGGCACAGGAGCGGAGCTCGGCAGTTGACTAAGCCCCAGTGCCAGGAGGGCTGCCAGAGGGCAGGGAAATCGGGGAGCAGGCGCACAGGGCCCTCACACTCACCAGCAGGCAGTCCACGTTCACCTCGGATTTGGGATCCTTCAAAGCCCCATCGATCTTCTCAAAGCGAGACTCGAAGCTTTCTCCCGTCGACATGTTTCCAAAGATTGTTAAAAAAGGCTTCCCTTATTCCAGAGCAAAGCAAGCGTATATAAAACAAAGGGGGGGGGAGAAATAATAAAACAGGAACAAGCAGGCACAGAAGAGAAACCGCACGGGCTGCGGCGGCGCGGGCAGCGCTTCCTGCTCAGTCCCTTCAATCTCAGAGTGCCCGGGGCGGGCGAGGCTCTCCCGTCCTCTCCTCCCCTCCCGGAGCGGCGGCGAGGCCCCGCTCAGAGCGCCGCGGCCGCGGCCCGCTGGCGGCCGCCTCCGCGCGGGCCCCGGCGCCGCCGCTGCTCCATCCGCCCGGCCGCGGAGGCCGCCCCGGGAGCCGGCCGAGCCGCTGCTCCGCCCGCGGCCAACTCAGGCGCGGCTCCCGCCGCGGAAATACAAGGAAAATTTAAAAAAAAAAAAAAATGCAGACGAGCAGCAGCGGCAACAAAAAGAGCCGAAAAGCCCCGAGCGTGCACGGGGAGGAATAAAAGTAGCGTTTAAAACGGTAAAAGCGTTGGGGGGAGACAGGCCGGGAAGCTGCTCTCCGCCTCAGCGCCTCGGCGCTGCCCGCGCCATGGGGCGAGGGCGCCCGGGGCCGCGCTGCCCGCTCCGCTCCCTGCACGGGCCGCCGCGAGCGGGGACGAGCCGCCTTCAACGGCCGAGCGACGGCGGCATCTTCCTCCCTGCTCCTGCTCCTCCTCCTCCTCGCTGCGCGGCCGCCGCCGCCGGCTCCTCGCTGCCAACGCCGCTGCCCGCGCCGCGCTCCTTCTCTTCACGGGAGGGCGCCGCGGCTGCCGCGCGGCGCGGGAGGAGGGCAGGGGGCGGCGGCGG
>NW_020454760.1:6076958-6101979 GCF_003342845.1 Nothoprocta perdicaria
AGCGGCGGGCGCGGGGCGGGAGGCGGCGGTTGGGACGGCTCAAACGGCCGCGGCAGTTGGCTGGGGGTGGTTAGACAGCGGGTTGTGACGGGCGCTTTCCGGGGGTGGGGTGGCGTTGGTGAGGAGGAGGAAGCGTTTCTCACTATTCTTACCGTTTGTCGTGACCGGGAACGGATAGGTGATCCTGCTGAGCGCAGGATTCGGGCCCTGGAAGCCAGGAAGGGACCGCGAAAAGAGAGAGGCGGCATTAAACATTTAATCAGTCTGCCCTGGCGTTGTCAGCTCTATCTGAGGCTCTGGCCGGGCCCACTCCTTCAAAAAGGAAACTCGAGGAGTTTTTGAATAATTTAAGGTTGAGGCTGCAGTGGTGGTTCTTTGGCTTCCGTTGTGATGCCAGAAAAGGCAATGGCATTTCTGCACACAGAAAAAAATCACTGCAAACCAGAAAGTGCCGAGTCGTTAATCGCTGGTCACTAAACAATTTCCACTAACAAACCTGAGTCACTGGTGCTGTGAGTTGATCTCAAGGTCGTGGTTGTGAAACAAGCTGCAGCCAAGTGCTAGGGCATTTGGGCTTTTCAATCCTGAATATTCACTATTTGCTATTTTACTTCATTAAAAAAAAAAAAACCCTACATTTTAGGTTCCCTTGTTCACAGCTACCTGTTGTTTTTTGTTTTTCAGTGAGAAGTATGTACAGTTATGGTGAAAACAGGAGCAAGCTACGACAGTGTTAACATTCATGTTTACTTTCCCTCGTTGTGCGCTGACTGTTACCACAGCCCTTTGATTCGGAGCATTTGGCTGTGCTTGGAAATGCAGATGTGCCATTTCAGCAACTGCGGTCCAAAGAGGACATAGCAGGTACTCTGCAAACCCTGTGTTTCATATAGGAGGCAGCACATAAAGCACAAACACAGGCCTTCCTGCAGTTGCAGTGTTGAACAGAGTAGAAACAGTCATTAAAGACACAGAGTGCAATTGGCACTGCTTTTAGGCACCCAGTTTGGGTGCTGAAACATATGCAGGAACGACGCCAGGCCTCAGCAGGGTGATTCAAAGCGCCCTGTGAGACAAATGCAAAATTCATGTGGCCTGTAATAGAGTAGGTAAGAGGATGCCTGGTGCTGCAGCCCGGCAGGAAGGATCCCCCCGCCCCCAGGAGTGACAAAACATGGAGCTGTGCTGAGCTTGGGGTAGTATTTACATGGTTTGTCCGGCAGCTATGGGAAAAGGCACAAGGAGTCTTTGAAAACCAAGATTTATCCTTCCTTTACCCATCCTTCCCAGGGCTCCTGTCACAAAGCTGCGTGTGTTTCACTCCCATTTGCCTCGAACATCTTGCAGCGCTTTCTGATGGCAGCGCAGCAGGTGGAGAGCAGACCCACGCCGTTCACGAGGCTGCTCGGAGCATCCGGATGTGAGAGCTGGGTATGAAAAGGGCCCAACACCCGCACACTTATTTGCTAGTGAATAGCCTTGGACTAGAGTGGTACATGTGGGAACCCCAGTGTTTCTGCTGAGAGAAGCTGCTGTGCTTCCGTTTGGCTGCATGCAAACTGAGTGTGCTTCAAACCCATCTGCTGGACCAGCTTTCCAAGCAACCAGGGCCGAGTAAGAGTGCTTGTCTGTCTCTATTAAACCTAAAGGAGAATTTATGTCAAGGATGCTTCACACAGCTGTCCAGGAAACTATAAGGCATCAATTGCTTTTAGGTCCCTACAGATTTAGACAGTGCTGGGGATGAGAAGTTTTGAATCTCTCTGAGATTTCGAAGCCTAAAATCTGCCACTTCTCCCACAGGCAGAGCATTTGGACAGTCTGAATGTCCTTCGTAATGAGCATTGTGTTGAAAATGTAAAAGGGAGGTTTTGTCTACAAGGACCAAAATTTTCATTTTAAAAGCAGGTGTGGTCTACACATAAGATGCTTTGTAACTCGAGGTGTGACCAAAGCTTGTAACATAATTTCCAGTCCAGAAAACAGTGATTCACATGCTTGGATCTTCGAGCTCATGAGTTCATGAACCTCAGTGAGACAATTTGTATCTGTAAGACTAAGAATTTGTGAATCTCTAGAAATAGCCATCTCAAAATTTAGCCATTCCATAATATTTAGCCAATCATGATGCCTTGAACACACTGTTTTAGAGGGGTTTTTTTGTTTTCTTTGATAACATATTAACCAAAAATGGATAATTTCTTATTCTTGCGTTTGCTGCTTCATTTACTCTACAATTTAGCTAAATTTTGTTGAATGAAAGGAAAATTGCTCAACATATGTATGACCTAGTGACACTGAGCTGATTAAGCATGTAAGCCTAAAAGGTTTTTATCTTTCAATCCAAAAACATGTAGTCACTGGTACTAGGAAGTGTCTCTTGATGTAAACTCATGTCTGTGCTTGATAACAAGCACATTAATATCTTTACCAAAGCAGGAATCATGGTCTTTGTATTCATTGTCTTTCCTATTTTATGAGATATTTAAATGGTCCAAATCTGAATATGATTCAAATATAACAAGTTGATGATGATTCAAGATTTGCATGTTAAGCAAAACTGCAATTTCCTATTAAATACAGAAGAAAATCAGTACAGAATTGCTCCATTGACTTGCTCAAAACAATAAACCGTAGTGTTTTTTCCTCTAAATAGTATTTTTGCATATTACAGTAATCAGATTGATCAGAAATCATCAAGGTTTAAACAGTGCATATTTCAGGAAATTAACCAAAAGCAAGCACAGACCAGCAACAGAACACTGGTAAATAGTTAGGCCTTCTCTGAAGCTGGTACTGTCACACCAATCCTCTCATGAAATAGCTAAGAAAGATTAAGTCAAAGACCTCCTAGTAAAGTCAAAGTCCACCTCGAATCTTTAGGCTGCTGAATGTGTGTCTTTAAAAGTGGGGAGAAAGCCAGGATATGCTCGTTTCTGAGGTAACTATTGACTGCAGAAGAGTTGCACAAGGCACAAGTGAGAACATATCCTGCTCACCATATTAGGCTACACCAGTGGAGTGGGTCTGCCTTCACATTCAGCTTCCTATTTAGTCAACGTGAAACTTAGAGCAGCCAAATTGCATTTCATTAGAGCTGCCTTTTGTCACCCAGCCACTCTCTATCTCTGACGTACAACATGAAGTCAAGTTCACTTTAGTTTTACTCTTCAGGGTGCATAATAGTACAGATCAATCTTGCTTGAAGCTCTGAGAAGAAAACTGGTCAACAAAGTCACTTTTTATTTTTTTTTTCCAGGAAAATACCACAACTAAAGCTCTTCTGTGCCATGGAAAGGCCTTTCTCAGGAGCCTTCTCATTATTCCAGGCAAGAAATGATGGCAGCTCCTGCAGACACATCTGAACAGGCTGCACATCTGAACAGGTGAGGAAAGCAGCACTAACACAGGTCTCTGTACACCTGCAAAATCTGAAGCAAAGGCTGCGCTCGGCGGTGAGAGGTGGTGGCTGCGCTGGCCGCAGTCAGTGCAGCCAGCCTCGCTCTCGGCTGCCGCGCAGCTCCCCAGCTTCCCCAGGGTGCCGGGAGTTCCGTGTGCAAAAGGAAAAACCTCAGGAAATTAAAGATTATAAACGTGAAGCACAAGGTGCACAAACTGTGAACATGCTAAAAAAAAAATCTACTGATGGGAGAGAGGGAATCCTAACAAATGTCAGAGGTTATTAGGCATATCACGTAGCACACTAAGAAAAGGCACTTTGCATCTCCCAGAATGAGGCAAAATATAGCACATCCATAGACCAGCAGAGCACAGTAGTAACGAGCAAGACAATAAAATTTGCTAGCAAGAAAAGACAAATTTGAATAGGAGATAAATAGAGACCTTGGCATGAATATACTTGATAGAACTAGCCACTTTTCAAGCACTTGAAGACCCTGAAACATTGCAACATATATAGTCTTCTTGACAAAAGACAATTACTGCTGCTTTCTTTTACAATGCAGTGCATGACAAACAGCATAACACCTTTTCTCTTCAGATGTACCACTGGAAGCCTGGACAGAAATTGCTCCACAGCCTGGCTGGACTGAGTGATGAGCTAGACATGAGGCACCAGAATCTTTGCTCCATTTTCTGGAGGAAGGAGCAAGAAATAAACAAAACAAAACAACCCCCCTTTTGGAGCCTTTCCAACTGCCCAGTTGGACGGAGGGGCCAGGTCTACAAACAAACTGCTGCGAGCCAGGAAGTGACCTGGATTGGATTGTCTGCTCCAGCGGAAACACAGAGGCAGTTGCTGCCAGCAGACAAGGGCATAGTTATATAAACAACCCTCGTAGGCACTCCTGGAGTAACTTCTGCTGTATCTTGAAAAGAGATAGACACCAATCCACAGAGTAAATATCTGGTCACCAAATGGCTCAAACTAGTATCAACCATGAATACAGACACAGTGCAGGGTCCTTTTGCTTTTATGCTTTAAAAGTGCATAAATAAATAAATAATTCTGTGACCAACATATGGCACAAATTCACAGTGTGATTTTAAATCAAATCAAAACAAAATTCCACTGGAATGCTGAAGGCTTCATACCTCCATAAGGACAATTTCTGTGGCAAATACCATTTTCCCACTGAAGCCATTTGGTGGGTACAGGAAAATCTAAGATGCTAGAAATTCTTCTTTTAACCAGGGCAGGAGGGAAAAATAAAAGTCATCTTCAGAAACTCGAACAAGCTGAACTCAGAAGAAGCCTGGAAAACTTTATCCTGTAAAATTAAAGTTGCAGAAAGTTAGGAGTATATCAAAGCAGAAACTAAAAATGAGTTTCCTGATGGTATCATCTATCTATAAAACAACATAGAATTATCTGGATCTCCTCACCCCCATTGTAAGTGGAGTGATTATGTCTATTACAAATCCCTGTGTAGGTTAAGCTACCATTTCTGCTGCTAGTTGGTCAGCTATGAATCCATTTCTCTTCCTTCTGCTGTTCTAACTCCTAAGCTCTCTTTCCATGAATAAATGTCAAGCTCTGTCTCTCATCCCACCTTATCCCACTTCGCCCATTTACACGTATCACATTTCTTGCAGTTGGATTAGTTTTGCAGTCCTTGCTCAAATAGTTCTTCTTCTGAAGACAAAAGTTTAAAGCAAACTACAAATTGGTCTGACTTTAAACTAGCTTTGATTTTCCTGGCTTTGCGTTTAGGTATGTGTTACTAAACAATATCTACACTCCCTGTGTTTTCACACCCCATTCAGCTCTGCTCTGCTGAAGACTTATGTCAAATCCATAACATCTCTAACTGGAATGAGAAAATGTAATATTTGAGCTGTCTCAATTTGTTTTTTCTTGCTTTTTTTTAATATCATTCATAGAGCTTCAAACATATACAAAGTGCTTTCACAATAATAAAACATGTTCCCTTTCGAAAGCATGAATATAAAGAAGGCAAAACACAAACATAAATTTAATTTCATCCTCTCCCTGCAATACAGAAACATGGAAGAATTGTTTGTATATCAACCTGGTTGGGGATCCTTAAACTAAATCGTTATAGAAATATTTATATTTTACAAGAAGCAGACATAAAAAGCTTTTTTAAATCTTGAGTCTGTGAAAAAATAACAGTTTTGAACTTATAATAACTAACTTTAGATGATTAACTTTAGATTACACATTTCCTAACTTTGCAATAAATGGAGTTGGCTTTGTATGATCTTTCTGCAGGTAAAATTGCAGAAGTTGCATTACTTGAGATTCACAGAACAAAGTTTTGCAACACAGAAGTTACAGACAGCTCCTTTTGCACTGTGAAGTTTCATGTGATATGGCTTATGGCATGTTTCTTAGCTTCAAATTTAAAGTACTCAAATTGTGTCACATGCAGTTTTAAAAAATCCATATGTTTCATATGTCTGCATACTAGATTTAAAAATAAAAATAAAAATAAAAATAAAAATAAAAATAAAAATAAAAATAAAAATAAAAATAAAAATAAAAATAAAAACTTGAAACAAAAATAATTCAAATTAATTGATTGCAAAAATAAGATTTATAAATGAGTCAAGTAAGTAAATTTTGGTGGCTTTTAGGAATTAAAAAGCTGTATTACTGATCATGCTCAGGATGTTGTCAGATTCTTCTGTTACTCTCTCAGCACTGCACTGTGGATAAGAGCTATTTTACGCCAGTGCTTCCAGTGCTGTGTGTTTCTGGAGCACTACTGCTCTTACAGCACATCTGTAAGATTTCAGAGTCCAGTCTGAGAGAACAAAGAGGATTTCTGTTCAATTTTTTGTAATTCTATTTTCCTTTGGCCTCACCATTTGAAAACCTATAATGAAGTTTATAGAGGTGATCACAGACAGAAGTTCACACAGTTTCAAAGTATGAGCAAACACTTTCTGAGTTCTAGAAGCAGAGAGTTGATCTCCTTTCTCTTTTTCTTTTCTCTTCCCCTCACAGATAAAAGACCCCAAACTTCCCACTTCTCATTGCAAAACACATTTTGAGTCTATTGGGTAATTTGGCTCTTGACACCTTCAACTGGAAGGCGGCAATTTTTATAATTTTACCCAATTGTTACTCTGATAACTTGCAGTCAGTGAATGACACTGCCTTAAACTGGTGCAAAACGCAAAAATGGATCCTTAGATTCCAAATTTGATGACAGCACAAGTGACCAGACAAAGTGATAAAGTGCATCTCCAGCAGGTCAAGGGAGGTAATTGTCCCCCTCTGCACTGCCCTGGTGAGGCCACATCTGGAGACTGTGTCCAGTTCTGGGCTCCCCAGTACAAGAGGGATGTGGAGCTGCTGGAGAGAGTCCAGCGCAGGGCTATGAGGATGATCAGGGGCCTGGAGCATCTGCCCTATGAGCAAAGGCTGAGAGAGCTGGGTCTGTTCAGCCTGGAGAAGAGAAGGCTGAGGGGGGACCTGATCAGCGTCTATAAATACCTCAAGGGAGGCAGTGAGGAGGAGGGGGCGGCCTCTTTTCAGTGGTGGGCAGGGATAGGACTAGAGGAAACGGCCACAAGCTGAGGCAGCAAAAGTTCCACAGGAACTTGAGGAAACACTTCTTGACAGTGAGGGTGCCAGAGCCCTGGCACAGGCTGCCTAGAGAGATTGTGGAGCCTCCTTCTTTGGAGATCTTTAAAACCCGCTTGGATGCAGCCCTGTGCCCCGTGCTCTGGGTGACCCTGTGTGAGCAGGGGGGTTGGACTAGATGACCTCTGAGGTCCCTTCCAACCTTCGGCATTCTGTGATTCTGTGATTCTGTGACAGCTCTTCCTGAGATCTGTTTCCCAAGTGCCACTCACTGGACTCAAATCGCTACCTTCTCAATAATGATTTCTTAAGCAGGGGGAAATTCCAGGGAAAAAAAAGAGCCAACTCCATCTGCTTTGTCCACTGTGCTCTGATTCTCCCAGACCAGCTTTGAGCAGTTCCTGACATCTGGGATATTTTGGGAGAGCTTACAGCATATCCGACTGCCCCGCAAACTCTCAGCAGTACGGAACAGGAATTGAGGCCAGTGGAGAATCTAGCCCTGCAAACCCAGCACAGACTATGAATAATGCAAAACCCACAACATATTTACTTGGGATATTGCTAGACCTAATCATGAGTTGTGGAATTTCTCTCTTTATGCAATTGTCCTTTCAATACGTGGGTTGAATCAGCATGTGGATAAAACATTACTTGGAGGCTGGAAATAAGAAAGGGGAAAAATGCTTCGAAACACTCTAAAATATTTTCATGCGATTGTTTTGTGTGTTTTACCTTTCATGTGCAATGTCTTCTCCTTTCTGTAGTTGCTACATCAGAGAGATTTTTTCTTGAAGGAGAAAACTGCACTTGAGACCCTCCATCCCAATCTTCTGCTGCAGCCTCCTGAAATGTCACGTTTGCCTTACCAGGACTTTTGTAATGACACTTACAGCCCTGTGTGACATAAAAACAGATCAGGCTGCCCTGCAAAGCACCAGATTAAAATAAGTGCAATTCAGTTGACTCACTCATGGCCACACAAGTGCTTCCAAAATTGCTTCCGGCCTGGCAATACGGGCCACAGGAACCAAGGCGAGTGCGGCATGGGAAGCCTTCCTAGGGTGCCTGAACGGAACCGGTACCCTTAAAGCAGCACATGCCCAACCAGCGGCTGCAAAGTGCTTGAACCTCTGTAATTACTCACTAAGTAATCACTTACTCCTCATTGTGTGTCAAAACATGCAACCGTGCAAGAACTCTCTGGAGGTTTTCTGCAAGAACCTTCTCTGGAGATCTTCCAAACCCCCCTGGATGCCACCCTGTGCCTCACGCTCTGGGTGTCCCTGCTGGAGCAGGTGGGTTGGACTAGATGATCTCTAGAGAGATCTCTCTTCCAACCTCATCTCTCTTCCAACCTCAGTCATGCTGTGATTCTGTGAACTTGGGACTAAAATGGGCATTTTCCAGTAGAGTGGCGGCAGTTTCCTGCTCTTACTCCAGACCCACGTTGCGTGTGAGCCCACTTGGTAGGAGGAGAAGTTTGTCCCTCTGCCTGTAACTGTGTAGATCGCAGAGCGGCGCCCTGTTTAGCACCTACGGACTCAGCCAGGTGAGTTTCCAGCCAGCCACGGCGTCAACAGCCACGTGATGGGCAGGAGCATCGGCCGCCTGCGTCACACTGGTGCCCCTGCCGTGCTGCAGGCCTAGTCTGCAGCACCACGGACCCTCCGGGGCCTTCTTTTAGTCGCCACCTCTATATTGGAGTGAAACAAAGGGACTACCACAGCCGAGGAGTGCTGGAAACTACTTAGACACGCTGTGGTTTCACTACAACAAATGTGGACAACTATCACGTTTTGGATATAGTGCTTGTAGTTTCAGTGATCTGAATATAGTACTCATAGATATAAATACATCCAATTATGAAAAGTCAGGCAGTGGTCACTGATATTATCTGTGCCGGGCGTAAGTATGGCAAGAATTTCTTGTGGCCGGTAGTTCTGCTAGTTGATGACCACATCATTAATTTTGGTCAGCTGTTACCATTTCCTTCTTGACTCATTGCTTAGAGGTACTGGAACATCACAGCCTTATCACTCGCACACCAGTAACTGCAGCCGCCTTTGCATCATTATTTCAAAGCCACTTCCAGAGCATCTCCTAGTAAATGGGAGCACGTTCTGCGTCTCGTCAGCTCCAAACACCCCGTGTCCTTTGCCGTGAGTCATGCGACGGAGCGTTGAGATCAGTCTGGCCAAGGTGCTCACGGAGCGAGAGCCGCCTGGGACCCAGCGGGGATGCACAGGCCGAGGCAAGGCCAAGGCAAGGCCAAGGCAAGGCCTTGCACAAGGCCTGCTGAGCCGCCCGTGGGCGCGAGGGCTGCGCAGGCCATGCGGGTGAGGAGCGCCCGGCGCTCAGCGTGGCGCCCCGCTCGGCACAGACAGGCTCAGGACGGATGGGATCCTGGCTGGAACCACCACATGGGTTAGCGGCTCTGCACTGCCCCCTTTTAACTGCTACCTGAGACTGAACGGCTTCACGGAGACCTTAAAGCCTGGGCCTGGCTACTGCTCCCTGCACCCCATGGAAATAGCCGTGTCCGCAGGGAGTTTGGAGCTGTGCCCTGGCTGGTGACTCCCTATGGGGACTCAGGGCTCTGGGGCACGACCGGCTCTGGGCTCCTGCTCCCCAACCTCTCTTCCTTTATGATATATTCTGATTTGTCTGGTTTTGGACCCCCAGTCTGCAAGGCTTTTCCTGTACATGGAATCCTCGACAGGGAGAGGTAGCTGCATTACTCACACATCATTTCAAAACTGCGGCTAATCTGGCTGGTTTCTTGCTCCCAAAGATGTATGACTTCATTCTCTCTATCTCCCCAGCTTCATGCATTATCGCTGCTAGATTTATACAAAGATTTCTTCTTGCTTCCGAGACAGATACACACTGCTTTATCGTTGGACAAGAATTCCTTCCTTATCACCTGTGGAGCTGAAGGATCAGCGTGAGCTGCCGTGCAGTAGTTGTGCGATATCTTTCATTTTGTATCTGTGACTTAACTGAACTGAGTTTCAAAAAGCTGTCTTTCTCAATATTTTGATTTTATTTCATGTTGCTTTAACAAAAAGAAAAATGATTGATAAGGTAAAAGGCCAACTGTTTGAACCATAAGTAGACCAACAAAACAATGACAATAATGTTAAATTCTTTAGGTATCAACTGAAGCTCCAGAGAAGACGAATGCATCAGCATTAAACAAGTGAAATATATTTCCCCCTCAGTGACTCCTGAGCTTTCCACATCCCAGTTACTCACGAGGAAGTTGGGATTAGCAGTACGCTATTAACTGCTGAAACCATCTGGATTATTGTTGGTATCACTACAGGACGAGAAAATCTTTTGCAATGCAGTCTACTTCAAGCCCTACAATTTACATTCACTAAATTACTAGGTCCAAACTATATTCAGCAACTCATTCCACCCTGCTCAGCGTGTTTCCTCTTTCCTAGCATCTACTTCCAAGCTTCTGTTGAACAATTGCTTTACTTGCAGGAAATACCATCTGTGAGATTTATCTTGAATTATTTTTTCAGTGCTTATTCTCCTCTTGTTGTACAAACTCACACGCACAGAATTACAAAGCAGCTATACACCGGCTTGATCCTGAAAAACAATAATATGAATTTAAACATCTTTTACACTCAGTAGCTCTTTCTAGTACTCTGCCTTTGTCCTTCGGATTTAATTAGATCTCTCACAGCAAACAGAATTTGCTCGTACTTGACCTTTGTTTCCAGCCACAATGGGCACCCAGAGCCCATGACAAAGCACAAAGCACAATGCACTCCAGTTACCACTCCGGGCAACACAGTGCTCATCCTTTCAGTGGAGAATCTCCGGGCTATTAAAGCTGCTTCCACCGAAGCCGCTATTTTCCTTTCTAGGTTGTCTCTGGCACAATCACGACCGCTTCTTCAAGCCCATTATATGTTACGCCGCTCACCAGCAGCTGATGCCAAACACTGCGGCTCCGGCAACGCCTGCTGCTCGCGACATAAACTCTATCGTCCTCCGCTCCTTGACTTCCTTCCTGTCCCTGCGTAACTCATCACTTCAAGCTCGCCATCCTCTCCTGGAAGACCCTACGGAATCTCCCTGCTCCTGTTTCTGCTCCCGGTTCCTCTTCCTCTCAGCAGGGCAGCCTGTAGCTTTCTTTTCCTTTGCAGTTTTTCCCCTCTTGTTTTCCAAGTATTTTCCCTTGCATCTTCACAGCGTGCCTTCTGTTTACACAACTCACAGCTCTTCCCTTGCTACGCTGTTCTTTGCAGAGACAATTTACTCCTTTTCTTCCTTACATCAACTTTTTGCTGTATTTTTGTTTCCTGTTCAGTTTGGCACTACCGTTTGGGGGAACAGAAGTTAGGTGTGAGCAAACAGAACTGATGGTGAATGGCCTTGCAAAAATCACCCAAACAGGGCTGAAAATTATCACTCTCAACTGAACTGAAAACCGATCAAAAGCCAATTAAGGGTAATGATGCTAAATACCCTTGAAGTGAATACAAAAATTCTGCTGAATAATATTGCTTCTGGTCACATCAACGAGAGTCAATGAGGCACTGCCAGGTTAAAGGCAGTTTCAAGCATATCTTAAGTTTGAAACACCTCCGAGCCCTGGCAGGGAGTCCCAAAGCGACAGAAAGGTGCGTGCTCCTTGTAATGCCTGTGCCAGGCTTATTCCCTCCTGTTCCTCTCTTAGTCATTCGCTGTGCCACGAACTGGAAAAAGGCAGTCACTGCATCTTTCCCTCCCAGCAGTGCTGCACCTCTCCCTGCTGTTTGTGCCGATGTGGAAAACCTGCCTGCCTCACTGAGTCAAAAAAAATGATGTTCTTGTGTCTTCTACATACAAGTTGCTCTGCACAGCTCTCAGTATTCACAGTTTGGTTTCCAGCTTAAATATAACCTGAGCAAAAATGACTTTTTTTTTTTTTTTTTTTTTAAATTTGCTTTGGCATAGAAGAAGCAATAAATACAAGCTAATATATCTGAGAGAAATGGTTTAAATTATTTTGTATCTGAAGTATTTAGTGTCCTGTAGAAGGGTCATCAGGCTGGCCTCTCTGGTTCCAGAGCCTCCATCATGCTGGAGACAGCATGAAGGGGCCACCTATATGTCTTCTTCTGGTTAAAATCCTTGATTTTAACCCATGCAATACAAATCACTTCACATACCTTGAAGCCTTCTATTGGGAAAGGACAAGGTCTCCCAAGCTCATGAAAGCAAGGAAGGCTGGGGGAGAAGCCCCCCACAGATGCTCCCTGCTGTTTCAACCAGCAAAGCCTATTTTTTCCGAGGAGATTACGTCTGGGAGAATTGGATATACCAATTCTCACAATCTCTTACACCAAATCCGAGGATTCCCCACAGCTTTATAGTGGTCCAGCTGAGAGGAATTCGCTTCTCCTCAGCTCTCCATGGCAGAGGCTGCTGCAAGGCCCTGTGGATCCCCAGCCTCGAGGACGCGCTCGCGTCCTCCGCGCATGCAGCGGCCCCATTGCCCCGGCAGATGAGCAAGGGAAAGGCAGATGTTCTCGCACAGGAAAAAGAAAAAGAAAAAGAAAAAGAAAAAGAAAAAGAAAAAGAAAAAGAAAAAGAAAAAGAGAAAGAGAAAGAGAAAGAGAAAGAGAAAGAGAAAGAGAAAGAGAAAGAGAAAGAGAAAGAGAAAGAGAAAGAGAAAGAGAAAGAGAAAGANAAAGAGAAAGAGAAAGAGAAAGAGAAAGAGAAAGAGAAAGAGAAAGAGAAAGAGAAAGAGAAAGAGAAAGAGAAAGAGAAAGAGAAAGAGAAAGAAAAAGAAAAGCAAGTTAGAACTGGCGACACATCCTGTACCATGACTGCACACGTCTGAAAAAAAGCGCCATGCTACTCCACTGCAGAAGCTGCCTCTCCAGGGCTTTCTTTTCCTTTGATTTTCCTATTACCAGAAATAGCAGTTAACAAATTGGGAATGAAAAAAACTACACTCAGCCCCGAAACCCTCAGAATTCAGCAGAAACGGCAAGAGACCGCTTTTCTCCAGCAGTTTTTCAGTAGCTTATTAAGCTCCTGTCTGATTGCTTGGACCAAGAATAGCCAGAGAATGCCAAGCCACCCAGTACACGTGGGCACCCTTCACTGCTCTTAGAGAGGTGCTTCCTGCCAAGCATATCAACGTGCAGATCGAGGAATGTCATGTCCGAGATGCAGATAGTTTCCCCCCGCATCCGATCCCGCTCAACCTCCCCTGTTCCTCCGCGTTACATGCGCTGGACACCGTTGTTTTCATTACGCAGTCTTTGTCCAGAGCTTTGACCTCCGCTTGACTTTGAAGTTTACATACTAGGGAAAACAGGCAGGCAGCTGCTAAAACAAGCAAGCAGAGATCAAACGGTTCCGAAAGAATTAAAAACAAACAGCTTTTATCTTTTTCTCCTGCGTTTACCAATACATTAACAGACACAGATAGATAGGGCTATACACGGACACGTATATGTACATTTAAATCCGATAACACCAAAAAAAAAAATTACAGCAAAAGAATATTGTTTAGATTAGCACAGTCAAACATTGGGAGGATAAGGAAATTAGGGAAATTAGGAAATACCAGATTAAGATTGCTATGCTAATTTATTTCTGCCACTGGGTGTGATTATCTTGTGTTGCGTGGAATGAGACATACATCCTGTGGGAAAGTCTAAAATATGACTTTGTCATGAAGGAGTTTAGCAGAACACATGTGCACACAGGAGGTACAAGAAAGTTTACACAAAGGATCTTAAATTTACCATCTTTGAATTTGTAGGAACTGAGTCTGTCACTTAAATCACATTATTTTAATGACAGTGGATAGGAAATAGGATGTTCCAGTTTGTTTTTTAAAGGAAAAAATAATAACAATAAGGAACAGTTCCCCTGCAACGTGGGTAGAGAAATGCAGATTCTTGCCATCTAGTCAGTCAGACAAGCTGTGTTTGTGGCATTTATTCTTTCAGATTTAGGGGAGCGAGCTGCAATGTTATGCATGGGTAGGAGTCACTTGGTCCGGATTCTGGAGCTAAAAGACCAATAAGGAGAATGAGTTTTTGTTTCCTCCACATTTGTAGACCCTCCCAACCCTTTTATTAATTCTGGCCCATAAATTTCATCCTGCTTTTCTCTGTGTAGTTTCTCCTAATGCTTCATCATCTATTCCCATTTTAGTAAAAATATCAGTCTTCAGAATGGCCATGTTATCCAATTGCTATTTTGATGCACTATCCGGACATTTCCTTCAGCAAACCAGGAAAAGGAGGACATTGGTAATTCCCAACAGCTCACATTTCAATGAATCTTAACCAGAAATTCCTGGAACACAGGTAAATATTCTCCCTGAGATGAAAGACTTTACCTTTCAAAGGCCTGCTGAAAGGAATAAGGATGTCAAGTTTTCCAAAAGAAAGTTTCAAATATCTAAAACTTCTTTTCTACAGATATCATACCAGAATGACTAATTTAATGCTTTCATTGAAAGTAAGGGTCTCTGCTTCCTTGGAAATTCCCTTTTTTGATTTACTAGGGCTACACTGACCTGTGTAATCTGAACTCTCAAGTGCTTTGCAACTTGGAACAGAGGCAAACCTGCCACTTGACATGGCATATACAGCTAAGTTATTTTCCAAGACTAGGCTAATTCAAATTCTGAATTCTTAAAAAGGGTCATTTTATCTTCAAAAAAACCCGTAATTTTATTCTGTTGTGGAAAGAAGTAAATCCTGCCTAATGACAACTCTCCATTTTTTCTCTCAGTTATAGATAATCCATTGCCTCTCATTTAGACCAATGCTAGAACCTTAATAAATCACAAAAAAGGGACACTTTTGCATAAATGCAAATACATATTCCTCTTTTTTCTTATGCTAAATCTCACAGATCTGTTACAACAGGCCTTGCAGAGCAGAGTATCACTATAAACAGAAGTAGAATCAACTTTAAAGTATTAGCCTCACAACTGAAGCAGTTTGTATGCAACTATCTCCTCTATCTATCCCTTGGGCACAAAGGCAGTTAAAATTCCTAAAGAAGGAAAGGAAATTGCATTGGCCAAGATCAGATTGCAAGTATGCATAATTTGATGTACTAATGACTGTCCACCAGATATTGCTGCAGGAGACTTGCAACATGTTAATTGTCCCAGGGACTGGAATTTGATGCTTAACAAACATCTCCTCAGCTTAGTCCTGGAATGAAAGTTATGACAGCTGCAAAAATTACCTATCTTAGCCGAATGTGCAATAGTGGGTTGCACTGAGAGAAATCCTGATTTAAGTGAAAACCTCCTCTGCTTGAAAGCAGTAGCTATAGGTAGGGTTACTGGATGTATAGAGTATCCTGCATATAACTCCATGCCTTTACTCTGTGGAGTCACTACAAGGTTCCCAATTTATCTTATGGTTGAAAATGGCTTATACATTAAGGAAGCATATAAATTTGCACAGTGCTTTCTAATTCTGAAAACGTCAGATTACGGTATAGACACAGGCTCAGGAAGCTCTCCTCGCGTAGGACAACACAAAGCTATATTTCACTGTCTTTGTGCAGAAGGCATGGACTTTGCACCAGCAATAAGTTCCGAGTATTTTATTTCTCTTTTGGGATCCGTAGCAGGAAAAAACACTTTGTGCATGCATTCAGTTTAAACATATCTAATTCCCAATGGAGAAGTTAGAAAACGGAAGAATTTAGGGAAGAATGCAGTACTTGCGGTTACAAACTCTCAAAATTCAGCTTCATAATCTCTTCATACAAACTAACACAAATAGTATTACTGCTGCTATCTTTTGCCTTCTTTGAATTGCCTTGGAGTACAGGAGACAGGATGGTAAGACATGAAGGAAGGATCCTGCCCAGCCTTGCGAGGTCTCATTCACCACCCTTCATCTCAAGACATGAGAGCCAACAAACAGGGAGGCCACTGTGTTTACTGTTTTCTGGAGCAAAAAGGACCATCAACAGTCCATTACTCAGGAGTTACCAGGAATTAGATACTTCTTACATAGATGATGTTCTTCTAACCTGACTTCTGCGAGGCAAGCTGGCTACTCATCACCTCATTGCTGAGCAATATCCTGAAGATATCATCTTTGCTATCATATTCCTGCACAGAGTTCTTGGGAACAAAGGTAAGATCGAAGATCAGTAGATAATGATGATGTGGGGACAAGATGTAAAAAATGAAGAATTATTGAACTGTAATGTTCCAAAACTGAGTCTGCTTTAGGAATATATCTGGAGGCTTAAAAATAATGTGTCCTTCAAGCTCTGTATATACGTGTAGATGACGAGCAATAACATGCACATCACGACCCTTCCATAATTACCATCTGTAAAAATAGGACACTGTTCCTGCATATCTCCAGCGTATGCTGCCTGGCGATCTCATTGAATAAAGTGTTAAGTAAGTAAATGGCCTGTTTTCTCCAAAGTCAAGAAAACTACCTCCCTGGCAGCAGCCTGGAGCTTAACTTGAAATAAGTTGGCAGAGCTCTGAGGTAGAGAGGGCAGCTCCCCATCCTGCCTTTGTTTTAACCACTGCTTGCAAGGAGGTATTTATCCTGCTGCACTTCACAGACTGCTCCAACTTGCCCTATGGCTTTTCTTGCTTTCTATGGTGTTTGAAAGCGACTGTCAAGTGTGTTTCCTGAGTGTGTCAAACCGCATTTTCTGGCCGTGTTTTGTTTCGCCCAGCGCTGCCAGGCCCCGGTGGAGGTGATGGGCGCTGCGGCGCCTGCCCCTTCCCTGCGTGCAGGCACATCGGGAGCAAGAACGAGGGAGCAGCTCCCACCCAGCCCCCCGGCAGCCCTCAGGGCTGATGTTTCGGTAGAGAGGAAACTCCACGGAGCTCCCCTGAGGGAGTTCACAGCCCGGAGAAAGGGCCCGCGCAGCCAGGAGGCCATGGCCTAAAGGAAAAGTCTCCTTGGACACTCAGAAATGTTTTGTTTCCACCAAACAGGGAAAGCTCTGACATTTATCGCTGGTTCTGGTGCCAAGCTGCGTTTCGTCTTGCGCAAGCTGAGCGAGCAGCTTTCTGGCTGGGATAGAGAGGGGAAAGCAGGTAGGCCCCAGGGCTCCTTAGCACCTCGCGCTTTGCCGGCCCCGGGCCTTCCTTTACACTCGGGACGAGGGAGAGGCGACGGTGGCGGCCGAGCAGAGCAGCCCGCGACAGGAGTGGAAACAATACCCTGCACATCGGGGCATGGCGACCACGGCTGGGCAGAAGAGCCGGGGCACCGTAACCCACACCTACGGCTGGGGAACGGCTTGATGGGCTGCCAGGCCTGCAGGGCGGCTGGCTGCCTCCAGCTTTTCCGGGGAAAAGGCAGGAGCTGCTCAGTGCTGCCTACGGAGCGCGGCAGCTCGCGCAGCAGCTTCCCGGTGCTCCCAGAATTTGTCCTCAGGACGCGGAGAGTCTCACTTTGCACAGTTTGAATTTCCTTATTCTAACTTACATAATCATAAATGCAATTTATTACTGTAAGGTATTACATAGCTCTTATAGATATATTTGATTCTGTCAGCTTGCCTTTCCTAAGGTGGAAGGTTCTGTTATATGTATCTTCATGATTAGGGGAATCAGCAAAGGTTTGTCCCCAAATGCTTCCTCCGCCCCCAAAGTGAGGAAGAAGAGCTGTTATGGGTGATTACTTTCTTAGGCTGCACTCCTGAGGATGAGCAAGATGGTCCCAGGAACAAGTGTAGTGAATCTGAAAAAAGTGAGCAGAGGAGCAAGACACTGAGTTTAGAATTTATTTCCTTTCTTTATAGGATAGTAGAAAGTAGAAAGAGGAGGGATCCTAGAGGGATTCCTAGAACAGACAAAAGAGACAAAACTCCTTTGGGGTTGCAAACATGGCAGTCTTCATGCTTTGGATGAGATGACTTTCTCTGCTCTCCCATGTTGGTCTTCTGCTTGATCTCATTTACAGAAGATGTGGGCTTGGGTCCTTTGCTGCAAAGACAAGCCCTTGTAGTTTGAGCAAAATACTCACTTATTCCTTTCCCACTTATTCCTTTCTCACTTACTCACCTCTGCCATTTCCCTGTTTCTCAGTGTAGGCTTTGGCTGCCTGAGGCATGGGAATGCAAACCCTTGGCCCCCACTGACTCCCAGGAGAAGACACTGCAGCACTATGGCTATCAGAATGGCTACGGCTATGGCTGTGACCATGACATTGCTGTGACTTAAGAGCGGAGGACCTCTATGGATGACTGCAGAGGGAGATTCCTGGCTGTGTTTTCTTGTCCTAGCTTCATTAGTGACTGCACAAATGTCCTTCATTCACAAGAACACAGAGAAGGAAGAAGAGGTGACTGAGCTCAGCAATGAGTTTCTAAGCTGCATGTGCACAGAAAGCTTCCAAGCCTCAGGGACTCAGTTGTCAGAACTCAGACATGCATTTCTGTGGATGTTTGGACCCATCCTGGCTGCCCACAGACCCAGCTCTTTTTCAGTCCTGCCTCTCTTCCTGTTGGGAGGGAACAGGGGCAAGTGGGCCAATTAATCCTGCCTGCACTGGGTGAAGCAGCTTGAGCTCTGGTTCATCAGGACTGGTCTCTGCGTATCTACAAGCTTCCTTACTCATCACAGGTAATGTGACCATGATGAAACCCCAGAGCCTCACCACAGACCGTGAGGGAAACCAGCTTGCCACAAGCCAGGCAGGATTTTTCAGTGAGACGCCTCACTGAAAGAAAGAACAGGAGAGTTCAGAAAGGGGAGCTGAGCTAAGCGGGCTCAAAGATGCCAGCCTGCACACACAAAGACTCACCATGGCTTGTGCTCAGTTACTCCATTTGTATGAGCTTTGCTGTGCCTGTCCACACCACCTTAACAGTACATACCTAGTGGATGCAACTCAGCTGGCATCAGAGCCAGTGCACACGTGCAGCCTTCTGCCTTTCAAATGGGGAGTCTGAGGCTTACATCCATGGACTTGTCCCTTATGAGAGCATTGGAGCCAATGCATTGAGGGTTGTTTCTACTATGAGAAGAAATATATGGCAGATCTGCTTTTTTTGTGCTTTCTTTTGTGCTGCTGTGCTTCCTTGAACACAACAGAAAAGAAACATCAGGAGCCAGTCCCTTTGCTTGTACCCATGAACTCCTTCCAACCAGCGTCTGGCTAAAGGGGTTCTTTGTTTCAGCTTTCTGCAAAACTACTTGTTTTCTCCAATACAACAGCATCTAATACTTGTTTGTTGCTTCATCTCTCAAATTCACTGGTCTTTTCTGCTTTTTTTCATATATTTCCAACCTGTGCAGAACATTGGCCACGATAGTTTCTCCTCTCAGCCATGTCTTGCATGTTTGCTTTGTTTTGGACATTCATTTATTCCAGTGACTATTATTTGTATGCTCTAGGCACAGAGATCCCTTTTCATGGAACTATCTTAAGTGAATGACAGGGACTTGTCAAATACAGAGCTATTTAAAATACAAAACTCCCAAGGTCTTCAAAAAGTCCCACACAATTTCCCCAAAGTTAAAAGAAACTTTCCACCTTGATCTCTATCTCTTGACATGTAATGGATGACCATCCTTCATTTCACTAGTACATTCAAAAGACAAACTAATACATGTATGTGAAACTTTCAGATATTATAATAGTGAGAAGTACAGAAAAGCCCATAGAAAAGCCCATGAAGAAGTAAATATTTCAGTGCTTCGAAAAAAAATGGAGCTTAGGTCAGGGGAAAATCCAGTGCAGCAAAACTCTGTTCTATTACAACCTATTCCTTGGTTGTTTCCTTTCCCTGACAAGCTTCCAACCCATCTCCCAGTGTTGTGGGACATGGGGGAACGAGTAGAGTAGGAGGGATTACTCTGCATCCATCAGATTACAGCAGCAGTGATTCCCTATGCCCAGAGGAGATTCTCCTGTGGGAATCTCCAGTCAGTGGCAGTTCCCTCGGTGTGCGCACGCGGAGCCAACTTGGCAGACTGACCCGTGTGTCCCTTGGGAATATTGATGCATGAAGGTAAACTCAATTACCTTGAATTTTCATTCCAGTCTGGTTACTTATGCCATATACTAAGTACATCAGCATCTGGAGCCACTTTGAACAACAAGAGAAAGTGTTTTCCGGTGTCAGAAGTGGAATTTTGTACAGTATTTAGAACTTGTAAGGTGTCCAGGGGGTGGCTACACATTGTTTCACACACACATACACACAAACGAATAACCCAAAACTGCATGCAAGGATCATCTTCTCCAAGGTGCTTTTTTTGCCTAACGAAACAACTGACAACTATTTCACCTCCGACCTACAAAACTCCAGTTAAAGTTTTAAAACCAACTCCTGTTTTTTCCTTACCGTTCTTCCCCTTGCTCCTCATCTTCACTATCCATTAACGCAGCTCATTATGTGAGGGCTGAAAACACAAAAGAAACAAACATTCCTTAATGGGTTTTGCACCTGGGGATGGTAAACAAAGCTGCTCTCCCTGCCTGCCAGTTCTGGAAGGGAAACTTGCTGCTGGAGAGAGGCAAATCTTCAGCACAGGAGGGACAGCTCTGCCGAAGATGAGAGTGCAAGGGCAGGGAATATTTTCATCTTTAAAATGTCATAATTACCTAGGAAGTACTGAGATAAAACATCTTTCCTAAATATGCCCTTCCAACTAGAAAATATATTTTTGCTATTTTTGTTTTCATTGTAGCTGGTAGTAGAAATGGATACTGAACTGTTTATTCCTTAATAGTTTTGGATATGTCAATTTTTTTTTTTTTTTTGGGTCAAACATTCATCCTGGGTTTTTGTCTTGGGCCAACAGAATCAAGACTTTGTCCGGGACTCAGAGAATCGGGACTTTGTCTGAAATGTAGTAATAGGGTGCACACTAAACAGAACAAGTCTTTGTGTACCATCGTTATCAAAACATTATAGCACCAGGAAATAGCAAGACCTGGACTTTCCTTTGCTAGTTAACTCCCAGTGTAGAACTGTTAAAGTTCAACTCATTTTACTTTCCACGGTTAGCGAAATGCTTTGCCGAAGAAATGGCCTATGAAACGGTTCTTTATAAAATGCACGTGCTGAATTAGTGTATTTCCACCTTGCCATTTCCCTTACTACTCCTCTGAACTTTATGTTCCTTGCAGTGCCAGGCCCAGCCTGCCGCCCTTCCAGAGCTGCAGGCTCCATCCCGTGCTGGAGACGCTGCCGCGAGCCCTTCAGGGCAAGGAACAGTGGGATTCCCGGGCAACTGAACCTGCTCTCCCTTTCTTTCCATTTCACTACGTCCCAAAATAAAGCAAGCCCTCTAAAGCACATCTCCCCTGGTTATACACCCAGGGATGGATTTTCTTCTTCTGTTCTTTTCAGGCTCAGATCAGGGGGAGGATTAACTACAAGGAAGACAGCGGAGCTGGACCAATACAAGCAGAATCGGGCACAGACTTTTATTGTTGCAAATATGTAAAACTTCGTAAACTTTTCGAAAATCATAAAGCCTTAAGTGTGTATGCGGCCTACTAGTGATGCCGTGTACTGCTGGTGCACAAGACACACAAAGATATTACACAAAACACTCAGCCTCAGCTTAAATATAGCCTCAACCACACAAAAGATATCTTTATAACTAAGAAGGATGGGAAGAAAGATCTCATTCCAAAGCAGATGAAGAGCTCATTTTTTCACTGATCCTGGATTTGGCTGACCTGACTTAAATATGACCTAAGACATTTCATAGTGCTTTGGAAACTGCATCAAGATACTTGGGCTGGAGATGCCACAGTCTGAAAAAAAAACAGTGATTCTATTTTTAAAATTCTGCTGTTCCTTTTTAAAATAGAGCAGTGAAACATAAGTTTTCCTATAGCTGTAATTTTTCAGGATAAGCAAACTCCTTTAATTTCAAAGACAGTGGGAACACGGGGTCACTTGGGGCCAGCCAGTGAAAAAAAAAAAAAAAACTGTTCTTTTCCAGGAAGAGGTTTCTTCACATTATTATTGTGGAAAAATGCTTATAAAACAAAAGGTAAACTTTAAACTTTTTTTTTTAGAGAAAGAACAAATTTAATATGTAGCAGTGTACGAGAACACTAATAAGGGATAAGAAACAGCTGCGGGAGAAAAAAAAAAAGAGAAAGGCAATGTATTTGCTCCATGTACGTGGTTGCTGCAGGACAAGATTTTGCAAAGTGACGACTGTCACTCGGTGGCCAGTGCCAGGGCAGAGCAGCAGGAGCCAGGAGGGCCTTGCAGTGGTGGGAGCCACGAGCCCTTCCTGATGTTGCTGCTGGTGTGGAGGTGGCTGAAGCCCTTCCCAGGTAACACATAGGAGCAAGGCTAGAGATGTGAGGGGGAGAGATCCCGTGTGGCAGCAGCTCTTGAATGCTTAACACAAACAGAAAGGATCTGGGTTTCCTGTAGTCACTGTTTCGTATCAGACACCTAGGCAGGCTTCATGAAACGACTTTCTCACTAGCTAGTGTGGTTTTAGATCATGCTTCTTATACCAATACCCAATCAGCCTCCAAATATCAAAAAAATATGGGTCACCTTTGCACACTGGTCCCCCCCCCCAATTAGAGCTTTGAGTTTTCCCTTTGAGGAAGACTCTGCCCTTGCACAGCTAAGAGCTGCTGACTTCAACAGGGGCTCGATTTGCCTTTAGCTCAAAGTTGTGGACCATCCTCCTGACCAGTTATAGGAAACACTTTTTTTTTTTTCTTTTAATTACTTTAAAGTATGAGAATAGCATAGGTAAAAACAGAAAAGAAAAAAAATCCTAAATGGCTTGCAGCTCGATGAGGCCATGTGAAATAATGGTAGCTGGGAACTGGATAGGCTTTACCTTTGCATTTTGAGAACCCTACTAGGGAAACTGGGATGGAGAGTCAGGCTTTGAAAGCCTCAGCTATCTTCTGTTTGTTTGTATCTACATTTATATGGGGATAAACAACTCTCAACAGAAGACAAGGCAATTCTCTTAAGCATTTCAGCCAAAGGACAGCAATTATAATAATAAGGCACTCCTTTCCCCACTTTCCAAGCATTTGTTGGTATCAACAGGGAACCTGAGGCCAAGTCCTGAGGCTTAAATTGCTTCCAACTATGCCAGCTTGGCATTTTAGAGATCTCATATTTGGATTAGATACTAGGAAATGTAACAAACTTTTTACAGGGAGCGTTTTCACTTGTGCATTAGGGGATGGAGGTACCTGGCAATGGTGGTGCTGCAGAAAGGAGCTTTCTCATGCTATATTGGCAGTGTGTGATCAGCGAGCAGCCCAGTGCAAATAAACCTCCAGTATTAGGCTATCTGAGTGGTTCAGCAGTGCCTGCAGAAATCCCCCGGTTCCTTAGTCGTCAGAAAATGTGCTGCCTTCCTAAATCACCTAAATAAATGTTTAACAGCACTTAACCTTCATGGCACTGAGCACACATTATTTCTCAGGAAAACACAGAGCAAAGGACTTCAAATAAAAAAAAAATCAGTCCTCTGGAAGGATCATCAGCGCAGGGAAAACGCTGCAATGACAGCTTAAAATAGCTCCTCCTTTGAGTTATGCAGTGGCATTTGATTAATGAAGTGATGCACTGGGATCCTCGCTAGGGTCTAAAGTGCGTACAGAGCATTTTAATAGATTACCAAAGTGATGGTCAGTGTAGTCCAGTGCAGGCCAATATGCAGAGAATTCAGAAGCAAGGAAGGTAGTAGTTGCTTCTGCATTATTGGCAGAGCTGGAGCAAAGATTCCCCCAGGTTTTATTTTAGTTCTTCTGCCAGTGATACTTGACCACTTTCATATAATACTTGAATATCTGTGGTTTAAAACAGCACTATAAAGGTTATTTTCTGTTTGTGTATTTGTAACTAGAAAATCTCTCCCACTGAAGGAAACATGCTTTCACACTTTCTTCTTATCTTAACTCTTCAAGTATTTCTAAATGGTAAATAGCTCAATGCAGACTTTTTGTCATGTTCAGACACGGCAGATACATCCTGAATTAAACACTTTCCTGAAAGCTTATCACCTCAGACAACGGCAAATCCAAACTGTATAATCTAAACAATGTGAAAGTGCCAGTCAGATGAGAAATATGCAAAGAAAAAAAAAGATATTTTAAGTAGCTACAGTTTGAGGACACAGTAAAAGTTGCTTTAGGATGTGTTGTATCAGATCAAGAGCTTGCACCCATGTTTTGTAAAGCTTTTTTGGTAAAAAATCGTTATATTGGGTGAAAACTGTTTGAAAAATGAAAGCTAACTTTGGATCTTGGGCTTGTTTTGATGTTATCAGTAATTTGTTCCTATTTGATCTTCCAGGAGAAAGAATCCATGGTCCTTTTCACCATCCAGTTCTTCAGTTCATTTCATTTCTTAATCTCCAGGTCACAGATCCCTGTCATCCTTTAACTAGAAATTCAGATCTCTTCCTCTTCTACTTTATTCTTTTCTGTGCTGTACCCTTTCCTATCTACCTACTTTATTTTGCCTGAGATTTCTCGCATATTTTGCTTCTGATCTTTAATTTTGCTTCAGTCCTTTGCCTCAGTCTTTGCTGCAGCCTCTGGTGCTGAAGGTGGGGAAGCAGCATAAGATGAGCAGAGATGCCCAGCCAGGTGGAGTGGCACACGGGCACACACAGACACGTGCACCGTGCGTATTTCCCTACTCCTCTCTGCCAAAACTCCGGGCTGGATCCAGCTGAGGAGCTGGACATACAAGGACTAACAGTGAAAGCTGCAGCCCAACGGCCTCTCTCCGGCAGCCTGCCTGACGAGGTAGTTTACAAAGCCATTTCCATGCGGATATTGCAGGGTGGACACCAAAGGGCCAGGGCAAAGATTTGTACTACGACTAGAAGGAGCCCAGTGACAGGAAGAGATGACCAGACACTCTAGTATTCTGCTTATCTGTGAGGGGACTGGCTACATCCAAAATAGGTGCACTGGAGACTTGAGGATAGCGTGTCTGGGACTTCCCTTTGAACTGAAACTCTCTATTTGGTTAAAAAAAAAAAAAAAAAAAAAAAAAAAA
>NW_020454760.1:6102029-6115649 GCF_003342845.1 Nothoprocta perdicaria
AAAAAAAAAAAAAAAAAAAAAAAAAGGTGATTCAGGGTTGGATCATAGAAGGCAAGAGCACAGGGGAGGACAGCTGGCATTCAGGACCCTTTCTATCCTTGAATGCTGCTTGTGGGAGGGCTTCAGGTCAAAAACCTGAGCAGCTTGCCTCTACGTCAAGTAAGGAGGCCTGTCCGAGAACTGCTTTCTACATTTATTTATGTGTTTGCCTGTTTGTTTCACTTTTTTGTGGGGTACTTTTATTTTCTGGGCACGTAGCCAGGTCTTGCAAGCTTTGCCAAGCAGCTGTCTAGCAGTCTCAGGCAGGCAACATCCTGGTTCCACCCTATCCTGGACGGGGTGTGCTCATCCATGCCCTGCTAACATCAAGTGCGGTTTCTTTTGGGCAGGGACGCATCTGGTGAAGTGAAGTTAGGCCAGACTTGCATTTCTCCCACAAACTGACATTACTTGCTGCAGCAGGAGTTACAAAACTGAACTGTTGCTTAACGCAGCAGCGTGTTATCTCTCAGAGAGCCTGAGCGAGACGAGAAGCTCCCTGGCTATGCCAGGGCTCTAGTTAAGCTCAAGTGTGCAGCGTCTCCTCGGGCAGCGTTTGCTGCTCCTGCTTAGTAGGATGATTTGACCTGGAGGAAGAGAGTCTTGCAGTGGTTAGAAATGACAGAGATCACTTATGTTCTCGAGCGGGGCAGAGACTTGAGACCATCACTCCCTTCTCCATCCGTCAAATGTCTCTCTCACACCTTGTTTCCCTGACAGGGGGCTTGGGCGGCCGCCCCTCCTCTTTGGAGATAACCCCGTCCAGAGCACAGGCACTGACCCCGACTAGAGCTGCAGGCAGAGGAAAGAAACTTGCAGAAGAGCCGAGGGAAGAGGGCTGCTGTGTTGCAGGCCGGATCGGGGCGAAGGCCGAGGCCTAGGCCGGGCAGCTGAGCTCACTAGGTGGCAGTGCCGTCGCGCCGCTCGAACCCGGCGCTTGGGACACCGTCCACCAGCCGAAATATTGGGCAAGGGGCCCTCCGCCTGGGCAGGTCTCAACGCTCCTGGAGGCCAGACAGATCAGGAGACTCGTTACAGCTGTTTTTTTCTTTTTTCTTTTTTTTTTTTTTTTGGTCTCCTGTTTTTTTTTTTAGGAGATATAGACACTTGCATGAAGCTAACGCTGAGCTGTGAAAATATATAAAAAGCAGCTGTATATATATACAAAACCAACACATTTAGGTGTGCAGGAAAGCTTGTGTGCTGGGATGCCATCCTTGGCCCTGCTTTCCTAGGAAAGCGAGTCTCCGATTCTGCTCATCCTTTCCCTCGGCGTTAGAGCTGACGCGGGCGGCTCTGCAGCCGGAGGCAGTGGGGCAGCTGAACATACCTAGGGAGCACGCAGAGAAAAAACATTACTAATTATTAATCCTTCATTTTTTTTTTCCCAGGGCCTCTCTGCCTTCCCATTACGGGAGATTAACCGGCAATGTCCCCCTCAGAGAACGGTGTGCGACTCGCACGAGGCAAAACCGGAGCCTAGCGCTGCGCTGCTAAATGAAGCGCCGGAGGTCACTGCCAGATCCAATGAGTCATGAGCAGCAAAAGCACAAGCAGGGCCCTGGTTTCGTTGTTTTGCAGATCTCTGCAACTGGAACCAGCCTCGGACAAGCTCTGGGGGCTGCTGCAGCCTAAGAGAGCATCCCTCTAAACTGACAAGGCTGAAGAGTAAGTGCTCCATAGGCCGCTTAATCCTCTGGGATTAACCAGTTACCCCTTACCCACCCGATTTAGATATCATAGTGGAAGGCTCTTTTCTGTTACATCTAAAAAGTGGACGTTCATCTCTGGATGGATGTGGGGCTCTCAGTAAAGAAGAAGGAAGAAAAAGCGTGTAATAGAAAAAACATTTTAGGTGTAGAGATGGGGTCTCCTGATGTATGCACTATGGTGGAGGTTTGGGGAACTTTAAGGCGTCTGAGCTCAGCCACCTGGTAGGGGATGGTCATCAGAAACCCTGTTTTGACATACTGACATACCTCTGAAAGAAATGAAGTAGCACTTACTTGTAATGCTGCCATGCACGCATATACCTTATACACTAAATAAAATTTTGTATGACATAGCTGAAAACTTTAAGCTGTTTTACCTTCAAGAAAGAATTTACAAGGATGTGGCTTATACCTTGGACATATTTAAGAACATTTTAGTAGCTCTCTCACTCTTAAAGCAGTCTCGATTAAATATTAAATACCCTTTAGATTGATAAAAAGTTCTGTACAAATTAGAGAATAAGAGGTAACATACAGAAGAAAGGCTGTTTTGATGACAGTGTCTAGAAGCTTCTCATTTAGAAAAACCGAAAGTTGCTAAAGGAAATACAAGAACCCCATGGAGACAAAGAGCAACAGAAATAAGAATAGCAGAGGTTTAAAATGGAGAACAGTTTTATAATTACAGGAACAAATGTGATTCTAAAAATGTATTAGTCACTTACTACCTGTAAATGATATAATTATTCATAATGATGCAGACAGGTGAGAAATATCAATCTGTATTCTATTTAGGAAATGCTTCAAGGAAGTTTGTTATGATTCTCTCTCCTTTTTGAGTCAAGGATGGCCTGGTTGCCTGGGAATACTGGCTCGATAGACATCGTATGAACCATAAGATGGACAAGGAGTGGTGGTGGACTTGCTTCAGAATTTCCAATGAATGTCTTTTCTGTCTTTGAGGCAAAACCAGATTGTCTCATTGCTGCTGATAAAACAGTAGGTGCCTCAAAAGGCTCTAAAGAACAGTTGCTAGAACTGACAGTTTAAAATCAGTACATTTTGTTAGCATCTCAGATTTTTTAAAGACTTGGCAAAAGATTGTTTCAAGTCCCTAAAAATCCTTTGCAGAAGAAATGTAACTCTGGGGTTATCTCCAGAGAGTGAAAGAGAAGTTCATTCTGGAGCAATGTTTTGTAGATTTATAGAATAAGCCAGACAGGCAGGAGGCTCACAGCCTAAAATTAGTGCTGGCCAAAAGTAAGTTAATAAATACAATAATGAAAGGAAGTAATAATTATTTATGCCAAGTGAATTTACAGAAAATAGATTTTGCTGGACTAACTGGCATCAAGACTGATTCATAGAGACAGTTATGTTCACATAACAAGCTCCTGCAAAACAGCTTTTGTTGTTTTGCACAACTCTTTCATTAGAAAGTTATGGCAAATTAAAATACTAGTTGGGTCCAGAACTGATTAGCTCTATTTTTATTCTCAATGCTAAGCAACAAATCATTGTTTAGTGGCTGTGTTTCTAGTGGAGTTGCACATTAATTGTTTTCTGGCCATTTTCTATTTTTGTCAGTGATACGGAAGAAAACACAAATTCTCCACAGCCAGAGGTTGCAAGAGACATGAAGACCAGAGAAACAGAAACAAAAATAGATAACTGATGCAATCAGTTTGTAAACAGAAAGCAAGCAACTATTACTTTATTGCACATAAACATGAAGCTATATTTAAGAACAAAAAATAAAGGCCACTAATAAGATGGGAAGCTATCCTTGGAAGCAGTGGCTCTGAAGCTGCCTCAGAAAGAAGGACCATAAGAGCTGAACACAACCCCCCCCTGCTAAGGGGACGTAAAGAGGCCATTAGCTATATAGGCAGGGAAGTCTTGAGATGGACTAGTGAAATTACAATATTTCAGTATTTGGCACTAATCTAGCCATTCTGCTGAAATAGTTCTGTTCTGAGGGCAAGAAGGGTATTGCTAAGTTAGGGAGGAATATGATGAGTTTCGTTTTGGTGTGCTAGACCTTGAGTGTAAGAGAAAGGGGACTCCAGGGACTTCACTTACAAACAAGCAAACGGTATAGCATAGAGTCAGGCATCATAGCAGTTGTGCCAGAAGAGTCTTTTTTAATCTGAAAGCCTGATTTCTGAGTGTTATCGATGATTACTTTCCTGGAACTGGAAGCATTCAGTGTGAGTGAGTCTTATGTGGAAGAAAGCACTGTTGAGGTCAGCGTTTGCCTGCCACTTCTCCGAGATGGGAACAAAATTATCTTCTAAACATGAAAAGATGTCTTTTTTTTTTTTTTTTGAACATCTGAAAATATCAGAGTAAAAGATTTGATAGTCTCCTGCATTCAAAAGGCAGAATTCATTTCTTTCTTCTGGTACTTCTTGGAAAAGAGGTCCAGAGAGAAAGGAGTTACCATGAAACTGAGTTGTGCAACCAGATGTCAACATACTACTTTCCATTAATTCAGAGCTCAGCTTTCTGTTGAGGATCAATTCAAGCACCTTGGGAACACACCTGGCAAGAATAAAAATTCTTTTTGTTGTTGTTGTTGTTGTTGTTGTTTTTGTTTTTTTGTTTTCCAAGGCTTTTTCAGCCTCAGGAACTCTACACCTTGGCCCTCATATTTTGCTACTAGATTGCTTTCCCCTAGACTAGCTAAAGCCAAAGCTTGTGTGTGCCTGTGTGTTTGTGCTTATGCATGCTTGCTGCATCTTGACACCTCACCAATGATAGCTATCTCATGAGCGCTACGGCAGTGTAGACCGCGTAACTGGAAGGCTAGCAATACCTTAAAAAGTCCTTTCTAGAAAGCTTTCTTGAAGCTATTCAGTTGCTCACTGAACATAAAATCACAGAACAATTAGTGATTCCCGGGAGTGTCTGGTCTGACACCCTGCTCAAGTAGGGCCAAGTTAACGCATGCTGCTCATGGCCTTTTCCCATCAGGTTGTAAATATCTCTGAACGTGGAGATTCCACAACCTCTCTGGGCAACCAGCGCTTGATTACCCTTACTGTGAAACGCTTCTTTTTTTCTTTTCCTAGTTTCATAATGGAATTTCCCTTGTTGTTTTCTGATAGGTCAGCATCAACTGGTGTTTGAAATAGAAGACAGTCTGCGTGCTCGGCTGGGCTGAAGGACGAGCTGCTCCGCAAGGCCGCCGCGCTGACATTCCTCGGCGCGCTCTTGGTTGGGCCGGTTGCTGAGCAACTCTGATCTAGTGGAGCCCAGATAAGGTTTGAGTGGCAACCTTGTTCTCCCAGCTGCAGGTGGTTAAAAGACCACATAGTTGACCCAAGTGTTTCATGAAGCTGAAGTGAATTCTATTCTGACCAGTAATTTAATGATTATTTGTGCTTACCCGTCTCCATCTCATGTCCATCTTCACGTGGAAAGATTAATTTTAAGAACGTCTTTTTCTCTCTCAAGTAGCATCTCTTAAAGGGTTTTGCAAAGCTCTTCTAGCATATGTTAGTGTATGTCCTCTATCAGTTGTCACCAGTCAGTAGCACTGGACTCATTCCTGAAATTTCCACTCTCACACAATAACCATTTTCACCGCTCTCAACTTTATTTGGAATTGAAAAGCTTGATGTCTTGTCCTTCACAAGCTTCATTTTGCACAGCACGCTGTTTTCAAAGTCCTGATGATGATAATAGCAGATGTAAACATGACCCAAGCACCATAAGTATTGCTGTTGTGGGTGAGTAGAAGTTCCCACAACAGCTGGAGCTACCACCTGTAAGACACCATACAGCACATTTGGTACTGCAGGGAAAGCTTTACTCTCTCAATACACTGCAAGCTAAACGGGGTCCGACACTTTGTCTTACTCCAACTTTCAGGTGTTAAAAACCCCAGAAGGAGTCTTCTGGCTTTCAACTACTAATGTTACGTAAAACTGAGCTTAGTTAGAAGACAAATCTTGTAAAGGGCTAATCATTTCTAGAGGGCTGAAACAAAAAAACAGCAAAGCAGAGCGGGAGATACAAACATGTGCAATTACTAATCTGAAAGCACTAATGCTTTGCAAGTTCAAGTTCAGTTTAGTTGGCTTAATGTTTTATTCAAATACCTAGATTGTCAAGTAGTGACCACTGTAAGGAACCTCACTGCACTTTTATTACTTCAGGTGAACAAAAGCTCTTCTAATGCAACTAGAAACCTGGAGGAATTTCTTTTGCGTAACCTCTGGAGCTGCTGAGACATGCACTTGTCTGTACAATAAAGATATAGCCATGAAATGAATGGAGATTAATTGGCAACAAAATTCTTAATTAGAGCTTTATGTCCATAGCATTAATAACTCCAATTTTTGTAGCCCAGGGATTTTCTTCCCTTTTTCACCTGACTGGACAGCAACTGTTCTAAAAACTCTCCCTAGGCAGCTGCACAAACAGGCAGATTTTCTTCTTGTCTCCCTATTTTTGCTGGCAGTACTGAGAAACCTGTGCAAAAAAAAAGCAATATTTAAATAAAAGGTGACCTGAAACCTCAAAGCAGTAGAGAGGGTTGGCGGCCGCCCTCCCTGTTGACAGGCCTAAATTCAAATCCTAGCTCAAGTTGCCTTCAGAAATGGAGGGAAGGATCCTCACCTAGCTCTATTTTACTGACACTAGCAGTAGAAATGAACCCACACAAATGCAGAACTTGGGCAGCAAGTTGTTAATAAGTCACGGTGCATTTGATATAGCACCGTGTGCCTGAGAAATGCTAATACACTGAAAGCCAGTGAGTGGTACTGATCTTTACAAAACAACCGTTTTTGTGACCCCCAGATACATGTAATTCAATGTTAAAACCAATAGCTTTATGAGACATTAACATAATCTAATTTCTCAGGAAAGCTACAGACAGGGAAAGAAAAAGAGTAGTATTTTGAAGACAAAAAATATGTATAATGTCTACAACTTAGACACAAGTATATTTTTGCAGGGAGGTTTGTAGATGTATGTCTATTGCAGAATTTAACTTTGGGGTTTTTTTTTCTTCGAAAAAAGAAGAAGAGATCAGCCGGACAATGAGTACCTCATATCTGCACAGCATATCTGTGGGTGCAGGTTAAGACAGCTCAACTCGTGGACTCCAGAAGCTCCCCAGAAGGCGTGGGGGGTATTAGACATGTTCCTGAGGCTCCATGGGGAATGTTCATTGTGGAAAAGCCAGCTGGCACATGACACCCAAGCACACACCTACCTTTCTTGCTACACTTCAAGGGAACTGAGCCAAGCAGTCTCTGCCATCACATGTATGTGTGAATTCTAAAGGGGAAGGCTTCATTAGAAGTCTGGAGTAGATACCTCCATAAACTCAAGGATTTACCTCCATAAGATGAAGAGATGGATCTGCTGTTGAAAGCACCTAAACTGGTTAAGATGATAGAGTGAATGCTGGACTAGCTTTACTTAATTTCTTCTCATTAGCGTAAAGCTTGTCTACCATGATGTCTACCTGATAAGAAAAGGAGTGACTGTTAGTCCTGGCAGCTCCATAGCCTGGGGAATTTACCATAAGCTGCTTTTATTCTGGCTCTGGGAAGGGAACAGTGACAAAATAAAGAACAGTTGGGGCCTGTGCATTGTTATCCACCCCACTTTTAAAATATTCTGAATTTGTAAAAGTCCTTGAAACTCAAAAGGGCAAATTTGGCCTTTTGGCAAAAACAAAGCAGAGTCACAAACTAAAACACACACACACAGATGGCTACATAAACCTGTGCAAAATCTAAGGAATGAAATATTTAAAGCAAGCTTTAAAATGACCAAAATACATTGCACTGCAAACAGTGCACCAAGGTGATGAATACTGTGGGATTTCTGTTTTCACCTTTAAAACGTCCATTTCTCTTATTTTGACTCCAATGTGGGTTCAGAGCCATTTTCTGTGCTAGCGTTACAGTGTTGTTAGTTCATGAGCAGTGACAACTCTTGAGAGTAAATAACTATTTAATAAAGAGGCAGAAAAGACAGAATAGTGAGTAATGTCACTGCCATTCACTTACTAAATTCAGAATAAACATCCCAACAACCATCAGCCAGCACAGATATATTTACCTTAATGCGATCCACTAGTCTTACTGATAACGGCCATGAGAAACCTTGCAAATGTGGAATTTAGAAAATATTTACCCTTCAACTTATCAGGCCCAACTTTGCAAATAGCAGGAAAAAAACCTTTCAGGGCTCTTAAATTAACTGCTTACATGAAACTGCTGCTTGTCTTTTTCCTGTGTGTGACTAGTATGACAGGGGCAGATCTCCTCAGTATGCCTGGAAGTGGTTTTACTGTGCATGCCAAACACACAACAACAGAGATATCTTATATCAGATACATATTTTATATCAGATACATATGCATATGTCATTTATATACATATAAAATATCTCTGATATTTTATACAGATACATACATATGTATCTGTAGTATATGATGGGTGATGTCCCAATGGGAAGGACTGAGTTCGCAGGTGCTAAGGATTTGTCTTGTTGAAATAACTTTAAGATAAGCAGGATAAGGAATTTTACTGTTCCTGCTATATATTGTAGTGTTATGGGCAAGCCTCCTAACAAAGGAAATGGCATCCTACTGTATCCATAGGCACGTACCTACAAAACACTGGCTCCTGTTGCCAAGCAGTGAACAAGAACTGTCATTGCAACACCAAGTATTTTGTAGCAACTTCTAAAAAATTTAGAAGCTAAATTCTACAGTCAGAGAAATGAGGAAATTGAGATTATAGTGATCAGAACCACAACTTTTTTAAAAAGTTTGGGATCTTTTTTTCTGAAATTATTCTCATTCTGCCAAATATGACCAGTGGCAAGAAGGAATAGAAAGTAAATGTGTGCCCCTGGCTATGTGCTACTGCAAAATGAGCAAGAAAGCCTACAGTCTAGTGCTCAGCTTCTATGGAGACGCTAATGAAATGATAAAGTATTTTCTCATTAGTTGTACAAAATGTTCTGTCTCTTTCATCTTCTTGTACACTGTTTTGTTTTTGTTTTTCCAGGAATGCTTAATCCTAATACCAAAACCTCTGCTGCAAGAATACGTATTCTAACAACATTTCAGTAAAAGAACTGAGAGCAAGAAGAGCTTACAAATTAGGACACTGTGATTAAAGCAGTGTTTGAGTATCCAGAGGTCTGAGTTCTCCTCCTGGCTCTACCCTCAGATTGCTTGCGTTACCTGTGGGAAACTCCTAAGTTTTACACACAGCAGCTCCCCATCTCCAGCACTGCCTTCCTTTTTCATTTGATCTCTTTTGTCCATTTAGATTAAATGTTCTCTAGAGCTGGTAGTAGCTGCTGAGTATTTGGGCAGCTCTCATTTCACAGATGCCTCAGTTGGAAATAGACCCTCTAGACTTTTCCAGGATTGCAGCTAGGGAAAGAATAACTCACGTCACAACAATAAAGGGAGGAAGCTGCTACAATTAGCAAAAATTAGAGTGTTATGATGCAGGCAGAAGGATGAAAGTTACTTAGAAGACTCGTAGCAGACTCAAGCAGCAGCAACGAGGGATTTGCTTTAGCCCCAGCACAGGGAGTTAAAGCAAAGTTCATTATAGACTTTCAACAACTGCAAGAACTATGGGATTCAGACACCTAGTTCAAAAGAATTTCAGTATCAAAGTTTTGTGGATTGGACAAAATAAAGCATTCGTACTAATGCTCCCGAGGAAGAAGTTACTGTTTCGAGTATGTGTAGAATTAAAGCAGAATATTGCCTTTTTTGGAGCAATACCTACAATTTCTGAGGTCACATGCATGAAGTTACCAGTGAATGTTTGCACATAATGGCCAAGAAAAGTATAAATACAATCTCTAGTCCAGAGGATCATCTAAGCTGATCACTTTTTGCTTTCAAACAAGCAAAACTACAAAACCAAAAAAAAATATATCTTGAGAATTGTTGAGAAGTTTGTGGTCATACCTACAAAGGGGGGAGCTGGTCTTTATTTTTATAATGAGCAGTTTCTACTAGCCAAAATCTTTAGAACATTGTATCCCATGGGATCTTGCTCCCATTGCTCTCTAAACCTGAAAATATGAAGAAAGGGAAGAGATGTTTAAAAGTTCTGGAAAATGCAATCCGTTGTGACCCATGCAATCCATTACTTACCCGTGTGCTATGATTTGCTGTAGTTTCTGAAGGGATCCATCAACCTTTGCACAAACTGTAATGTCATATCATGTTATTCCACAAGCTTTATGACAGAAGATAATACAGATGATGGTTATCTTGCCTCATGAATATGATTTATGGCTGAAAGCCAACATATGAACAACCTTCTTTTCTATGTTGATGAAATGCCCGGTTAGGATCAGAAAATGCTGCTGGGCAAACTAGGTGCTCTTCTGATGTTGCCTCTTTACCTCAGCCTTAACTGACATTGCACCCCAAAGTGAGCCTCTAATCGGTGTGTGACAGCATGTCAGCCGTCAGTAACTCCTAATGATTGACTCCCGTTTCTCCCTGCTTGAAGCTGCACTTTGTTGTATCCCTCAAACGTGCTTTTGTTCCCTCTGCCTGCACGTTCTCCAAACTGTGTGGTCTCTCCTTTATTTCACTCCAGCAGCTGCTTGAGCATTTTGTGTCTTCTGTTTCGGATATGCGACCGGCTCCGCGCGTTTGTGCTGCGAATATCATGGCTTCAAACCCTGAAAGACTTTTATGTTCCAGGTTGTTCTTGTTACAGATTTTACCCCACCATCTGATGCGCAATATGGCACACAGATGGCACGGGCGAAACCACCCTACAAGCTGCAAATACTGATAGTCAAAATAGAAAAGCTGGAAGAAAACAAAGAACGTTTCTTCCTTTTCATGAAAAGCAAAGCCAAAAGAAGTCAGATAACAAAAGATTTCTTGTGTTAAAGCAACCAGAACAGTTCTCACTCACGCAGTAAACACCCCTAAGTAAAATTAAACACCTTGCAATGTCAAGGGAAATATGGCCTGCAATAACTGGGGTCAATTTAGATATAATTATGTAATCTAGGTTGTAAAAACCATAGGCAGGTTTTTACATGTACCTTGCTTTCCAGTCTCTTGTGCATTTAAGTAATAATAATGTCATTGTCAAAATCTGCCCAGGGTCACACAGCAACATTATCTCAAGAGACTGAGACTCCTTAATTCTACTGTATTTTGCAGAGGATCAAGAGCACAATCAACATATATGACATACAAGCGCACATATTAGCACAGCACTCTAATTTTCGCTGCAGTATCTACTTGCAGGTTTCCAGAAATTCCAATTTCTGGAATTCCAGAATTTCTGTTCTTCTTAGAACAGGCTAAGCCGCAAAATTTCAGGTCCTGATCCATTTCCTATTGACTTGGCAAAGTCTCTTAAATTTCACTTCAGCTAAACTTTCATATATGTATTTTAGAGGTTGCATTTTTAGCATCTTTATAAATATACAGATATTAATATTGTTATGCTAACGGACATGTCTACAGGCAAGCCACAGCTCAAGGTCAGCTCTAAGCAATTCAAGACATGAACTTTCCATTCAAAAATGACTGATTTGGTTATTCACATAATAAAAAAAAAAAATAAATTTCTCAGAATCAAAGAAGTCAATGAATGAAGCAGCTTAAAAGCTTTATTTAGCTTGTTCTTGAGAGCAGTGAGGGAGCTGTGAAGCTCACGGTTGTAGTCAAATATGTTGCGTGTTGCACAATCTGAAGTGGCTTTCTGAAATGGCAATTACTTCCTGGTGAGTTCGCTGTGAAGACTGTGCAAAAATACATCCCATTTCATCTCTCACTTATCTACTGATACATGCTTGCATTATTTTCAACACTTTCAATGAAATTCAATGAAATGGAGTGAAAATTAGCATCGCATGGAAAAATAGTAGTGCTTAAATTAAAATAAAGAAAATGAGAACAGCTAACGAACCACATCACTGCCTACTGGAAAGAGTACAATTATTGCAAAAAAAAAAAAAAAAAGCTAACTTTTTTGCTTGTTTGAAAGCATCTATGTTGTGTTGGACACAGTCCATTTTGCATTTCTGCATCGAGTACAGCAGGACCTCAGTATCTCTGTGCTGTCGCTCTTTTCTCCAAGAGGTATACACAAATTTCTCCTTACGACTTTCTGACGAAACCTGTGAAAATGGGAACTACTTGTGATACGGGAGCACTCACAAGGATACTGGAACTTGATATTTTAACCCGTAGTTACGTAAGAAAAGGATGTGAGGAAGGTGCCGAACATCTCTCCCTCAAAGTCATGCTGCAGGTCACTGACAAAGAACACGAATAAAACCGACCACTTTTTTTTTTTCTTTTTTTCTTTTTTTTTTTTTTTTTGCCAGCCCTGTTGCTGAAGCAGGCAAATAAGACGCGGTGCGTGTGTAAGATGAGTCTTTGTAACTGTCGTGTCTCCTGAAAGGAGAAGGCATCTCAGGGACGCTCCCTTTGAAAAGGAGAAAGGGAAGCAGAGTGGAGATGGTTCGTGCAGCAGAGCTTAATCCATCAAAGGGGAAAGGAAGAAAAAGCAAAATCAATTTCCCACAGCTCTCTGAGTACCTGAGCGCCCCGCTGCAGCCCTGTGTCCTTCCCGTGCCCCTGCTGAGTCTGACCTTCATATTAATACACTCTAAGAATCCTTCAGAATTGCTGTTTTTATTCCACCTCGACCCAGCTCCGTTTATAGCTTTTAATATCCCGGCTCCTTCTCTTCCCACGAAGCCCTCCAGCCCGCTGAGCTGCTGCCTCCTCTCTCTCGCCTTGACCTCCGCGCACGCTGATTTCCAGCGCGGGGTCGCAGCTCCGCGTTCCCCCGTCCCCCTCCTGCCCCACGAAGCCCTCCGGCTCCTACTTCAGCACCGAGACTGGCCCCATCTCCAGCTAATCCCGGGACAAAACGTGAAGCGACCCACGCAGCGCCGCGACCCAGCGCTCCCCGCGGGGCCCGCGCCGGCTCCCGCCTCCCCCCGCACCTCCGCCCAGGGGCTGCCCTTCCCGCCTGCCGCTGGGCGCAGACGCCGAGCACTGCCCCGCTCCGCAGCGCCATCCCTACCCCCTTCGCCTGCCTCCCCGGCCATCTCCAGCCGTGCCAACCTCCCACCCTCGGCTCCGTTTGGACTCCTTCCCTCTCTGCCCCACGGCCCGTTGAGCGCCCCGTGGGGGGCGCGAGGAGCCGCCGCCCGCCCCGTGGCGGCCCCGCGCCGCGGGCGCCCCCCGGCCGGGCTGCCCGCGCTGCCCGAGGGGCGGCACCTGCGGGCCCGGCCCCCGGCCCCTCCCCTCGGCCGCCCGCCCCCCGCGCGAGCCGCCGCCGCGGGCACAGCGGCCGCGGGAGGCGGTTGCGCCGAGCGGGGCTGCCCGCGCTGCAAGGGCGCGCAGCGATAGAGAGAGAGAGAAATAGATAAAGAGGCGAAGAAAAGGAGGAAAGGAAAACAGTTGGCGAGGGAGGGGTGGGAAGAGAGCGAGCGCTTCAAGTGGGTCCCACCGCGCGCAGCAGCAAGGTAAGGGAGCGGCGGGGCGCTGAGGAGAGCGGGGCTCCGCTCCTTTGCGCGGGGGGCTCCGCTCCTGCGCTGGCTCCGCTCCTTTGCGCGGGGGGCTCCGCTCCTTTGCGCGGGGGGCTCCGCTCCTTTGCGCGGGGGGCTCCGCTCCTTTGCGCGGGGGGCTCCGCTCCTTTGCGCGGCGGGCTCCGCTCCTGCGCTGGCTCCGCTCCTTGCGCGGGGGGCTCCGCTCCTGCGCTGGCTCCGCTCCTTGCGCGGGGGGCTCCGCTCCTGCGCTGGCTCCGCTCCTGCGCTGGCTCCGCTCCTGCGCTGGCTCCGCTCCTGCGCTGGCTCCGCTCCTGCGCTGGCTCCGCTC
>NW_020454760.1:6116124-6134361 GCF_003342845.1 Nothoprocta perdicaria
CCCGGCTGGACACGGCCGGGCTCGTGGGCGAGCGGGCGCCCGCGCCCCTTCCCGCCGGGCGCGGCTGAGGGGCGGCGGGCGGAGCGGCGCTGCCGCCCCGGCGGGCGGTAACGGCCACTAACGGTCCCTAACGGCCGGGCCCCCTCGCCGCCCCGGCGGGCCGTAACGGCCACTAACGGTCCCTAACGGCCGGGCCCCCTCGCCGCCCCGGCGGGCGGTAACGGCCACTAACGGTCCCTAACGGCCAGGCCCCCCTAGCCTCCCCGACGGGCGGTAACGGCCACTAACGGTCCCTAACGGCCGAGGCCCCTCGCCGCTCCGGCGGGAGTTAACGGTCGGCTCTTGGCCTTCCCTTTAAAAAAAAAAAAAGAATAAAATAGTCTGTCTAGATAAAGTTGTTCTGTATATGGTATGAAATATGCCTTTTAAAATAATTTAAAGGTTTTTTTTTACTTTTTTTTTTTTTTTTTTTTAAAAAGGATTTCATTGTAATATCATCTGATCTACACGACTTGTTTGCAGAGTAAACGTGGGGGAGAGGAGGCTTAAGCTGAATGCGCGCTGGCTCTCAAGAGCAGCTGGCAGGTTTATTAACGTGTTCCCCACCGCTTTCGGAGCAGTGAGGTGCCTTTGAAACCGTGCCCTTCCCTTCAGGGAAATGTTTTACACTTTCCCACTTTTATTTATTTATTTTATTTCCCATGAAATGCTGAAAGATGCAAATTCTGCCCAAATTGCACGGTCCTGACTCTGAGAATGAGTAATTGGTTGCTGTTGATCCTTCAGTGGCCTCTCTCTCAAATGTTTATATCTGTATTCTGAAACTTGGGTATCATCAATGCTCAAATGTGTGTAAAGTGCCGAATGCTTTCAAAAAATCCCATTTCTTTTGCTTGATAGTATGTTTGCTTTAAATCTCTTTTTTTTTCCCCTCTTTAATTTTTGTCAGACTTTCTTTGAATTGGCTTCTTGCAACTTTCCCATTAAATAATAGTTTCTCCTACAGAAATTATTCATTCTTCTTACTTCATTGAAACCTAGTAATAAGACTGTTGAAGAAGCAAAGGTTTCCTTGTATTTTTTCACTTAATGTAGAAATCAGTGAAAGTAATTTTTATTACAGTGATTATAGTAGTTCAGAGCTGAGAGTGAGCGAATAGGTGCCTATTTCAGTTGAGGATATAGCTGTATATATGACTTCTGAGGATGCAGATGGAAGCTTTCTGTGCTCTTCTGAGAGTCCTGTAATGCACATTGAAGTCTGATTTATTCCTTCTCTATTTGGGATATGACCTGTAAAGAAAAATAAGGGTCTCCTGTTCGATTGACAAGCTTATTACATGAGCACTAGTGGGATAAAAAATGTTATTTTCTTTGAAAACACTAGAGGAATTCACTACCAATTTGTTTAGCATGAAGTTTAGAATAGGACTGGAGCATTTATAGAGCTGGTGGGTGCTATTTGCAAAGGAATAAGGATTCTGTGAGGTTTCTTACAACCATTCAGAAATATTTATTTCTTCTTCATCTTAACCTTGTGGATTTCAAACATATCCATAATTTTTCTCATAGAAGTATTTCCAAGAAAACTGTTCAGAAATTCAATCAGTAACATTCAGTTTGTACTTACTTGCATAAAAGCTTGAAACCCAAACTCTGAACACTTACAGTTTTGTCTGTGAATACAACAAATATAGTTTATATTTAAGCTTATTATTGGTAGCGTTTGTGAAAACCAGATTTTTGTCCAATGTGTTTAATAAAAAACACAGTTATAAAAATTGTATGATCATAATAAGTTTGTAACAATCAGGAATATGCAAGAGTTTTTGGAATGTCAGTGTTAATTATAGGAAGTAATACTAAAGGAACTAGCTAGTAATATGCAACCTGAATAGTGAGCTTTCATTAGGAAAATGAAAATACACACATTTTTTTGGATCTCATGAGAACATCACAGATGAAAGGTAATTTGACTGTGTGAAAAGTTTGCCTTAAATTCACAAAGTACTTAAAGGATGTTTGGTTTAAAGTCTTCTTAAACACATAAATATAGGTACTGATGCTGACAGTTCAACAGCTCATGTCTGAAGTTGCTTGTAGATATAAGGAAGAAAAAAAAAATCCAAAGTGTAATTCAGAAGGCTTCTAATTAGTTACTATGAGATACATGGAACTGAACAAAAAAAAATGGCAAAATCTCTCTACAGAGAAACTGGTTGTGTTGTGAGAGTTGAACTGTTCTTTCAGTGTGAAACTTGACTCAGTATAATATGAAAATACCCTAGGAAGTCTTATTAGTGATAGATGAAAACAATAATGCATTTTGCTCTTTCTTGTATTTCAAAGAAGTTTTTAAGTAGGCATCCAACTTCAAGGCTTTTAATTTGAGGAGTGAGTCTGTTTGTATTGTGTCTCATATTGAGGATTTTAGCTTTCTTTTATTTTTTTATGTGCTTTTATGTTTCGTAAGGCTCTGTACCATATGTTTTATATTTAATTTGTTCAATGACTGCTGAAGTGCAGTTGACTTTTGGTGAATGTGGTAACTGTTAACTAGTGCTTAGCAACAGTGCTCAATAATCAAGACGGGAAGTGCGGGAGAGTAGCATGTCTAATTGAAACTGCAGGGGGCATTTAGGTAGGTAGGATGTAATTAACAAAACCTGGGGCTTAGACCTGGTATTAAGGCCTCATTTCTCTTTTTCCTTTAAAAAATAAATAAATAAATAAAGTGAAATCATTAGCATAAAAACATTTCAGAGTTTTTAAAAATGTTTTTATGTCTCAGACTTTACAGCATTTTTGAGATGCTCGTATTTTGCTTTTTCCTGCATGATAACCATTGCTCACACATAATGCAGAGCAGTCCTTTTCATTTTCTTATGAAAGAGAGTTTTGAGCCTGCTGGTTGGAAGGGTGACAAATGAAGGAGTAACAAGCCTTGATGTTTTGACGGTGATACATTATGGACAATCAGTCCTGTGAAGTGCAGTTCGTTACATATAGTGAGCAATTAAGATCTCTCTCATGTTCTGAAGTAGATTAAAGCAATCTTAGAATGACAGTAAACTTTTATGATCTCAATGTAATTATTTTTTTCTAAGCAACACTGACTTTCTTCAAAACCTCTGCTCTCATGAGCTCCCAGAGGTGCCTTGAAAAGTGCTGCTTGTGTGGATATTTGCTTGGCATCTGTGGATGGTGGAAAGTTGGGAAAACAGCTGAGTTTTGCATAGTGCGGTGATTGGTTTGGGAATAACAACTGGAAATATGGAGCTCTGTGCAGAAACTACTCTTAAAATGTAATTATTTTTGATTTGGGTGATTCCTGAGTCTACATCAGCTGGTTTCTGTTGTCTTTTTCTGTCATGCTGTGATGTCACAACCTCTGTGAAATGCTGTGGGAATATTAAAAGCCATGGAGGATTGCATATGTGAATAACTTATTTATTTGATGTTGTTCTGATCGACTTAACCTTGTAACTCCCTTGGCACTTCAGAAATTTAGTGTATTTTTTTTAAATGTTCTTCAGATCTTAAACCAGGTATTATAAATTTGAACTTAATTTATGTCTTTAAACTTTTTGTTACAGTTATTCTGCAGTAACTAATAAAATGTTTATAGAGGCTTGTCTAGGGACTGTCTGTCGTCACATAAAATCAGCAGAGTAGAAAGATGGTAGAGAGCAGCCTGAATCATCACGACAAGATGGGATAGAAACCTTCAATTAATATTTCCCATGTAAGGTTTTGGGTTATTCTGAGGTAGGTTTTCGAATTGATGAAGCTATGAACAGCAAAACAGTGTGGGCAGACTTAAAATACTGTTACTTAAGAGATTACCAGACATCTGCCACAGGGGTTCCACAAACAAGCCTGGAGTGACTCGTTTCATAAAATGCTGTGTAAAGATCCTCTAATTTATTCTCCCAACTCTACTGCAGTCTCTGATTACATTTAGTGGCTCAAGACTCTTAGTGTGATCTGAGCAGAGCACTTGAAGGCCCGTGAAGAAGTTACTTATTGATTGGAACTGTGGTCTGAAATGTACTATGTTAATGGTGGGTTTTTTTTTTTAATTTTTTTTTATATAAGATAGACTCATTTGTGCATCTCACTCACAAAAGCAATGGGACTTTCCTGATGTGTGCAGTGCGAAGTTGTTTAGATGGTTGACTTTGACCTGATGTGTTTAGGATGGCGACTGAGAAAGGACATGTTGCTCTTACCCTGTCTCTTCTTGCAGTGAATTCTGCTGCGACTCCTTGGCGCTCATTTCTTAGTTATATACAATGTACTTCAGAAATTTCTCTGAAATTTTCATAGACTTCCTATGTTTGAAAAGCTGTCATTTTTATCTTGAACTATGTGGTGCTGAAATCTGGCTTTGTAGCGACACACTAAAGCACATGTGGAACATTTTCAGTGCTCTATGTACTTGAGAGGCATGAGACTTTTCCCTTTTCTATAAGCCTACCTTCAGTGTCACAATTTACCCTGTTTTGGAATATGAGGTGGATAAAAAAGGTACATGTGAGGGTAGGTCACACGTAGTCTTAGCGTTGGTGTTCTGTGAGACCGTGTGAAGTGTGTGCTCCCTTCCCTTCTGTGTTACCAGCCTTGAGAGCAAATGCTGCAAGGACTGGAAATGCTGTGTTGGCCTCCCCAGGCTCCCTAGTAAGAGGGAATGGCCGCTTTTTAAAATCCGAAACATGGGACAGCTTCCTTGGCTTAGTGACACGGGAGCCCTTTGGAGCTGCCTCCATTTGCAGGGAGCTGAGGCAATAGTGCTCAGAGCAGTTCCCAGCAGTTGAGTTCAGCTGCTTCCTACGCCATGAATCCTTTGGGCAACTACCTCTTTGTATGGGAGTCGCTGGTGAGAAGGGGGTGTTGAGGGCAGGGTGTAGGCAGCTCGGTGTTGGGGTGTGTGGGGATGAAAAGCCCGCCTGGCAAAGCCTTGCCCGGCTGTGCGTCAGGGCCTGCGGAGGTGCAACGCTGCACCCCGTCCCGAGCCTGGCGGCCTACCCCTGCAGGAAAAGAACCTCTGCTGCCTCGGTGGGTGCTGCAGCGCCCAGCGCCGCCGCCGCCGCCTCGGTGGGTGCTGCAGCGCCCWGCGCCGCCGCCGCCGCCTCGGTGGGTGCTGCAGCGCCCWGCGCCGCCGCCGCCGCCTCGGTGGGTGCTGCAGCGCCCAGCGCCGCCGCCGCCGCCTCGGTGGGTGCTGCAGCGCCCAGCGCCGCCGCCGCCGCCTCGGTGGGTGCTGCAGCGCCCAGCGCCGCCGCCGCCGCCTCGGTGGGTGCTGCAGCGCCCAGCGCCGCCGCCGCCGCCTCGGTGGGTGCTGCAGCGCCCAGCGCCGCCGCCGCCGCCTCGGTGGGTGCTGCAGCGCCCTGCGCCGCCGCCGCCGCCTCGGTGGGTGCTGCAGCGCCCTGCGCCGCTGCCTCCTGGCACAGCAGCCCGTCCGATTCGACTGCGGCTGCTCCTCAACCACCCTCACCCTGTGGTTTGGCAGCAAGGCCCTAAAATTCTTCAGTCCCTTGGAGCTATTAATTCTTCTTTTCCTCCTCTTTCCCGTGGGGGTTAATTTTCCTCCTGTCCTTTTAGGTTTTTCAGCCCACTTCAAGAATAACTGTTTCATAAGGGAAGCTTGCCTTTTAACTTCCTTAACCTGAGTGCATAGAATGAAAATCTTAGTGCAGTTAGCTGAGTTCTTTGAGCAGAACAGGTAATGATTGGTGGTTTTCTTTCTTTCTTTCTTTTTTTTTTTTTTAATTATTATGAACATGATCCTTTCTCAATATAGCTTCATTGCCCTTCACTGCCTTAAGCAAAGGGGAACAGCTTCCTGCCAAGGACGATCATGATGTGTGTGACATTCAACAACATCCTGGGGGAGTTTGTTCTCATGCTGGTCTAGTCAAAAACAAAAACATGTTGATATTTATCTGTAAATATCAATATAAGACATTAGGATGTTGTTGCTGTTGTTCTTCCTAATCTCAGCCTCTTTGAGGGAAAACTCTAATGGTAAGAAGAGTTAAAAATTGGATGGATGAGGCAGGCGAACAGCGCCCACTGGGAGAGGAGCAATTCTGAAGAAAACCCGAGGGGAGAAGAAAGAGAAGGTCAGCGCGTACAAGAAGACTGTGACGTCTGTGAGGGATGTGCAGGAGAGGGTAGTGAAAAGCAAGAGACTGAGCAGGGTGAAGAGGATGCAGGTCCACACAGTCCTGATAGAAGCAGCTTCAACAGATTTTGAAATCTAGCTTCTTTATTTGTTTGGATGATGAGAGTCAGTTCTCTGTTTCCAAGCTAAGGAGAGAAAAGATGTTTTTCACCTCCCTCCAGATCCACAGTCATGACTTTAACAGATGTGGGAAGCTGCTTTTCAAGGGCGTCAGAACTGAAACATCGTAACTGTTGCAAACTTGTGTCAGGAGCTGTGGGATTGTTCTCGATGAAACACTAAGAGATCTTACGATCTTATAGTATCTTAAGAGATCTCACAAGCTGTAGTTTCAGAACGTCTGAAAATTCATCCTATCATTGTTGCTTTGATGTCTCTTTGAAGGAAAAATGCGTGCTGTTGATCAGCATGGTTAAAAGATACTGTCACAGGAGTAATAAATGAGAGTTGGATCTGGCATCTCCTTTCAGTGAAAGATGGTATTCTTCTAGATGCTCTTAAAATTTCATTTTCCTATGGTAACAAGCTCAAATTTGAGTTCAGTTAAGCGCAGTTTGGGGCCTTGTGGCTGAAAAGGGCCTTTCACTGGCACTGCGTGGCTTTGGTGCTGGTGTCTGGTGCTGCTGCTACCTCTAGCATTGTGTTTGCTGCAGGGAGCACGAACCTCAGCGTTAACCTCTGTGTATAACCTTGACGCAGGGCTGGATCTTTGCTTTCAAGCTTGTTATTAGTTTGTCTAAATTGAAATAACTGTGTACCGGATGAAGTACTTGTAACCTTAAAATACTTAATTATCTGTAATTGAGAGGAAAAAAATATTTTGTGCCCCATCTTTATTTTTGTGAAATTGAATTTCATTTTTTATTTCACTGTAATTCTTGTTTTCCTGTGCTTAGCTGGGAGTAAGAACCTCACTTGACAGGTTAATAAGTCAAAACTATTGATGTGGATCAGTTGAAACTGAAAACGCATCCCAACCATTCTGCTCTTGCAGCGCTTCCCACGTGGCTTGGCTTTGTGTGCAGGGCTGGACTGAGTGACCTTCAGAGGGCCCTGGCCATTGAGAACTCCCCGATGCTCCGGATTTAGCGGCCGCTTGTAGCGTGGGGTGGTGAAACATGGGGTAGACATGGAGCTATAGGCAGTGTTACCTGTTGGCCTGACACAAATTGCTCCTCGATTCACCTGGCCTGAGGGTTGGCAGCCCTGCTGGAGGAGCAGGTCAGTGGGAGCAGGAACTGCTTTGATAACCTGCTTCCTGCTGCTGCCCTTCTGAGGCCCCTGGGCTTGGGCTGTGTGGTGTGTGGTTCTCTGTGCTCAGAAATACCTGCTCCTTGTGTGTCCAGCTGCACAGCACCCGTGCAGAGACCCCCTGCCTTCTGCTGCTGGCCCCGGGCTGCAGGGCTTGACCTGCACCTTTATGTGGTGGCTGGGTCCTGTGGCAGTGCACAAGCTGCAGTGTGGGAACTCAAGGGACTGCATAGAGACTCTCTGGCCCATCCAGGCTGGAAGATTGTTACCAAAAGGGAATAATGGTAGCTGAGGGATTGGCTCTGATGCGGTGTCTAAAACCAGGTCCTCCAGATTAATGTTCATAATCATACGTTTTACTCTAAAGAAGCTTAAAATAAGCCCAAAGTACCTATCTTAGTCCTGAAAAGCTTTAAATTTAAGCATGCCTAATAAGAAAAAGAATTACTTTTACTCGTTGTTTTGCTCTTTGCTAAGGCTTAGAAACTACTGCCCTCAGTTACACGTTTCTGAAAGCTGAGTTAGATGCCTGTTAAATTGTATATGTGCGTCTCTGTGTTTTATTTATCAGATCCCTTAGTGCTTATGTGATGATTCAGTACATGAGTTGCAGTTTCCTCTAGCTGCCATTGCTGTCATGTAACATCTTCCACATCCCATGGAAAAATGGTAAAGTGTGGAAAGAAGGGGGTTGTGCTTTTTAATTCTCCATAGGAAAACAGTAGTGGAGGCAGAATGATAGTGTCTAGCTCCCAATGATTATCTGAATAAACCAGGAGGGTTATGAAAATCACAGCAAAGGGGGAAGAAAGAATTTGACTCCTAGAGACTGGATGTTCTCCGAGAAACTGTAGTGCAGGAGGAAGTTGCCCGTTGAGTTAACGGCGAGCGGAGCAGAAGGGCTGGGGTTCGTGCCCGTGGCCCTTCCCCAGAGCACGGAGAGGAAAGGCCAGTGCACGGGAGGACGCTGACCCTGGGCCGAATTCATTAAAACAACTCTGTCCTCCTTGTTCCAAAGTGCAGCTCACGCTGCGAGAGGCTGATCTAGCTCTCATTGGAAAATACGTGCTGAAAATGAGGGCTGTTCTCCGTGCTGTCGGAGCGCCCTTGCTGTGTGCGGTAAATCGCGCCGACTCGCTGTGCTTCTCTTGGCTGGTTTGCAAAGATGTGAGAATAAATTAATGAATCCTCTTGCGCTCGTACTGTAATTATGGGTGCTAAGAAAAATAGCCCCAAACTGTGAACGTATAGAGAAAATTGGTCAAAAGATCTGCCCTCTTTTGACACAGCTTGGTGTCAAGCAGAGTATGCAGTTGAAGGGAATATCACTATATACCCATGTGAGGGATAGCTGACATTCAGACTGTGATTTATTTTTAAATTTTGTTTTGAAAATGAGGCTTGCAACAACAGTTGGCAGACATTATTGGCTTACCTGTTCCTGGCCTTCTGTTAGGTTTCTGCAGCTATACTTATTTTTACCTCACAGAATGATCCCTATTCTTTGACTTTCTATTTCTGTTCCCTCCTTTTATTGAAGAGGAGCATGGTTGTCACTTCTATAAATGCAGTTTTGTACTAGATTGACCTTTAGGTTCTACTTTTGCTACTGCTGAATTAGTTACAGAGGAAATATGTTCTTGTAATTTTAGTTTAAGAGCAATACATCTGATGAGAGCAGGCCAGAGGTACGTGACGGAGATTTTTGTGTTGTAAATATAGCCTGTTTTTAACATAGAATGTGGCAAAAAAGTACAGGTTTGTTTGGGTCAACTACAGATTTTTTTTTCCTATGTCTTAGGAAAATAAACTCTAGTTTAGTCCCTTAGTTCAAGGTAAAAAGTCAAGTTAAACAGAATACTTTAGATTAAGCTAGAAGGCCTGGAGCTTAGTTCAAGGTAAAGAGTCAAGTTAAACAAAATACTTTAGATTAAGCTAGAAGGCCTGAAGTTTCAAATTAGCAACCCGAGAGCTAGGGAATCAAGGAAAATATGCTTAAACTTTCTTAGAAGATGATACTGGAAAGCTCCTCAGAGCTTTGCTTTAACGGTAGATTTGAGGTGATCTAATTCTTTCACGTTCCACCCCAAAAGGCTAAGATGTGTCGATGTGTCTGCAGAGTCTGCTTTGGGCTGGGAATCCTGACATTTCAGTGGCCGCTGTTGCCCTTAGTGCTGATAAGCAAAGCACTGGGGCAAACGGTGGATGGAGGAAGAGGAACAACCTTTTGTTCCCTTTTTACATAGTTGTGTGTCCCTTATGGGAGCAGTACTGTGTAAAGGCCATACATTTTTGAATATGGGAGGAGAAGCTGTCTTCTGAAACCACGGGAAATGCTTATGTGAAACTATAACCTGGTGTTACTTCATATGGTGGATTATGTAACAGCACGTAGAGGGTACGGGGCTTCTGTTACAGTCATCTCTTTGGAACCATGTGCCCTGGTGTACGAAAGAAATGGACCCATCACAGTCAATAATTTATTTAGTGTGTTTTAGACAAACTGATAACATTCATTGGAGAAAAACTATAGTTTTTCTACATGTTTTGCTAAGCTAAATCCTGCAAAGATGCAAACATTCCTGCATAACTGTGGTGGCGTAGGCAGCACTCGCTGCCCTAGAGAGGCTAGTGCTGGCAAAGAAGTGGCTTCAGTTCCAGGGCTCTAACCAGCCTGGAAGGAGGCGAGGGAAACGGCGGCAGCTGTGGGAAGGTTGATGCCCTGCTTATTGCAGGGAGCCCCGGTGCCCTGTGCGCCCTGAAGTGCCAGGCCTGGTGTGCGGAGCCGCGTGCGGCGCCCGCTGACCTTACCCGGCCGTGGGGCTGCCTCGTGCCCGCCCCGGTGCCGGCTCCTTGCGGAAACACTCACCAAAAATGAACTTGGAGCCTCCTTCTCTGGAGAGCTTCCCAACCCGCCTGGATGCCCCCTGTGCCCTGTGCTCTGGGTGTCCCTGCTGGAGCAGGCGGCTGGACTAGGTGAGCTCTAGAGGTCCCTTCCAACCTCAGCCAGTCTGTGATTCTGCTAGCAGAAGGTGCTTGGCTGGTTATAGCAGTAGTGCACGAGGGAGCAAACAAAGTGCTTGCAGGCCCCATGCAGGCACCACCTCTCCCTTCCCTCTCCCCTCCCCGCCACCCCCCCTTTTTTATTTATTTGACCATATGTTTTAGCAGTCTTAAGTGTGTGTCGGAGGTAATCCGGCCTCCTTGCTTTTAAAGGGTATTACCCTGTTTGTTGCTGAAGTGAGACTTTCCTCCCATTTAATTCTTGTGAGCCATAACTAAACTTTTTAATTATTATTTTTGCAGATTACTTTTTGCATGGTGGAATTTAACTATGTTTCTTCTAGCCTTGCTGATACTAGTTTGTATGATATGGAGTCAAGCAAACCAGTTTGTTGTCTCGCTCCTAATCTGAATTTCAGAGCCCATGTTCTTTACACCCTGCCTCTCTCTTCCCCTCCTCCCATTCTCTCCACAGAAAGACAACGCTGGGCTCTGTTCTCCCTCCATCCCCTCTTTTTCTCTTTTCTGTAGAGCCAGAGGAATGAAAAATAAATGTGATTACCTCTTCCTACTCATCCACTCCTCCAGGTTGCTACTTCTTCCTGAATGTGATTAATATATTAGAATATTTAGGTTCGGGTTCTTCAAATTATTTGCAGGTGTGCTGCTGAGCGCATCATATTGAAGCGCATTGGCTTCACAACCAACAATTGGTGCAGGTTTTTTTTATATTATATTTTTATGGATTTTTATGGGTTAAAGCAGGTCACTAAAGGACAGAGCTTCACGATGACTTTCTGAAAGGAACAGCTTCTGTCAGGGTGTTGGTTTTCTGTGAACCAACTGTCAGGAATCCTGGTGGCGGGAGCCTCTGCTCAGGCCTCTAGTGAACATTGACTGCCTTAAATGCTCTCAAAAGAAGGCAGAAAAAAAAAAAGAATTTCTTAAAAGAAATGATCTTAAAAGAACGTCAGTTCTTAGCCCATGTTGTACTGGTGCTTGTAGGCTGCCTTAGATGCTCTTGTTACAGTGAGCAATCTAGTTGTTTAAAAAAAAGGTAAACGGGGTCGTGGGCTCACAGAAATTTGCTATTTAATAGAATAAGCAGAATGTGCTGGGTAAGAAGCCAAGCCTACTGCCCTAGTGGAGTGAAACATATGTGTGTAGGGGAGGAGGGGAATAACACATAGGAAAAGATTTATGCCTTCCTTTGGGCTGTTGCTTAGGAACAGAAAATGCCTCTTAAGCCTGTTTTGGGAGAGGGGAGGGGTGAAACTTGATTCAGTGACCATCTGTCCGGAGCCGCTTGATTTCCTGTAGAGCTGCCCTTTGTTTCTGTCAAACAATTGATTGTTCCCCCTCACAGATAAGAATCCTGCTGGTGACATTGCACTGAATCAGCAGGTTGGTTTGTGTCAACCACAAAACAGATGTATTAATTAAAAAAAAAAAGAAAAAAAAAAAGCTATATATATATTTGAGGATTTTCTGGTTCTTCAGAGACCACTACCAGTGTCTTTGCTGTTTTATATTTCTATGTGGCATTTCTTTTTTTCCTCTTCTGGAATGCACGTCAGCACAGAAAGTGCAATAAATTTAATTGAAACTTTTTTTTTTTTTTTTTTTTTAAGAGGAAGTAATATCTTTTATGAGTCTGAAGCAGCTAGGGAAAAGCAGCCCTGGTTTGGGGCATGGAAGCCTTTTGGTGGGGGGAGCAGAGGTTAATTGAAGTCACTATTGAAGAATTCCCCACTGTTTCGCTGAAAACAAAACCCAGATTCTTAATTGCAAATGGCATCTTGGCTATTGTTCTTGCTTAATTGTCAGAAAATCATTCTTTCTTTGAGCACCTTCTGTTACTTCAAGAGAAAGGGATTGGATAGACATGAACTCCACTTAGATTATTTTTAAATCATATTCTTTATATTGTAAAAACCTATATATCTTTGTTAATTTTATGCATGCAGGGGACAATGTATATGCAATTATGAGCATGTTCCCTGTAGCTGGCATTATTTGTTGAGCGTTTCCACACCATCTCTTTGTGAATTCCTTCCATGTGTTGATATTCACTGTATTTCCTTCAATCCTGGAGTATTTTGGGGATGCTGTGCTACAGAAGAGGGGGAGAAGGAAAGAGCAGCAGGACAAATATTCTTGGCATCTTACAGGTCTTTGCTTATTTGGGCTTAGCCTACTTATCACTCAGTAGATGAAACTTGTAGGTAATTCCCAAAAGTCACTTCACAGAGTCAGAAGGTGATGGGAAAGTTCATTTCCCCTTCTCCTTTGTTGTTTTGTTTTGTTTTTCTACGCCATGTGCTCTCCAGGCTGCTTTTCCCATGTAGAGGAGATGCAGGCTTCACTTCTCCATGTGGTCCTGGCTATGTGTTGGCTTTGACTCTTTCTGAAGCTGGTAGCAGGGTGCCCACTGGCTTTGTGGATGTTGGCTAGGATATTTTTGTAGCTGTTTTTTCTTTTTTTTCCTTCTTTTAGTGTCCTGTAAGGTGGGACCATTTGGCTTAGTGGGAGAGGTTAGCGTCAAACCACATAAATCACAGGCTGGTTGAGGTTGGAAGGGACCTCCAGAGATCATCTAGTCCAGCCCTCCTCGAGCCTGTGCTTAGATGTCTGAAAGCTCCGTGGCCTGTCGGCCGAAGCAGCCCTGGCCTGCTTGCTGCATGTAAGGGATGTCCTCCTTTACGGTAGGGTTAGCTGTCATCTACACGCCTCTCATGGGGTTTCACCTTCTGGAAATTCCCTGGGAATTAAAAAATACTTAGAACTAGTTCAAGCTAGGTTTGGGGTGGGATGGGGTTGAAAAATCACAGTGAGGAAGCAGTTCTGGATTCATTTGGAAACTGATTCCCTTCCATTCTACAAGACTGACCTTCTGTGTGTCGGGGGGGGGAAATGAAACTGCGGGATTTTGTTTCAGGATTGGAAAATCTGTCCCAAACATCTGGAGCACTGCTTTGAGGTTGCCATAGAGAAAGCAATGAGTGGTTATTTTGATCTGGATTTTTACAGCTCCCTTAAAAGACGCGTTACTAAGTGGACGAGCTCGAAGAGTAGGGAGCAACCGCAAAGCCCAGCTCTTCCAGCAGTTGAGTGTGGCCTGTGCAGGCAGCAGGGCGGTCGGGATGCATCCCGTACCCTTGCCCATCCTTCCCTGGGCCATGTCTTACCATCCTTCTCCCAGTAAAGCCAAGCCTTGTGTAGCTGCTTCAAGCTAGGGACAGAGGACACAAATCCACGGTTCCCAGGGCACCCAGGTGACGGTCTGCACTGCGCATGGGAGGGCGGTAACTTCAGAAAGAGAAGTAGGTGGAAGACCAGCCCCTCACATCCACCTTCCCGCATTGCCGCTGTGGCCATGGTTATTTGTGTGTTTCTCTGCACGCTCTTGGGAGCCCGGCTGCGGACGCTGGGGCTCCTGCTGCTTCCCTCCAGGTGGGCTCCCGGGAGCTCCTCACGGGTCGCAGCCTGTAGCGCTGCAGCCCTGCGGCAGCCTCCATCCCCAGAGCCAGTGGCTCTGTCCATAACACCGGTTGGAGAAACCTCTCTCCCGTGGTGAAGGGCCTCTCTGGTGTGCAGGAGAAGGCGCGGAGGCTCCGGCTGGAAGTGCCCTCGTGCTGGGGCAGGGGAAAGCCGCTGCCCTCGCTGCCCCGGCCGCCTGCACCTGAGGGTAACGCGGCCGCTGGCCCTGCTCTCGGGAAGCGGCCGCCGCCGCCTGCCTTCCCGGAAAGGCGTCGCAGCATGGACCGCCAACGGCTGAGAGGGAGCTGTTGTCCTGACAAGTGCCTTCCGCTGGCGCTTGGCTTTGGAAGGAAAAGCGTGTGTAGCCAACAGGGAGATGTTGCTGCTGTCCAGAGCCCTCCTCTGCGCTGGGGACTGTCCCCAGGCTCAAAGAGAGGAGCTCTCGGCCGTGGGCCTGGTGGCTGGCGCTTGGGCTCTGCTTAGCGCTGCCGCGGGGCCGCGTACGCCGCGACTGGAAGCAGGCTGTGTTTGTAGCTGCTGTAAAGCGCCCCGTGGAGAGCAGCGCCTGCGATCAGCTCTGCCCTGCAACCTTTTGGGTCACCCAAGGTGCCCCTTGCGTGAGAGCTGGGCGGGAGGAGCCGCGCGGGAATGGGCAGCAGGAATGGGCAGTGGGCTCTGCGAAGGAGGCCTCTTCTGCGGCCGCTTGTGCCTGCTCCTCTACTCTTTATTTATTTTTAATTTTTATTTTTTGCTTTTTAAATCTGGTGAGAGTGGCTCCCCTAAAGAAGCTCTGTGGGGTTTAGATGGAATTAGCTGATTTATTGAACTCTTTTTTCACTCATGCTCCTTACGTTACAGCAAGAGAGCTCCTTCATAACCCGCTGGTTGACTGTATGCACATAGATGACAAGTGGAAAATGCAAGAAGTATTCTGCGTAATGACTTACTGGACTTAGTATATTCTCTCTTTTTTTTTTTTTTTTTTTTTTTTGGTATTTAAAGCAAGAGAGGTGCAACCTTGTTTCTATTAGTGGTGTACTGAAATGGCAATCTCTTTTTTCAATAAAAGAAATACCTTTTCAGTTGAAAAGGAATTGATGAAAATGCAAGGAGATGCAAGAGCAGTGTCTCTGCTTGAGCTTAAAAACAAAAAAAAGTTTTCTAGGCTTTTTTTTGGTCTTTTCTACTTTTTTTTTTTTTTTTTTTTGGTCTTGTGATAACTAAGAAGGTCATTTTTCCCTCCACTCTTTTTTTCAGCCTCCAACAGTAGTGTGCTTTGTCTTTCTATCTAGCAAGCTGACTGGCTTTTAGAGCAAAGATAGTTGTGAGGAATAGGCAGAGGTTTTGGAGGGTTTTGGAGCATCCTATGATGCTTGAGTGTGTGCAAGCAGGGGGAGATTGCAGAGCTCTTGGCTGAGGGTAGTTGCTCAGCTGGGATCATCAGTACTTTTCCAAGCATGCTCCCTTTTCACTTAAGTGGGAGGAAACTGTGGGTTTGCAACTGTATGTGTAACGGTAAAGAAGCATTTAAGGACTGGGTCTAGTGTAATCCAGATAGTGGCTGAGTCTCTTATTTTTCAAAAATCTTTGCCTGTCTGTTGCTTTATTCCATATTTTATTTATTTATTTATTTATTTATTTATTTATTTATTTTGTAGGTGGCTAAGTAGTCACTTAGGGAAAATAAAATAAACATAAGAGCCAAGCACCCGAGGCTGGCCTGGGAATTCCGGTGACCAAAGCTGGCAAGGGGAAGATGTTCGGGCTAGGCTGCCTTGAGTACAAATTTCCAAACAGATCCGGAGGTGGGGATGGAACAGATGATTCGGATCTCGCTTCTTTTTCTTTTTGCGTTTTTCCCCCTTCCTGAATAAAATGGGAATAAGTATATTGTGACTTCAGCAGCTGAATTCCTACTGTTTGTGTTGAATGAGGCCCCCCACCAGAAAGGCTGGTAAAGCAACTGCGTGTGAGGTTTCAAACACATGCCCTGCATGGGGACGTTGGCCTCGTCCTTCAGCCGGCTTGTTTAGAGTGAATTATCTGCTAAGTCGCAGGCAAGTGGCTCTTTTATTGCTCTTCTTTTTGGAATGCAGTATATGAGTGATATCCAGAGGGGCCAGGAGCATAAATAATGTTTGTTTCAGGGCTTGCTGGGTGCAAATGGCAGGGGGCTCACCCTGAGGAGAGCGGTTTTGTTTGGTGTGGCTAATCAGGAGCGGGGCTGGAATTGCTCATAGCTGTCATTGGGGTTTTGTTTCAAAATCCAGGGACCTACTGGGAAAAACAAAAAGCTAAGGGAAGCTGACTGTATTTCAGGCCGAGCCCTGCGGAATCCGAAACGCTGCCCTGATGCTCCGGGTATTCTTATTCCCCGGCACCGCATTCCCGCCGTTACTAAGGAAACAGGTTTTCAGGGGCTTTACATCTTCATTGTCAAGTATTTGCCACACTTATTGTTGCTGTTTGCAGATTAGGGCAATTTAAACAATGCCTTTTGAAATGGGCACCAAAAAATAGAAAAAGAAATATAGTGGAAATAGATGTAATGAATCAATTACCTCCCCCCCTACATCTCCCCCTTCCCATTTAAATTTTCAGTGCAACTTTTTTCAGAGGCTGCATATAAAATGTCACACCTATGGTGTGGGCTTTGGCGGCATGGGAAAAACACTTTTTTTCCTGAAGAAAGTTAGGCTGAGGTTTGCATTGGAGTTGTGTCTCCGTGATCATTATGCATCTAAGACCCGAGCCCATTAAGCTGCGTTGCGTTTGCACTGCTACAGCTGTGAAGTCTTACTGTAAAAAGGAAGTATTTTGGGACAAATGGAAAAGACTTTTCCCTCCCAAAACCCCAAAACCTGCATGCAGAATCTGAGTAGTCCCACACTCTCCATTGGCGCGCTTTTGTGGCCAAGCAGAAACCTGCCTGTTCATGTTTTCCCTAGAAAACTGGATTGTGGAGGAAGTGGTCAGGCTTGTAAACGCATCTGGAGCAGAAGACTCTCTATTGATTTGGTTCCTGTTGCCTCCTAACAAATTTGTACATTGCTGCAGTTCCCTTCTGTACCCGTGGTAGGAGGGAGAGTTTTAGAATTGGTTCAAATGTTAATTCCTGATGTTACAGTGAAGACTCTCTAACAAACTGTTCTATGGGCTGGTGATTAGGCAAGTAATTTTAAGCATTTGTGCCTCTATTTTCCTCCTGTAAAGCATGGGTAGTGCTTGGATATCTATTTGGAGGGAGAGCTGCGAATCTTACCAGAGCTTAGGAAGTGCTGTAGGAAATTTCAGTGCTGTGTGTATAAGAGTATAACACTACATGCTCAGGTCACTGCAGGGGAAGTATGTTTGAACAATTTTAGTTGTTAATTATGTGCTGTGCATCTCGCTGTATATACAAGCTTTATTTATGTATTTATTTATTTTCTCTTCTCCTGGTGCAGTCTAAAAGCTCTTTGCAAAGCCGGGTTTGAGGGCACCCTGCTGCTGCAGAGCTGTGTGTGGCTGATGCAGCCAGGAAGATGGTGTGAAAAGTTTGAAGAAGATGGGGGAAAGCTTAAAGCTGTTAAAGCTGTTGCAAGTTACGAATTATCACTTCATACGTATTAACCATTAACATTTCTGACCGTTATCATGGCTAGTAATCAAGTTTGTGGCATCTTTTATAAAATATGTAATATGGATACAAATGGCTTACTTTAATATATGCCCCCCCAGCGTTCCTTTCTAATCCTGCAGCCAGCAGTAGCACTTTTGCATAAAGTTCTTGTTTAAGCTAAGTCTCTTAGCACAAAATCTCTTTCCAAATTGAATTTCTCCTTCTGCAGCTAAATCTGGCGCAGAGCTAAGCCAATAAGCTGTTTCTAAGCGCAGGTGATGCTTTTCCTGCCATTGACAGTATTTTTCATTTGCCTGCCCTGCACCTCTTCCTAGTCAAGCCGCCTCAGATTAATCACCTTCAAATGTCAGGGTTTCTGTGGGTGGGTTTGGGACCGAGTTTGGAGTGAAACGTTATCTGGCCTTCCCTGGCAGCTGCTGTAGTGCTTGCCCGTGTGCAGTGGGTGCTGCAGCTGAAGTGCAGCGTGCGCTGCACCTTCTAGGCACAATATAAATGAAATGCTGTTCCTCTGGGGTGAATCCTGTCGGCCTGGCGGAGAGGAGTTACTGTTCTCCGTGTGTGTCCAGGGAATTGAATCGAGAGGCGCCTCTCGCAGAGCCCTGCGCCGGGCAGATCCATGGAGGACGTTATCCATGGAGGACGTTATCCATGGAGGACGTTATCCATGGAGGACGTTATCCATGGAGGACGTTATCCA
>NW_020454760.1:6134431-6220958 GCF_003342845.1 Nothoprocta perdicaria
ATCCATGGAGGACGTTATCCATGGAGGACGTTATCCATGGAGGACGTTATCCATGGAGGACGTTATCCATGGAGGACGTTATCCACGAAGGCCGGTCACGCACGGACACCGCCTGTGCTGCCGCTCTGCTGCACAAGGCGCTTCATCCGGAGCGGTCCACGGAGGCTCCGGAGTGTCCAGCCGGGCTGTTGGCGGCGGCATGGCCTGAGGCAGGCGGGCAGCGACGCCGGGAGGTGCTGTCAGCCCCCGCTATCCCGCTGGGAGCAAGCGGCCGCCTCCCTGAGGTAGCCAGGCCTAGTCCTGCCAAGCCAAGGCCAAGGCCCGCTCGGGTGGCCTGGGCACGCGGGTGATTTGCCATCCAGACACGTGTGAGCAAATGATGCCCAGCCTGTCCCCTTTCACAAGGAGGTATTTCCAATAAGTGTCAAGTCTTTCTGGCAAATGCAGAAAAAGCTGTGTGAGGGAATGCAAGGAAAGGAAGGCTCGCTTTCCAGGGATCCCGGAAGGAATGGAAGGCTCCTTCCGCCTCATTTAGACGTGCATTGGTAGAAATAAAGCCCATCACAAACAAAAACAAGTAAGCAGACACCCTAAAAGCCTATGGGCCATGGAATTAAAGTTGTTCATGAATATCTTAGTTGTTGTATTTCTGGATTAAACTTGTTTAAACCTATTGTTATGCTTGCACAGACTCTCTTATTTTAATTTCCTGAGAGCTTTATGAAGACAGGGAAGATAAAAGGGGATGGTTGGTAGCTTGGTAACTCATCAGGCTTTTGAGATCCAAAGATACCAGTATTTCACATGTGGCAGCTGTAAATTTACTAGGAGAGCTTGTAAATTCCTCCATTGAAGAGAGAGGAGGAAAAAAGAAAGAAGTCACCAAAGTGTTAAGGTTATGAATAAGAACTTGTATGTAGAGGTATGAGGTATCCTCAAAAACTTGTGGAGTTTTGGTGTTTGCTTTCTTTTTCTTTCTCTCTTTTTTTTTTTTTTTTTCTCTCTTTTCTTGTTGTTCCTATTTCTCCTTTACCAATTCAGAGCAGTCATTGAAAGCAAATGAAGAAGGAACCTGTAATAACCCCCCAGCAGAATCCTTCCCTGGGGGAAAAGGGATGAATGTTCCCCCCATCCAAGAGCCTGGGGGAGACCCCCTTCCTAGGGAGTGGATGGGATGCCTTGGTGCTGTGTGGGTGCTCCGTCTTTCCAAACTTAGTATCCTGGTATTAACGTGGATTTCCATGGATGCTTGTGTTCTGTCAATGAAAACTTATTGCTCTCTGGTGCCCTTCCCCCTCCTTGAGTCAAAAGTTGGGAATAAGTCTTATTCAAAATTGGATTTTTAGATCATTTTCCTTTGATTCTTTTTTTTTTTTTTTTTTTTTAGAAGTCTGCAAACGCTATGCTTTAAGCACTGGAGAGCAGAGGTAAGAGATGGGGAACTGCAGAACTTGAAGCCCGGCAGTGCAGTAGCACTGGATGAGCGGCTGCTTCTCGCTGCACGTGGAGCGCGTGCGGGGGGCTGCGNTTTTTTTTTTTTTTTTTTTTTTTTGAATTATTTTCCTAAATCTTTGCTTTTAGCAGCGGAGAGCAGAGGAAATAGATGGGGAACTGCAGAACTTGAAGCCCGGCAGTGCAGTAGCACTGGATGAGCGGCTGCTTCTCGCTGCACGTGGAGCGCGTGCGGGGGGCTGCGCAGCTCAGCCCAGCTCAGCGTGTCCCACACAGGCAGGTCCTTGCTGCCCTCACCTCTGGGAAACACCAGCAAAGAAGGAAAATGCCCGGCAGCACAGGGAAACAAAACTCATTCCCATTAAGCTAGTCATCCTAGAGAATTCATCGTTTGAAAAAAATAGGTAAACTGTGAGCCTATCCAGTTTAAATTTAGCTAACAGCAACAACAACAAAGTCTTCATTTCTCAGAAAAAGAAGGCAAGGAAAAGCAAATTTAAATAAAATGCAAATAAATAAAATGCAAATAAATAAAATGCCAATGCCTGGAGGCAGCGATTCAGGAGAGCGGACGAACGGAGCAGCTGGAACTCCTCATTTCTGTGCAGCTCTGTGTGTTTGTCTGCACGATCCCGTGTCGAGCACTTGGAGCGGGCAGGTTGGTGGGCGCAGGGGCCGCTGCCTGCGTGGCTCAGGCGCCCTCGGCACCCTGCCCCTCTGCCGCTGTCCCGTGTTTTAGGCGGCCTGGGACAGCTTTCCTGCCGGCTTGCGGTGCCTGTGGCAGGGTGGCCGGCGGGACACGCAGGGGCTGCTCTTGCTCGGCTGCTTCTTTTGTTGGGGGTGAGGGTTGTACTTGTTATGCTCCGTTCTGCCATTTACCGAAATTAAAGCATCCTTACCTTGGGAGGTTTCGCTAGCTTTTGTGGGAAGCACACAGCTTCCCTTTCGGGAGAAAATGGAATCGTCCACAGCTGGAAGGGATGTGTTGTCGCACGTTACTTTTCAATACAGCAGTGCTGCTGTTGGGCCTTGTAATACAAACGGCCTCCGAACACAGGGGGAGAGAACATGTATTTATTACCACGGGATCACAGCATGGTCAAGGTTGGAAGGGACCTCTAGAGATCCTCTAGCCCAAGCCCTCTGCTCCAGCAGGGACACCCAGAGCACAGGGCACAGGGGGATTTTGTGGAAGTTACAGCCTGAATAAGCCAAACAGTAATGGGAACCCTATCGATCTTAGCATAATCTCACAGCAAACCTCGTGTGCAGTTAAATGGCAGACTGTGCACTGTGCACAGTGTTTAAAGCATAAGTTACTGCACTGTCCCACCAGATGCAGTATTTACCCTCAGCGAGGGGCCAGGAGAGTTGGTACGTTACAAAAGACAAGCGTTGTGTGTGCAATGAGAGCTTTAAAGTACTTTGCAGGCACAAGATGAGCTGCAGTAATACCTGTTTCGATGGCTTCAAGGTGCATTGCAGAATTCTGCAAGAAGTATATCCTGTCCTATTTCACCATAAGGAAATCCTAAATATAAAACTCTTTGCTTTTTCTTTGCTGTAGCCTGTTCTGCTCCCAGAATAGATCTCATTTTTTTAAACTATCTTTCAGCTTTTGATTTTATTCCACGTTAAATCAGGTAGTATGAGGAAATATTCCAGGAATGGCTGCCAAGACATGATTCTTACTCATGTTTGTGATGATCATAGTAAATCATATACCAGAATATTTAATAGAATTAACCTAAAGCAAATGCAATCCTTGATTTAGTGCGTGTAAAAGAAATCAAAGACTAGAAAAGTCTTTGATTTAGTGCATCTGGTCATAACAGATGTTACAAAAGCTTTGTTTAGGAAAGTTTTAAAGTGAATGCAAGTTGTTTTTATTAAATGGTTGATTAAAATCATTTAATTATACCAGCTAGAAACTAGGACAATTTTTATTCAACTATAATTATGGAGAGTTTTGAATATGTATAGGAATTACTTGACCAGTCCTCATGGAATGCTGTTCTTCCGCCAAAGTTTTAAAACGAAATCTACATTTCTTCTGAAAATGTCTCTTTCTGGATATTTGAAATCTAAACCAATCTAAAACTTTCTTTTGGAAATAATTTTCAACAAACTAAAGTATGTTAATTTAAAAGCTTGCTCTTTGGCATGAAGCATTAAGTGTATATTCTTTCACTATAGCATAGTGCTTAATATTAGAATGTAGGAGATTCTCTCAAGTACTTCATATGAGTATTTTATTTAGAAATATCTGTGTGTTTCCACACGCAGCCCTTGTAGCAGGACAGACTGGGGAGCAGAGCTGCTGTTCACCCTGGGTCCTGCCAAGCGGGCCACAGGTTTCCCAGATGTTGGGCAGTGTCTGTCCTTGGAGGTTTTGCAAGACCCAGAGCACGGAGCAACCCTCACAGCTGCCTTTGCTTCCTCAATTCTTGCCTCGGAGAGTCTGTAATTCTAATAAGCAACAGGGATCTAATTAAATGCACATCTGCCAGAGTAAAAGACAGTTCTCAATATGGGTTGAACGAGATCAAAATCCTCCTCTCTGCGTTGTGTTTGTCTTCACAGAACCAGTTAGTGTCTGTGCTCCTCTTTGAGGCCACTTGAATTCTTCATTTGTAGGTTGTATCCGGGGCAGTTGCACAATCAGGTGTGACTGGAGGGTGTTGCTCCCGTTACGGCCCCGCAAGCCACGGGCTTGAAGCTTCGGCCTAGTAACAGTGAGGTGGTTGGGGTGACCCAGCTGCTGTGGATTGTCAATGTGCTTTGTAGAGTATAAAATTTTAGGAAAATTGGCAAAGGAGAGTTAATATCGTCGACAAAGCAGTAAGTACTAATGTTAATATTAGGGTGGAGATATTGTAGGCTATGCTGTAAATCTAAGGTATATTTTTGAGTAACCCCTTCCTTGACACTTAGTGCTTTAATAGAACAGTAGATTAAAACATATCTGATACATGCAGTTTGGACAGCTGAATGACTCTTAATGGTAATTAATTGGGTATATATCTTGTATTACTTGCATTGGCCCAGGAATGTTTGTGATTATGAAGTATATGGAGTGCTACAGCCTCTGGTCAGCTACAGATTGGTTGAATATCCGTAGGGGAAAACCTTTGCTGCTGCTCAGCTGAGCATTGCTAGAGCAGCTTGAAAGAAAGAGGGAGGGAAGGAAGGAAAGAAGGAAGGAAGGAAGGAAAGAAGGAAGGAAGGAAGGGGCGAGCACAAGAGCCTTACTGCAGCTAACCTGGCTTGTGGCTAGCTTGGCTTGCAGAAGGGGATACAGGGAAAGCCAGAGGGCTAAAGGGGGCATCTTCCATCTGTGCTGGAGGTGCAAAGTCATGCTATCTAAAGGGAAAGAAAGATGACATTGCCCTTTAGCCCGGGTTTAATGTAGGTCATTTGGGTCACCAGATGACATGACTTTAATGGCCAAACTGCTTTTAACAATTGCCTTGGGCAGTGTTTAATTTCACTGATCTTTGCCAGGCTTCAGCAGAAGGGAGAAGAAAAATCCACCTTGGCTGCGGGTTTTTACACAGCGTGCGACTGCTGCGGCCGTCGTCTTTAATGACCAACTGGGCAGTATACAGCTGCATATACCTATATGGTTCTACACGTATGAAAAGGATAATCTACCTTCAGATGGCTCAAAACCCATCAAATTGGTTGTATTTTTAATCTCAGTTTCTTACTGGTTAATATCTCAAGGACTGGGCAGAAGGGCAAATTCTTTTCACATTATCTTTGTGTGCGTGTATATATATTTCTTTCTTCATAAGAGGTTTAAGCCAATTATTCAATTCTTTCACTAGAGATCTCCTATCTCTCTTTCTCTGTATGTGTATATACATTTATAGTACTTTGTGTGTATATAAATGTATGTGTGTGTGTATATAGACAAAAAACTGTCATGAAAGCTGTTACCCTAGTGAATATGCTCTGATATGAGCTTGAAGGCTATGTATAGTCAAATACAACACTGATTTGTAGGTTAGGTAGTAATAGTCTAGGTTATCCAAAGAGCTTTTCAGGGTTCTTGAGCTGTGCAGCTACCAGGAGCAGAATTTCATGGCAGGTTAAGTTGAACTGTGACTTTACCCTGTCTTTCCCATGCAGTGTCTTCCTATTTGTGCAGGATCATAGCAGACATAATCATATACCATAATAACAGAAGGATAAGGCAGAACTCTATTGTCTACTCCTTTTCTGTCCTCTTGATGTGCTGGGGCAGTAGTTCAGGGGTTCATGCAGTTGGTGCTTTCAGAAATTCCTCCCTTTGTATCTTGGGACGTTTCGGTTTATACAGACCCATCGAAGGAGCACTGCTTGGAAGGAATGTCTTGTGGCTGCAGTGAAGGGTGCTGTTAATGTGCTAGATCAATGGTCCATAATGACTGCAAAAAAAGACAAAGCCAAACAACTGTTAAGAGTTATTGGGGAGAAGGGGCGAGAGAGCAGAGGAGAAAACATGATTTTTGCCATGCACACAAATCTTCAAATTCCAACCTTCATCACTGAAGTTGGAAAAGATTCAGATGAACATGGCAAGCCTGCTCAAAGGTGTAGCAGCAGTTAAGACTGGACTTCAGTCTGGAAGAAAGATAGTTGAGGCCCATAAAAGCATGTGGGGCAGAAGGCAGTAGTCGTTCATGCCTTATGCAGAAGTGGAGAGCAACAAAGGAAATTAGCAGGGGCTGTGCTGAATGCAAATAAAAAGCGCTAATTGCACAAGTCAAGTGAGTTGTAGAACACCTTGCTCAGGGCAGAGCAGTGCTGAAAGCTGAGGTGGCTTCTAAGCCCACTGGCCAAATCCATTATTGCTGTTAAATAAGCCTTGAGCCGTGCGTTGGTGAAGGTTGGGAGAATATTTGGGGATAAATATCACTAAAGCAAGTCCTGCGTTTGTACTCATCTCTTAAGTACCTGCTGTTGGTCACTGTGATGACGAGGCTGTAGGGCCTGTGGCCTGACATGATAGATCTGCTTTTTAGGTTGGTCTTACCACCTGTTATTCCTCTTGGAGTTGCATGGACCGTTGGGTGAGGTGGGCCGCAGAAAGCATTGCAGTCCCCTTTGCTGGAAGTGTGTTTTCTGCAGGCAGTGAACTAGCTAAAAGGAGCATGCAGCTTTGTTTTCTGGATGATGTTGGTTTTATAACAATAAAATTAAGTATCAAAAGCAATTACAGGAGTGTCAGAACTAATGAAACCTAGTTACCTAAACTTTTGGCTTTCTTGGCTGATAAATTCAACTTCTGTGTCTGTAGGTGACCCTGCTGGAGCAGAGGGGTTGGACTAGCTGATCTTTAGATCCCCCTTCCAGCCTCAACGATGCTGTGATAAGGACACAGTCCAGAAAGGCAGCACAAATATCAGAGATGGATTTATTTGGAGCTTTCTAAACATCTAAATGTAAGACACTCAACTCGGCTGCTTATGTGCAGGATTGTGCACAGGCGCAGAGAGGGTATGAGGGCGACATCCAGTTTCTCTTACATTATTTAGGAGCTGACACAGCATGCTGTGATCTTGCTGGTTGTTAACAGCATGTGAATTATGAGGCCAGAGAGGTCTTCCTCCTGACAATACTTCATGTTTCTAGAAATGCAAAGGTCATGATCATGGCTACAGTTTTTTTTTCTTAATGCCAACTGGATGCTGATGACAACTGCTGAACGGGACAGCGCTTAAAGCGTCATTGCCTTATCTTTCTTGTTTTGTGAGTAGTAATAAATTGAAGGCAACTGACTTAAAATCTATGCCTATTGTGTTTTTTTATTTTTATTGGATTTTTTTTCATATTTCTGTGAAAAATGAGAGCATCTGGTTCCCTAGCTTTACTTTTTCTGTGAGTTGTTACATTACAAATATTACTGTGTATAAGAGGGAAAAGTTAATCACTCAAACAGCACGTTGTGCTTTTAAAAATAACTTTCTTTTCCTTTTAGCCTGTAGCTTGTGCTTTACTGAAGTGAAAAGTTGGTGGCTTTATACTTCAAGACCATGTATGTTCTTACCTTTTATGATGAAAAGTGTATGAATGTGACCGTAGGTCTATTCCCAAGTGACAGAAAATGTTACCAAAATTGGATAAAGACTTCTTCAGGTAAGCGTAGGCCTTTCAAACAAGCCCTATACCCACCTCAGCTGACAGAGTATGAACATGTGTTCGGGTGTTTGTTTAGAAATAATGTTATTTAGAGGAAATTGTAGCTGTGAGAAGTGTGGCCTTGTGTGGTGGCTTCTCTCGCCCTGCTCTGCTCTTCCAGACTGATGTTCAGGAATTTGGATTGTAAACCAACTCTTCCATGTGTACTGGCTGTCCAAGACTAGCCAGGCTGGAATTTGCTTTATGAGGAGAATCTTCATCTCTGAGTGACTAGAAATTAATTGGTAGTTCAGTAATTAGCAGGACTTGCTATGAACAACAGTTTGTGCACAGTAATAATAGTAAATTTATACAAACTTTGTTGTATCTATGCACCTATGAAATGGTGGAATATAAAACTGAAGGGCCTGTTTTGGCCCTTTTAGGGGTAGGGAGGTAAGGGAAAGACAGAGGCTAAAAGTCTTAACAAGGTTAAAATTGGAAATGAAGGAAGAGTGAATTTTAGAAACAAGCAAGAGGAGAAGGACAGCAAGCGCTCTTGGTATGCACAGAGGGTCTTGTTGTTTGGCTTCCTTCTCTCTCTTTTTTTTCCTTCATTTTCAGTAACTATAGATGAGACTGGTAATATCTGTTGCTATTTTCCAGTAGTTTCTTCCATGCAATTCAGTGTTCCAGTACTTTGCCAGTCTTCTGTGTGAAACTTAGGTTTTCTGAACAGCTGTTGTGGACTATCCTGCCCCTTTATTTCAGCTGAAGTAGCAGATGATGTTTAGCGTCAAGAATACAGATGTATATTTCTTTTCCTTTCCTGCCTTTTATTTAGTTTGTGCAGGTAAAAGCTGCTTGAATCAGATGGTGGAAATAGAGATATTGCTAAAACACAACAAAATTGAGGAGGGTAACAGAGCTTGGACTTAAGGCAGCAGGATGAAAGGGAGGTAGTCTGGGCTGCCCATACAGCAATCTGAGAATTGGGAAACTAAAGGGGAAGTAAGTGCTGAAAGAAATCAAGATTGGCTTGAAGAAGAGGAAGGGTGTTGGAATGAGAACAAGAAATGGAAGTGGTGACAGCTGACGGTAAAAGCTAGGTAATAACAGTGTTTTGGAAAGGAGTCTAATTGCTGCTGAAGTGAAGGTAAAAATGTGATGAAAGAGTGTTTTGGATGAGTTGAGATACAAGCATGGGATCTAGTTTGGTGAAGATCCTTTGGATGACAGCAGTGAAGAGCTGAAGAATCTCGTGCAGAACCTGGGACTGACTGATGTGAGGGCATGGATGAGAGGTGCCCAGAGTAGTGGGTTTGGAGAGGGAGGAGAGGTTGGAGGGTCAAATCAGAATAATATGATTCATCTGTAAATTTTCTATTTGTAGCATATGACCTGGAACCAAAAGGTGTTTTCTTAACCTTGTTATTTTTATGCTATCAGTAAATCTCCTAAATCTGATGACTGACCATCCACGCTGCTCATCCTGGAGCCTCGTGACCTGAGGAAGGGGCTCCCAAGACCTGTGCCACTTTGTTTACTGCTCTCCTATCTGCTCCGCAAACACTGCAGCCCTCAGGGAGCTGTGGGAATACTGCCAGTGCCGCATGGCTTCCATTTGCCTGCATTAAAGAAACCATCAGGAAAAAAAATACCCAAGAACTGGGTCTTAAACATGTCTGTGGATACTCCGTGATCACCATTGTGGTGAGGGCACGGACGGGTTTGGCTTGGTGGCTGGGTCAGGCCGATACTCAAATAGAAGCAGGTCATGGTCTGGGTCAGGAGAAAGCAGGGCCAGGAAGCAGGGAGTGAGAAATCCCTTGGTTTGAAGGCCAAGGCGGGAGCGCGGCTGCTAGGCCGCAGTGCAGGGCCTGTGGGAAGCTGTGGGGAAGCTGTGCTCCCAGTGCAGAAAGGCCGGGAAAGGGATCCGCTCAGGTGTGCTGGTTGGGAACGAGTCCCCAGGTGCTGTGAAACAGGGTCAGGAACCAGGGCTAGACCCTGAGACACACTGCAGAGGTCCATGAAAACTGGCAGGCCCCGCAGTTCTTCTGTGAAGGTCTATCCAGTGCTTTGTGGCTGGAAAGCTGAATTTGGGGCTGCTACCAGTGTAGCGGGAAAAAAGCCTTTTTCCTTCACGTGGAAAAAGACTGCATCAAAAGGTGGCCCTGTAATGGGCATAGCTGCCATGGCATATGCTTGACTTTGTAGGCAGATTACTCTACAGACATGTTTTAACTCTACAGCGTTACCTTTGGCTTGTCCTTGTTATGGTATTGTCCTGGCACAGAGGAAAGAAATGCAGTCATGCTGAAACCTCTTTCTGAGCTCGTGATCCTATTAAATTCAAAGGAAAAGATCCTCATAATATTGTTGGGAGATTAAAATCAGTTCTCTGGCAAGCAGGGCTCTAAATTATCATTATAAAATGTGTTTCGCTGATGGAGGCTAACTATCCCCGCAGTCACATTACATATTGATTTGACCTTGCTGCTGGAGATTGAACTTATAATTGATAATTACAAAGCATTATAGTAGGAGGGCTCATCTCTGTATGGTATATGACATTTGGGGTACTGCTGAGGAATAAAATCTTCCTGGGTGTCTAGGCTGTCATATTTCTACTACCACTACCATAAAAGTCAGTGGATCGAGGTCTTGGCAGGTGCCTCTGTAGCTGGAATGAATGGAGGGTTTTGAATCTGGCTTTCCACAGGACATGGGCTCCAATAAGTTGGGTAACTTGTGTTGTCTTGTGAGAGGTGCAAATTTTGGAAGAACAGAGCTAAAAAAGCCTGTGTAAATAAATACTAATTTACAACTTTGATACTTCAACAAATTCTGCTGAAATACTCGGTGTTAATTCTTCGTCCCTTTACAACGTGGGAGGAAAAAGGGCTGGAACTGGCTGTGTTGCTCTCTTAATGCATAACAAGAGTCAGAGGATTTTCCCCATGGTTGCACATTAGACCTTGGATCATAGGAGATGCTCAATTATTTAATTTAATTTGATTTTCCATGCTTTAGTCTGTTTTGGACCTTAAAATTTTACAGGGCTAGGGTGAGACTGTCTTAAAGAGTGTAAATTAAAGAGTGTAAACTTAAAGAGTGTTCCCACAAGCTGAAGCACAAGAAGTTCTGTCTCCAGGTGAGGAGCAACTTCTTTACTGTTAGGGTGACAGAGCAGTGGAACAGGCTGCCCAGGGGGGTTGTGGAGTCTCCTACTCTGGAGGTCTTCAAAACCCGCCTGGATGCCACCCTGTGCCACATGCTGTAGATGTGCCTGCTTGAGCAGGAAGGTTGGACTAGATGATCTCTAGAGGTCCCTTCCAACCTTAAATATTCTGTGATTCTGTGATTCTGTGAAATCTCTGGTACATGAAACTTGAAGTTAAGAACCATTTTTATATTAAATAAATTGAGAGAATACTTAAAAAGAGGACCATGTCTTGTGTTCCTTCAACCCCCTCTGCCCCTCATTCACCCCTTTCCTTCATCCAGCCCCACACTGAGCACTGAAGGAGGAGCCTGCTTGGCATAATAGGCTTCATTCCTCTTGCAAGGTTGGTATTTGCTTACCTTCTTATATATAGCATTGGCAAGCTGTGAAGGGGCACACCAAAATTTCTACATTTGATTTTCCTTTATTCTCCCAGTGTGCTTGTCCTGCCTATTTTTGATGAAGAAAACGCAGAAAGTCAGACAGGTTAGGATGGGATAGAGAAGCAGGGTTAAGGGAGGGAGCAGTTCTTGACTTAAAGGGAAAAAAGGAAAAGCAAATTTTATAAAGGCTCAAGTTTTCATCTAGTTTAATACCAGAGAAAAACACTGGATTGTCCTTTACATTTTTCAGTGTTATTCCATCCCCTAGATGGTAGAAGAACACTTTATCAGGAAATGGGGATGGACAATGCTAGCAAACTTTCCAGCCCTTCATCTACCCTGTGATATAAAAAGATTTCATGGCTTGTGACATTTTCTTAAACAACTAACATTACTTGGGTAACGAACTACTTGTCCACCAGTTCTGTACATGTGAAGGACGAATGTGATTTGGCCCATTCATTTTTTTCCCTCTGCAACGGGACTTTACCAATAGCTCTTATTCTCCTGAATCCTTTCCTCTTCCCCCATGCAAATGAGTGCTTTACAGCTGGCAAAAATAAGCCATTTCCTAACCCTATCCCCTGACACAGGGAGGTCATAAAAATTGTTAATGCAAATGATATTGCCTTCTGTTGTGTGATGCTAATAGGAAACGGATCACTGCAGTTTATGGGGTACTTACCCTTTTGGGTGCATGATGAATGGCTCACTTCAAGTGATGCTTCCTCATTGATTTCCTACTATTTATCACCAGAAATGACAGAGCCGGAAGAACAGAGGTGAAACATGAAGTTGATTTTGAAGTTGACTTAATTTCACTGCAGTGTGAATTCATGGCAGTGCAGGATTTAGCGTGGAACAGGGAGAACACACGTGAGGTCAGTTCCCTCATCTTCAATTGCTCCTCAGCATCCGTGTGTCCAACCCCGCTTTCTGCTCTCCTCAACTGCATCAGCAGCAGCTCGTTTGCCGCGTGGTCTCTGGGACTTGTTGTGGGCAGAGGTTTCATCCCACGCCCAGTGTTGGCGGGTTCCTGGAACCAGCACCTGTGACAGGTTTCTTCTTGTGGGCAATACACTGTGCCGGTATTGTCAGGCACATCCGAGTACCTGCATTAAGTCATGGAAAACCAGTGTGCGAGTGGATTGTGTGGCATCTAACAGTTCTGAAATTTCATATTTCTGTGGGCTGATGTAGTTATTTAGATATGTAATAGCACGCAATGAGTTAGAAGAATCCCTCCTAACAAGTATAGTTTCTGCCTGGTTGGGTAGAATTGGCAATAAAATGGAATCTCTGCCCTCTCTGGCTTCTGCAGTTTTTTCACCAGGGCTTTTTCTTTCCTGAGTTGTTCTGTGGGTTGCTGGGCAAGACCACATGTGGGCAAGGTAGATATGGGACAGAGAGAAAACAAAATTGTTTTTAAATTGACTGGAGTAGAAAATGGAGAAATTCACTTGAAAAAATGGAATATTTCATTTCAGTTTAAAGCAATATTGCCTTCACTTGGCAGACTTAGCAGGCCTGTTGCATGGCAGCTGGGTTATAGAGTAGTAAAGGCTGTGGAGGTCAAAGGAGTATAGGATAAACTAATTCTCTGTTGAGAGCATGGGTGGTTTTAATGTCATTGCTTTAAACTCATAACTTAACTACATATGCTTGGTCTGCTGCTGGCAACGACAAACTTCTGTTGGTTGTTCAGCCATTGCAGCTTCTGTTGGAGATTAGGTGGAGTATGACCTGCTCTTTGGGGAATTTTTTCTCCTTTAATTTTTTATGAACATGAACAACTTCATTGTTTTTATTATCTTTCAGTGTTGCAGCATAAAAGATTGGCTTATGTTCCACTAATTTAGGGTATTCTTTGAACATTTAAGAGAGTTGTAGGTCTGCAGTAAATAAAGTTGTTTAATCATCTTTAAATGTTAGTATTTAAGTCTGTGTTCTTCATTTCCACAGAAACCAACATTGTAGACAAAATGGTAAGTTAGCAAAAAAGAAAATTTTTTGTGGAGCTTTGAAAGTTGCTTTGATGCTTACTGTTGCAGTTGGGCTTACTTCTAAATTGACTTCTAAATTCTAAATTGACTTTAAAAACTTGCACTCTAGAAAAAAATAAATGAAACTACTTGTTGAGAAAAAATTTAAATTTTCATTGGGTGATACAGAATCACAGAATGCTTGAGGTTGGAAGGGATCTCTAGACATCATTTAGTCCAACCCCCCTGTTCAAGCAGGGACACTGTAGTTCTAAACTATTTTCCCATATTGTTTACCTGCTTCTGTAGAGATAAGATATTCATTTTAGTCATTGTAGTCAGTTGGCTTTTTGTTTGATTTTTTTTTGTGCTTGAAAATCTTGAGCCCTTATGCTTATAACTTTGCTATTTTCTGTTACTGTTACATGCTTACCGAAGGCTTGCAGAGAAAACCATACTGTAAATGCTGCAAATGAAGAGTAACTTCTGCAGCTTTTCAAGTCTGTTCAGTTCTAGATTTTCTCTTTCTTTGAATTTACAGAGTTCCTCAGATCAGTGTTTAATTTATAGATGAATAAGAAAAAAATATTTTATATTGTCCACTTTTTTTGTTGAGCATTAAAGAATTGGTCTTCAAATACCTCTAACAGATGACAAACAACTGTGAGGCTGTATGGGGAGGAAGAAAAAAGAGATACAGCTGTATCTAGTTGCTCATATTTGCTCTGAACTTGGTTTGATCTCGAGCACAAATTGTGTTTAAACTAAAAAGCTCTTTCCTGCAAAACCATTACTTCCAGCTGCCCTTTCCAGGATTACAACTGTAAAGTGTTGTGTACTTGGCTTCACCTCTGAAGTTTCTTCAACGTTCCCATCTGGCTGCAGTGATCTCCCAAAGGAGGACTCTGAGGTTTGTGCGAGACACCTTACATGAAATAACAACAACAAAACTAGTCGCCTGCTTTGCAGAACACCAGCTTATGCTCAGTTCCTGTCCTGGGGTAAATGTTATCCTGCAAAAAGGGCTCATGGGTTCCCATGGAGCTCAGGTGGAGCCACCGCAGTTGGTGACACAGCAGCTGATGACCTGTTGGAAGGGGATGTTAGCTGCACAGACATTGGGTGATGTTTAATTGCGTGGAGGATAGTTACAGCTTTAGATCCATGAATGAAAGCATAACTTCCAAACTCAAGAATAATATTAGATGTTTTAGAATGCAAGGAATGAGCTAAACATGGATAGTTCTCTTAGGGAAGTGGAAGGGTAGGGGTGCAAAAAGCACCCAGAGCAATGCAGCAGGTTTTCTCCACTCCATGAAAAACTATCACAATTCCTTTCAGCATATCTACTTTTATTTGCAACTTAGTGTTTGGTGTACAGGCTTGAGTGACAGTGAACAGTATGTACTTTTTGAGGATAAGGAAGATAAGAATTGTTTTAAATGTTTGTGATGAGGACAGCATGCACTCAACAAGCACAAATCATTCAGACACCTCTTCAAAATTGAGATTTTGAAGTGACTTGAAATTGGACCAAAGTGGCGTTCTAAAAATACACAGAAACCTTTTTTCTAAAGCCAACTTTTATAGTTTATATTTCTATTGTACATCAAGCAGCTGTTGATGACAAGGCCCTAAGCAACTTGTACAAAATTTGAGTTTAATGGTGTTTTGGGGTGAACTGTTCCCAGTCTTTGTTCATCTTAAACATCTTCCCTGAAAAGGTAGAAACAACTGCACTTGTAGCCTCTGCTTTTCACAGAATCACATAATCACAAACTGGTTGAGGTTGGAAGGGACCTCTAGAGATCATCTAGTCCAACCCCCTGTTCTAGGAGGGACACCCAGAGCACGGGGCACAGGGCGGCATCCAGGTGGGTTTTGGAGACCTCTGGACTCCACAGCCTCCCTGGGCAGCCTGTTCCAGGGCTCTGTCACCCTCACACTCAAGAAGTTCTGACATGGAGATGGAACTGCCGTGTTTCAGCTTGCACCCATTGCCCTTTGTCTTATCATTGGCCAATAGCTTTTGTTATTGGTGGTGTGGCATACTTTGAAAATCTCACGTTTATAAACTCTGCCAGTCTGGTGCAAATAGGCAAGAACATCTGAATCTTGGTTATCACAAAAATGTAGTGCACACTGTAAGTGTAAGATCACAAAGACGTTGATTTTGTTTTTAATAGCACTTGTTGCTGGAAGAGACCTGTTGGTCAGGAATTTCAAAGCAAGTGCAATTGCAATTAACCTTTGGCAGAAGCTTAATAAAGTTTCAGCTGCTGCATAAGAAATCCAAGTATATTTCACATTTATCTTTATGTCTTGAATATCTCACTCACTTAAATGTTTGAACGTAAAGGCTGAGCATAAGGTTACAGAAGATCTGATGTAGGTTGATCAAGAACTTTAGCATTGCTTCTTTCCTCTCTTTGTGCAGTGACTTTTGGCAGAACTTTGTGGAACTAAAGCTCACTGAAAAATATCTGGATTATTTAAAATTATGTATAGCTAATAGATCAGTGTTTAAAAAAATGTTCTGGGAGCTTTGGTTATGGCCATTTTATACAGATCAGAGTATTAATATGTAGTTTGTAGAGATAATTAAAGTAGGGGAAGGGGGGGAGTTGTTTGTCTTTTGGAGGTTAAATGAGAGAAAAGGAGGAATCATGATTTCACCATCAGTGGCTTTAGCTTTTTGTTTTGTGTGTGAAGAGGAGTTAAATGGATGATTTAACAAGTCTATGTTATCTCTAAATACCATTATACTTTACTACTGGTCACGGTTCAAAGTCTTACTGTGTTACTGTGGCCTAAGAAGTGCTGTTTTCTTCGTTGTAACTGAAGACTTGAACAGAGACCTGTATAGTAAATGATAATTGATTGTTGCTTTGAGTTCCAAAGATAAATTTGATTTAATGCATGCCGGATATGTACCAAAGAGAAGAACAACTTACTTGTGCTTCCTCTTAGATGCCAGGTTATGCATTTCCGAGGGCTCTAGCTGTATGCCAAAAGCCAGAAGGATTTTAGTAGAGCTGGGGGATCCCAATCCAGAGGGCTGTAACCCCACAGGTTGTTCCTTGCTACCTGGTGTAGTTAAGTATTGAGTAAAGATGTCAGGTTGACTGAAGCTTTTAACTGCTTATCTGATGTCCTGTGTTCTCGTACTCCAATTTTCTGCTGCATCTTAAGCAAGTTTCAGTTGTTTATTTCTGTTTCTCCCACTTTTTGGGTGATAATTGAAAGCCATGGGTATGGAAATGACTTTGCTCCTCCCCACCCCCCCCATACAAAACTATACCACAGCCTGTCATGAAATTTCTTTGTTATTTCTTCTATAACTTGCCTTCAGGATAGGAATGCTGTAATACACCATTCACAAGACTGCAAGCTAGCAGGTATTTGCTCGTTTAACCCTCAGAGGGTCAGGGTAGAGAATATATCAGTGAAGATGATGTTCATTACTCCAGAATTTGTGCAGCTTTGGGCAGGAGCTTCTCTATGAGGGCATTTTTTCCCCTTCACGCTCTTGTGGAGCTGGAGATACCAATATGTGAACACTAGTGTATGGTGCAAAAGGTCTGCAAGTCCCTCTCGAGTACTCCAACTTGTTGGGGGGCAAAGCACTGCTCCACCAGGCTGTGGAATGCTCTCTCCTTCCCTCCCATTTGGAGATGAACTTTCATGTTTATCCCTAGCATGGCCCTGAAATTATTTTCCTATCGAGATGCATGGCATTTGTTGCAAACCAAATCTTTTGAAACATTTTCACTGCGGAACACCTTGCAGCCAAACTGTGTTGAGTGATGACTAAGTGCCCGTGAGATATTTATTGTGCAGAAGAAATTGCTTGGTACTTGTTGTGACAGCTCTTGCTGGCAAAAACCACCCACAGATCTGTGCTCCAGGAATTTCCTCTAAATGAATACAAGCATACTAATAGTGTTCATTTAATGTGTACAGGAGAAGCCATCAGTAACAGGGCTACTGCCTTTTTTTGAAGTAGTTCAGTGGAAGGAATTTCCTGAGACATCTGACCATCGATTAGAAAAACACATGAACATGTATCTTAAATTATCACAGAATCACAGCATGGCTGAGGTTGGAAGGGACCTCTAGAGATCATCTAGTCCAACCCCCTGCTCCAGCAGGGACACCCAGAGCACGGGGCACAGGGCGGCATCCAGACGGGGTTGGAAGATCTCCAGAGAAGGAGACTCCACAACCTCCCTGGGCAGCCTGTGCCAGGGCTCTGTCACCCCCCCAGTAAGGAAGTTCTTCCTCATGTGGAGTTTAAACTTCCCGTTTCAATCTGTACCCATTGCCCTTGTCCTGTTATTGGCCACCACTGAGGGGAGTTTGGCCACATTCTCTTTACATTCTCCCCTTGGAGACTTCCCTTCTCACTCTTCTGTTCTCCAGGCTAAAATGGCTCCAGTTCGCTTAGTCTTTCCCCAAAAGATAGATATTAGAGTCCCTTAATCATCTTTGTCACGCTATGCTGGACTCTCCCTAGAAGTTACCCATCCCTCTTGTACTGGGGAGCCCAGAACTGCACCCAGTGCTCCAGGTGTTGCCTTGCCAGAGCTGAGGAGAGTGGCAGGATCCCCTCCCTTGACCCATGTCCTGTCCATCTGGTGAGCAGGGAATTGGATCATTGAGGATATATTCTGAGGAAAAGAAATTTGAATGGGGTTTTGAGTTCTCAAAATGTTCAGGAACTTCTCCTAAATGGAGGAGTTGGTTTTCCTGGGGACTCCATGGGCTCCTATGTGGGACAGCTATGGGAAGAAGTGGGAAGGAAGTGCTCAGGGAGCAGAACAACGGCTATATGGATATGGCTGCGCGCAGAGACAGCAAGCCAGGCATGAGAGCACATGGCCTGCAGGTACGTCCACTGTCCCGGCAGGGTCTGCTGGCAGAGTTTCTGTTTCTTGTCCTAGTTCTGATGGCTGTGGGCTCTAGACTTCATATCACAAAAGCAGTGATACTATTTGGGGATACTAATAGTTTATAATTATTAATAGTATTTTAGAATCATTTACAGTAGACCGTGGTTTCATTGCAGTTCTTTGTTCTTATTTTGTGTCTGTACTCAGGAACAAAAGTACTCTGCAATCTACTCTGCTCTTTGCAGTCCTGCTTCCTTTCAGTATTCGTAATGTTTGACTGGAAGTCAGACATTAGATAATAAACCACCAGTGATAAATTTATTTTTATTTATTTATTATTTTGGTCATTGCACATAATAGGGGAGTCAGCGTCAGTGTGACTGGTGTGGCAGCAATCCCACCCGACCCTGATGAAGCACTTGCACTGACTAGGAGTCAGGAGACACAGATGTTAATGCTACCTTCTTGCCCCTGGTGTAGCAGATCATAGAATCATAGAATTACAGAATGCTTAAGGTTGGAAGGGACCTCAGAGGTCATCTAGTCCAACCCCCCTGCTCACGCAGGGTCACCTAGAGCACGGGGCACGGGGCCTCAGCCTTCTCTTCTCCAGGCTGAACAGGCCCAGCTCTCTCAGCCTTTGCTCACAGGGCAGATGTTCCAGGCCCCTGATCATCCTCGTAGCCCTGCGCTGGACTCTCTCCAGCAGCTCCACATGATCAGGTCCTACATTTCCTCAGTTAAATGATATTCAATGTTTGCATCTTCATGAAATACCAGTGAAGTGAGGGAGATGTTTCTCCAAGCTATGGCCTACAGTCAAAAGAATACAGAAACAATTTTTTATTCTTTTTTCTTTAACTCTTGCTCTGCCATACACAGAGTTTAGCTTACAGTCTGCTCTAGCCTGGCTGGTATCCCCCAAAACGCAATGGAGTTATGGAAAGAACAGTGTATTCACTCTTTGAAAAGTTAGCCTTGCTTGATTCATTTTATGCATCATAAAGACAAAAACAACCAGTTTCCCTGATGTAACCAAGGGAAGGAAGACAGCCTGGAGAACTGGTCAGTGCCAGATACCGGAGCAATCATTTTTATGGAGGGGTAAGCGCAGAACTAGAGTCAAGGTCAGAGTGACGCAGATAAACACAGTGGTTACCGAGTTCCCGTGTCTTGGCTGAAGCTGCCCCTCTTGGCAGCCTCCCTGCGAGAGCCCAGGCTGCTGTGAGCCTTCGCTTTGGTGGCTGTGTTTGTGAGGCAGAGCTCCATGCGATCGTGGCCTCATTGAGGTCCAAACAGGTCACCAAGCACCGCGTCAGACTCGCCCTGGCCGCGGCCGCTTCCCGGAGCGCCGTGTCCCGGTTGTCCGTGACCTGCCGCTGCCTGCCGCCACCAGCACCTGTAGCTGCAGAGTGGATGATGTGCTGCCCCCCACGCCTCCTTCGGCGTGGAAAAGAAGTGAATTATGGCCACATCTTCCTATCCTTTCTGGGAGGAAGATATGCAGAAGGGAACCAACACACACACTATATAGATTTAACATGTATATGATAGAATATTTATGTATAACAATATAACATATAATTCATATATGAGAACAACTTCTCTGCCTCTTTCTAAGAACCATGCAAGAAGTTATCTTTACGTCGGGAATCTCTACTGGATTACACCAAATTAGCATCCTCAAAGATATGTTAATGCAGCAGAAGTTGGTCTGTATAGTAGCTGTATAGTAGCCGTAAACCTCTTTTTGGAAGGTAATTTGTAATACTCTCTCCTTAAAAAATGAAATTCATCTTAATTTTCACAAATTGATAGATGATAAAACTAGGGGCAAAAAGAAAGAAATTTTAACTAGATTGGGAAAAAAAAGCTTTATTTCTGTTAATAAGGAGCCTCAATCAAGTCCGTGATTTAGAGAGAAGAAAAGGAGACCTTGTTATGCAATCCTTCAAAAAAGGAGAATGGAAACAATAATTTGGTTCAAAAAGCACAGTATGGGCAAAACTCTCTTTTAGAAGTTTCTGCTCTTTCAGTGCATAGTAACACTGAATCTGTCTCCACAATTTGTCTGGATTTTAAATCGGATCAGTGTAATTAGCTAACTTTACTTATTAGCCTGAGCTGACTCAAGTTGTACAATGGCTGAATTGGTTACTATTATATTTGTTTAACTGCTGTAAAGTAAGTTTCTGACAATGGGTCCCTACACTTAAATAGCACTGTAGAGCCCTGGTGCCCTATCAATCACACAGGCCTTTCCCTCCTGCTGGCTCTTCTGATAGACAGTTCTGCTGATGTGGATACCCTGGAAGAAGAGATCAGGAAGAAGGGATGATGGATAAAGCCCATCTCCTGTCTTGAGAGGAAATCGGAAAAATCCTTTCTTGGGCTATCAACAAGCTGCTTTGTCAAGGTGTCAGAAGATTAATTATGCTCGTGTGGGAGGCGAGGGCTACTTCCCCCCCTCATTGCACCGTAATAGGAGGGCATTCTTGTGAGCTGCTGCAGCATTTGCAAAGAAGGAGGCTTAAGAGCTTCTGGCCCCATAACATCACTGTGTTGTGAGTGCTCTTACAGCCCCCAGGCCGACCCCTTTGATTCCTGTGAGCTTGGGCCAGTAACTCATTAATCCAAGTGCTTGTTTCAAGTGCAGTAGGGGTCTGATCCCGCGAAGCATTTGGTGCCAACCATCCCTGTTGAAGTCGCTCTGCAGCATGGGTTTATTTCTTTTATTTAAGGGTATCTAGGGATCAAGCTTTGAATGGAGAGAGAGGCCGAAAAGCTTTCCCTAGCATAGCCATGAATGTGCAAGTGTACAGCGACACATTAATTTCTGAAGTATATAGTTCTTCAGGAGGAGGGGCACACTGCAGTAGATGTTGAGGACTTGTTATAGGGGCTAAGCAGTTCTGTTCAGTGTTTTTTAATGCATTGTCGTCTTGTATGTTTTGAAACAACTAAATGTGAAGAACCTTAACTTACATCTTGAGTTCTTCTTTTGGTCATTAATGAGTTGCTTGAACCCTGAGCAGTAAGGTATAGCTTAAAAAAAAATAAGGGACTAGAAGAAAAAAAAAAAAAAAAAGAAAGAAAAAAAAGCACTTAAAATGTAATTATTTTTGGAGCTTTTAAGATACTTGCTTCAATAACATCAGTATGGCTTCAGCATGACTCCATAAGTTGGTCCTCTGACCAGGTGAAGGAGAGCATATTACTAATCATTTGGTTTGGTATTTCTTTGTTTTTTCTTATTTTACTTCTTGGTGATGTGAAGTCTTGAATAGAGGGAAATTAGAGACTTAAAGATATATCACTTTCTTAGTTTCTTTGGAATAGATTTTTAATTTTTGCAGTGCTAAACTACTTAAGTTTGGGGGTTTTTTGCAGGTGGAGGGGAGAGGGGTATGCTATTGTGTGGCTTCCCTTTAATTTGATGTCACTTTAAGATGTGTTGAACTCTAATATACTGGAGTTGAAATTGTAACAAAACCAAACATCTTAAACATGGCTGTGGCTGACCTTGAAATGCTGCTGATAAAAGCTAATGCTGTTAAATTGCATGCCAAATTAACCCTCATTTCCAAATGCTTTGTGTGTGCGTTTCCTGTAGGATGGGCTTTGATCCTGCAAAGCCTCACATTTTACAATTCGTTACTTTTTTTAATGAAGGAAAATCAATGAGTGGCTTGCAAGGTCTGATTTCAGCAGTAGTGATATGATACCTTTTCTTTTGTTTGCATCTGCTACTACAATTTTTTGGCTGTACCGACTGCTTCACATTGCACAGTGTTTTGGCATAGATGAAACACTTATTTTCATCTTGATACTTTATTTTTACAAGTGTAAACCTCGAGGAAGTAAGCAAGTTAATGCAGGAAGGGCACAGAAAACCAGGTCACAGCTAGGCTGAGGAATAACTTTCTGAAGCAGTGTGGGTTTTGTTTTTTGGGGGGTATTTTGGTTTATTTATTTATTTTAGTCAAGTGAGGCTAGCTGTAGCCAAGATTATTTTTAGTCTACATCCAGGAAAAATAATATTGTTTGCCTCTTAGATTGCTTTACCTTGGGACATGCCGCCTGTGACTGTTCTAGCAGCTTGGTAGCATGGTCGGTGCTCTGGGTTGGTTTCTAGATGCAGAGGTTGGATTGCAGGAGCACGTGTGGCTGCAGTCTGAGCTTTTTGCCTCTTGTGAGGAGTAAGACCTGGCCTTTGTGTGGAGGTTAACTAGGTGCCTGGCCAGGCTTGCGAACTCGTGCAAGGAGGTCGGGGTTTGAGGTCCTGCTGAAATGAGACAACTGGCGCAAGTGGCAAGCGCCCACGTGAGGATCCTGCCCTCGGTTTGCCTCTGCCTGCTGAGCACCTCAAGTGTTTTCATTTTAAGATGGAAGCCTATCTCTTTATCCTCTGACAAATGAACCCCTGTCTGCATAAATTCATTTGAAGAGGACATTATCTTCCTGTGTGAACTCTGGTGGGAAGTACTTACGGGCCATAAAGTGAATCATCTGTCTCGCTGTGCTCGAGCCGAGCCCTTGGCCTGTCTCCCTGGCAGCTCCTCGTGGCTGCTTAGTGACCAGCCTAAGGTGTGATGGAAACGGAGCTCCTGGTTCCCACCTCCCGCCTGTTCCCATCCGCTCGTGACACCCCACGCTCCTGCTGGTCCCTGGGGACGTTGCCTGGGCCTCTTTGTAGGTGCAGGCCCTTCTCTGCATCACTCTGCCTAATGGTTTTGCCCTTTCATCCTGATGGGGAAAACCCACTGCCAGCCTTTCTCCTCTGATCTGCGCCGCTTCCACATCCCCTTGGCCGATGTGGACGGCCATAACCTAGCGCCGCTCGCGTCTGTGATTGCGTCGTGAAAATTGTTCTCTGAGCCCACTGCCTCGATGGGGTCGCCTTTTCTCTGTGCATTCCTCTGCTAGCGCTTTCTTGTCTTTACAGCATCAACCCTAAGCTCTTTATCTTCCCTCTCAAGGCCTTCAAATCCCCGAGGGTTTTTTCTCTCTGTTATCAACCCCTCGTGGAGGCGCCAGGCCCAGGGCCCGCTCCTGCGGCGGCGCTGGCCTTGATGGAGGGCCCGGCTGGTGGCCGAGCGCCCGCTGGCCCGCGCAGCGCCCCTTGTGCGTCGCCTTCGCGCCCGACGCCTCGGCCCACGGCCGCCCCCATTCCGTTGGACCTGTCTGCTTCATTCCGGCTTCTCCCACCACCTTTGGGGTGGTGGGAGAGGAGTTAAGGCTTGGGGTTTTCCCGTGGCTTTGCTTTCTCTGCCTTGTTTTTCTGCTGTGCCTGCAAGTCCCCGAAGAAGCCCCGCTGTGTGTTTCCAACACTGGAGGTCATGTTAGCGGGGCAGACGGGGCCTTGAGGCACAGCCGTTCCTCTGGTGAGCTCACCTCACCTTCAGCCTCCTCCAAACGACTCTGCTTGCCCCTCCAGGAAAATCCAGGGGCAGGGATTTGAGCTTATGCCTAACCATGGGGATTTACAGTAGTGTGAGTCAGTTGAAGAGAGGGGAGGCCCCCTCTGGAGCAGCAGCAGCAAATGCTGCTCTTAGGGGAATGAGGCGCTCCTGGGAATGCTGAGGCTGGTCGGAAGGCCTGGCTGGAGGTCTAGGCCAACGCCTGCTCCCACTAGTGCCAGCACTTGTGTTAAAGGAGTGGGAAAAAAGGTGATGGGATGTAACCCAAGATTTGGGGTTTTTTTTCTAACTGAGGGAACCTTAGGAAAATGCGAGTAACAAGGGAAAAGCTGCTGGTTTTGTTGTTCCTATTCCCTAGCAGCGTTTCTCCGAGAATTTAAGAGAAAATGAGTTCTGCTGAAGTGACCTCTTTTTCACCTCTTCCTCGCTCTCAGAAAGCCTGTGTTCCCTGAGTCATCTGCACAAACACTTACCAAAATAATGAAAAACCGCAATGCACATGCTCCAAAGGATAGTCAAGCGTCCCTAAAAAAGAAAATCCTTATCACTGCCATTATTTTTGAGAGCTGTAATTCCTAAGCAAAATTGATTTTTTTCTTCCCTGTTTTAATAACTTTTAAAAACTCTTGATCTATCCAGGAGAAAAATGTAATAACTCCTAAAGGCTAATGAGAATTGTTTTTTGAGGCTAGGCATGTCTCTGCTATTCTTCTGCATACTTTTTGTTGTGATTAAGGATTTTATTGGAACTTAAAAAAAGTATATTTGGAAAGAAATAAATTATCTGACCTCACTAAGTTCTGTTTCTGTTAAAGCACAAGGGAATTGAAGATGCTCTTTTTTCTTTTAAAGTCAGTTTCCAGTAGAGAACATAAAAGCCTCAAAAGAAGGTCTTTTGGAAAGGAAGTGAAATGAACTTGAGAAAAATGAACAGTAGGATTTTTTTTCTTTTAATCTAATATAATCAAAATATTTTTTCTTGCAGTTGTTGACCTGGTTGCTTCAAAGTTATCGCAGAACATTTTTTTAAAAAAATCTTTGAGATTCTTCATCCAATCTTCTTGGAGAAGGAGTAATTTCTAGCATTTGCCAAGTACTTGACATGAGTTCAATCAATCACGTTGCTTCTTTCTTGAGATTATGTGGAAACAATCTCATGTACTTTTTAGATTTTCGGCAAAGTATCTTCCTGCTGTGGTAGATGAGCAGATGCTGAGCAGCACCTTGCAGTAAAACCATCGCTTCGGTGCCATCCCCGCCGCGTCCCTCGCATTTATCAGGGAGGAATCCCGGAGCGCCGCTGTTTTCTGTGCAAACATTGCGAGAATGCCGGGACCAGCAAGGTTGCGCTGACCTTACGTGCTGGCCTGTTCCGTGCCGCTGAGTGACATGTTTCAAAGGTTAAGCTAACTGTGGGTGCAGCGTAATCAGCGGTGCCCTGGATCCTCTCCAGATCCCGCCGGCGCGGCGCGGCAGCCGGAGCGCCGGCTTTGGGCGAGCGGGAGGCAGAGGTCATTACCTGCCCGCGTCCCAGCACGGGCGCGCGGCTGCCCTCCCCGCTGCCTCCCACATGTGTTTGTTTAAATCTTATCTGGAATTGATGTTTTGCTGCCCCTTGCTTTCCCCCAAAAAAAGAAAAAAGGTAGTTTTTTTTATGCATTGCATACATTTCTGTGGTTTTCTCAGACTTTCTGTGGGGCCTGTTGTCTCTGCCATCCGTTAGTTGGGATCTGGATAAACACTTGGGGAAGCAGAAAAGGCTGGGGAAAGAGTGGCCACTCTTCCAGGTGGTGGTCACAAGCAGGCTAGGGCGAAACAGCAGCACTCCTAAGGTAGGGATGTACTGCAGAAACATAGGAAAAATGATCTTTGTAAAGTTTACTTCCCTCAGTAATTAGGAATAGTAGTTAGAAGCTGTTAGAGCAGGAGGGTGGCCTGGCACGCAGTGAGAAGGAGGGGTAGGACGTGGAGGAGAAGCCATGAAGCCAAGATGGCATCTCTTGAGCATTGATTTCCCGTTTCGTTCTGTGCTTAACCACTCGTATTTACTGACTCTGTGTGTCATTTGCACCCCACTTCCAGTCCTTGCATTCAGATTTGCAGTGGGAATCTTTGCCTAACGTCAGATAAAAGGGCATTTTGGAAGGCATCAGAAGCAGTTAGTGTGTGCAGGCGGAGACTGCTCATTTTCATGTTGAGTTTTTCAAGGATGACAGTCAGTGAAGCCAGCAATTTTTCTCTGTATTTATCCCTGACACAAGCTGATCTCCGAAACTGATCACGAAATACGTGAGTTATCAAAATGTTGTCTTCCGTTAAAATTAATTGGAAAGTACTTACCCAAGTATGCTGTTTACTCTAGAGTTTGGTGTATGGGTATGGCCTTGAAAGCCAAGAGGTTCAGCAGCAACGGAGAGTTTTCCAAGGAAAGAGGAAGGCGGATGGCAGAGCGAGTCAGATTCAATACTCTCTACAGATCTGTTATTTTAATGTACATCTTTATTCAGCAGTTCCTGGTATTATAAGTAAAAGACCTTCTGTTTTTCATGATCTGCTGGTGTTTTGTCAGCTGGTACATTTTGCAGCATTTCCTAAAGAAGCCTTCACAGGAGCAGAGGGCTCTTTTGGTTAACAGGAAGACAGGCTCTGTGCTGAGGAATTCACTGTAAATTGGTCATGATGTAAGAAGAAGAAAATGTCATAATTCTCTCCAGCCCACCTTCACTGGGCTCTTTTGGGAACAGAATCAGAGTGTGAAGTATCAGAGTCTAAATCTGCTACTCCTTCCCGTACTTGAAGAACAGTTTGATCTTTTTCTGAGTTTTTATAAGATCTCTTCTCTGTTTCAGTGTATGCGAGAGAGAATTCCTTCCTCTATTATCTTATGATCTTATAAATTATTTTCAAAAATAAAATAAAAAAAAGAAGTTCTTATTTGGGATTACTTGAAATTCTTATCTTGATTTTTTCCCTTTCTGACACATTTTCTCTGTCTTTCTTTCGTCCTCCATGCCAGAACACCAGAAGTGTGGAATAAATGAGTAAAAATTCTAGCAGCTGTGCTGTCCTTGCAGAAATTTTAGCATTTTCTTTCTTTTCCAGTTCTATATTTTTCATCTAGACCTTTGTCTATGTTATTATTTTTGTTTTAGTTGTCCCAAGTACCTTCTCCATCTGCCTGCAAGTAAAATGCTCCATATCCACTTTCGGAAATGCTTCGGAGCCTTTAGCACGCCAAGCCATGTCCGGATTAGGCGTTATTTCATGTTAGGGATGGTTTCTATTGGGATGGAAACTATTTTCATGTCTTGTATATGAGACCCAAAGTTTTTCCCAAACTTATTGCTCTGGGGAACCCCGCAGGCTCTGTGCACATGTTTCATTGCAATGATATTTTCACCAGTATCAGTTTGGATGTGAAAGAGGAGATAGGTCCAAACTGCAGCCACTGCAGATGCAGTGCAGGGAGTGAAGATGCCCAGACCTGTTCATACTTATCCCACCACCTCCATAAAGAGCCCATCAATTCTCCAGTGTATGTGGGGACTTCATTCCGGAGACCGTCTGCCCGCACTGCTGAGTGACCTTAGTAATAAAGTATCAGTTCCCTCCAGCTCCTAGATGTTTCTCCAGTCACCCAGGACAGGCTTTGTGATCACTGTAGCTGAGGAGAGAATTGAGAGTCGGGTGCTTTGCCCCTATGTAAAAATATCTAAAATTCCTCTAAGAGATAAAGGCTTTAAACACTAGCATGTTTAGGAAGGTCTGGTAATACATTGCGGCTCTGCACTGGCAGTGGTAGTTAAGCAGCAAGTCCTGACAGGGTTTCTGTTTTGCTGGAATATTTCAGTGATGAGGAAACCCAGAGCGATGTAACAAGCAAATCTTGAAATAGCTTTGTTTAGAAAAGCTGTTTTAACTGAAATATGGGGTCTGCTTGGATTAAATATCTAATTTTTTTTTAATATTTTGAATTGATCACTTTGCCTTTTTGTTCAGAGTGCTTTGAAACTGAGTTTGAATGATTCTTCCAAAAAAATAAAATGCAAGTGGCAGTTTTCTGTCCACAAGCGCCATCCAAAGTTGGTGCTGTTTCTCCCTGCGGTGTGAGGGCGACCTGAAGGCCCATGGATCGCATTATATGGTTACTAGCAACCCCCTTCTTTGCTTTGAGACAGGCTGATGGCAGCAAGTTCAAACACGGAGACTCAGCAGAAAGTGTTTTTCTGAATGATTATACGTTGCAGCTCTGAGTTGCAATAACAACGTTGTCTTCTGTGTTGCCTTCTCCTCAGTATGAAGGTTTAAGGTGAGTCTGATGAGTGACAGCGTCCGGTCCTTTCTCTCCATGTAGATTTACACAAAACGTATTGTGTGTGTTATGACTGTACGTCGTTTTTCACCCTAAAATCTATTTCTTTCCTGATTGTGTCCCCTAATACCTCTCACTGCCTTTTTCCTCCTGGGCATTTCTGACAGCACACTTAGGCTTGAGTGGCCTGTTGGATAAGAGGAGAACTTAGCGAGCACAAGAACAAAATAAGGATTTCTACTCCTCGTCTTGCTTCTGATCCTCATCCTCCTTTGTCTCCCAGGTCATGTCTGCAGTGAAAATAATTAAGAGCAGCATAGCTACCACGGCCAAATCCTGGAGGAGAGCTATCTGAAACCCGAGGAAAATCACATTTGTATGGTAGTGGTTCTGTGCTGTTGGCCTGCTCTTACTCTTGGGTTTATTCTGATGTCAGTAGACTTGTACAGAGGCCCTCCAGGCATGGCTGTGCTGGGTGAGTAAATGGCTGTCCCCTCTCCCATCTGACTGTGTGTTTTTGCACAGCCAAGTAGCAGGAGCTCTTCGTAAAGCTTTTTATGGCATTGGGCCTTGAGAGAGGGACCTCCTTGTTGGTGACTGCCGTGATGTGTGTTTGGACACAGCTGTTGGTTGGGCTTTTATGCTGTTCCTCTTAGGCTCAACTGATCTGGTTTTCTGGGTATATTTTTTCCGCACTTGCTGCTGAAAATGTCTCTCGCAGTCTTGCTTTGCACCAGCCCCTATTCTTGCAGGCTTCTGCATCTCAGTTTTGCAGTTTGGATTTATTGATTAAAATATGCCCAGACCTCTTTCAGGACAAAAATCCTTTGACTGTGAAGCTCCTGATAAGGAATATAATAAAACTCCTTTCTTTCCTGTGTTGAGAGTGTGCCTGTTGTATGTGCAGTATGGGAGGAAAAGCAGACTTGAAGAGAAGGGACCTCCTCATGTAAGTGAATAAGGATGTTTGCAGCATGTGCGTTTCCTGCAGGAGATTTTAAAATACAGGTAAAATGGGTGAATCTTCTGTTCACCAAGCCTAGCAAGGCACATTATTCAGCAAACTGGAATCTGCCCAACAGATCTTAAAATGATTATTAGGGCCTCAAAATGCTGCAGAGATTCAAAGGAAAACAAGCTACTTGGCAGCTTCAAATTATCCTGCTGTCAGGAATGCCTTGTTGCAGGAGTTTGGCTACGTCCCCACACGGTCACAGCTTCATTGCTCGATATGTCACTTGAAGGAGGAGCAGTTTTTATAACTGCCCAGTAAACTCAAGATGGCTTAATGGAAATGATTTCTTCATGTGTCAAAATGACCCCTTTGTTTCTCATTTTACCCTTTTGTTGCCTGCAGCTAATCTGCTTTTGGGTTATCAGATCCGAGCATCTCACAAAGCTGCCTCTCGCGGCGGCATCCAGCTGGAATGCTGCCCTTTGTTCGGGGCCTGCGCCAGGCCTCCAGTGCCGGCTCCGGCTCCGCTCTGCTCAGCTGGGGTCTCCGTTAATGTGATTTGCACTGCACTCCCGGGCTCCGCAGGTAGCTGGGAGCCTTTATAAGGGAATTAGGGACTGGCCTGCCACCCTGCTTGCTAATGAAGCCGCCAGTGGTTCTTGCTTATGTTTTATTTTTCTAGCTCTATTTTTTTTTTGGATTTTTTTTTTTTTTTGGTAGACCATAATGTGCTTGTGGGGTTTATGTAGGTTTTTCTCCCCTCCACGTGGTGTTAAGGTTTTTTTTAAGTTGATTAAACAGACAGTGCTGCTGTTAATTTTAAGCAGAAGCACCAAATCCTATCGATCAGACCATGCATTACTCCACCACCCCCCACCACCATCCCCGGATTTGTAAATGCAGGGAAACATATGACTACACATATGCTCAAAGCTAATTTATTGGATGAAGTAGTACAAAACTTGTTCTTGGTATTACTGTGTGTAGTGTGGAGAGACAAATCTCTGCCTTCCACTGGGAAAAATTTACTGCCAATTTTTGGCAGTATTAAAATGAAATAAATGGAGCTTGCAGGAAAATAGAAGTGTTTGACTAATTAGACTGCATCAGAATCATACATTTTTGCAAGTTGTGTTAAAAGTAATAGCGTTTTAGGAACGCTCTTAGGGCAGTCTTATCAGTTTGAACTAGGGAATGACACGGTCAAGTAAAAATTTTATTGCAGATCTGGCAAAAGCACTGGGACCTATAGTTATACTGCATTTTTTTTGCTTTGTTAAATTTGAATATATGAACTCAAATCACGATACATATTAAAAATATCTGGAACTCTTTTTTTTTCTTTCCCCCTAAAGCAGAGGAGATTTTCGGGCTTGGAGGAGTTAAGTTGGGAAGAATGTCAGATGCCGAGTGAGATGCCATTTGTTGTTGTATCCACAGGCCCTTACTTAAGTGCCCTTGTTGATTGGAGTGGGAACTAATAGAGTCATTAGGGATTTTTTTTTCTTTTTTTTTCTTTTTCTTTTTCTTTTTTTTTTTTTCCCCAGATTAGGCCTACAGTTTTGTTAGAGCCTGCATTTGGCTTACACAAAAACAAGCGCAATGTCAATGGTTTTAAAACCTGACACCAGCCTAATTAGAGACTTGACCCACAGTGGCATGATCCATTTTTATCTCTCTTTTTTGCAACTGCTTGTGTTCTTTTAGAATGGAAGATAGTGGATCTCTGGATAAAAATAAAGCATGAAAAAGTCTGTGGAAAATGATTCTTTTTCATGCAAAACTAGATAATACTGGGTCTGTTCTTATTGTTGTTTACCTCAAGACCAAGTCTGATTATTTGTCCAAATAGAAGAAAGCTTTAGCAAAATTAAACTCTGTAGGCATGTGTCAGTGCCCTCTCTTTAGGCCATTCTGTGATGTTGATGCTATAGGATTTTTTTATGAGCTTTGGAGGGGGGTATAGTTACAATTGATATGTGTGTGTGTTCATATCTTTAATATATATTAACCGAATGCTAGGGAATTGATCTCTCTTCAAAGGATTGCAGTGATGTTGAGTTGGTGTTTCTACTTTAGGGAAAAAAAAGTGAAAAAATGGAGATGCAGGGTTTTTTTTTTAATAATGGACGTATAAAGCAAGAGTCTTATTGATTGAGTCTTATTAGGCTGACAGCAGCACTGAAGGTCCTTGTGACCCAGAGGTTTGTGACCCATGAAATCTCCATTTTCCTTCTCTTGGAAATGTATCCTGAGGTACAGAGGGCTGAGAAATGCCTGCTGCGTGACCTAGCGCACCCATTCGGCGCGGAAGGAAAGTCATTCGGGGCTCGTGGCCAAGAACCGGCCTGACAGCAGTAAACGTAAGGGCCAAGGTGAGGAGACATCTTGTTTGGTCCCTCAATATCTTGAGGGATCAAAAGGGAGCAATATTTAGTTCCCTCAGCAGAGCTCTGCTGGCTCCAGTGAGGCAGTAGTGGATACTCGGGTATCCGTAATGCCTGCTGCTTTTTAATAATTATTATTATTTTAATATTTGGGTCTCGGATGCTTGGCCGACGCTGACTAGGCCTCGCTTGCCTGAGCGCGGCGGCCCCTGGCAGAGGCGAGAAGGAGGATCCGACTCAAAGTGTGATCCCAGAAACGGCCGACCCTACGTCGGCGGGAATGGGACCCTGTGGCAGCGGGAAGGGGACCCTATGGCAGTGGGAAGGAGGCCCGGCCCGCAGCACGTGCGCCGAGTGGGGGCCGCCTTTGCGGCCCTGTCCAGGGCACAAGGAAGATGAATGGTGGCCATCCCCCTCTGGCGATGAGGTGCTCCAACCCTGGGGTTTAGCTGAAGGACTTAAGGAGTTTTTTGAAGTGCAAATAGACCAGTGAAGGGTAAACCTTTTCAGAGTTTCATTTAGATGGATTTTTTTTCCCCCTGTGTGGATTTCTGGCACCAGCTGAGATCTGGAAGGCCACGGGATTTTTTTGTTTTTGATCAATGAAGCGAGCAGGCCGTGCTCTGGGGGTGCCCGTTCCCTGCATACGTATTGATCCCATTGTGTTTAAAAGTAGTTAATTTAATCGAGGCTTTTCGAAACCTCCCTCCTCAATAAGACTTGCATTAATGGAGCTGTCATTTCAAGGTCATGTTTCAGTGTCAATAACTTAATAGCAATGACAAAAGTTCCTGTAACTAATGACAAGATTTCCTTTTTTTTTTTTCTTTTCTCCCCCCCTCGTGTTAAAATTGGACTATGTTAGAATGACAAGTATGAGAATTTAGACAAGTATGTGTATTTAGAAATGTTCAGTTTGAACTACAAAATGTTGCTTCCACAAAATGCGAGCTTTTCCAAGCTATCTAGTACTACAAAATACTAAACTAAATAACATAGTTTGGTTTCTACTCACTGCTGTTTGGATCTATATCCATGGCCCAACCCATCACATAGGAGGTTTGAGTCCAAGAGGCTATTTTATACCTTGTCCCTCCTGGCAAAATCTCTGTAGTGCCCAGATTTTTCTTGGGGTCTCTTTTGAGCATTTCTAACCTCTTATCTCCCTCTTTCTCCCACGTTAGAGCCAGCAGCATGTACAAGATGGATTGCCTACGTGCTGTAAACACTGCTTGCTCCCATGATAAATATTTGGAGATGCACCATGTAAGGATTGCCCCTGTGATAAGATTTCTGTTTGGGCAAAGATTTTATAAGATGGGGTATCTGCTACTGCTATTAGCCCGTGCCGGCTGCAAGGATTTCCAGGGGTGCTAGGTGAAAACATTGTATCCTAACCCCTGCCACTTGAGTGGACCCAGCTTTCCTAGACTGCATGGAGCGAGCTGAGCTGCATGGGAAGCGAGGCGGACAGCGGGCTTCTCCATGTACATTTCTCTCCAGGTGCTTACTAATAATCCTCCTCTGTAGACTTTCCTTCCTGCAAGCCTTTTTTCAATTAAATGGGACATAATCAAGGATTTGAAGGCCGTATGAAGCCCAGAGTTGAGATCGCCCATGGAGGAAGCAGAAAGACCGAACTTGGCTGTTTGTTGACTTACTATTTGCACGTTGGATGTCCAAAATAGTACTGCATGACACGCAATGGGAAAAATCAAGTATGTTAAAGACTGTGTAGCTGTCGCCTGTTTTGGTCTCTACAGCACAGTAGGTTGATGTTGGTAATGAGAGTACAGTAGAAAGAATCCAGATCAGGACAGAATGCAGATCAGGACTAAAATATTTTCTGATGTTATTGATTCTCTAAAACACTCCGTCTCCTTTTTCTAATTAAAAAAATAAATAAATAAAAAAAGACTATCCAAAACTAAACGTTATACAATGCCTGGCATGTATCACTTGATAAAAGGAAGCAAGGTTTATGGAAGTGCTTCAGCCTTCAACTTTCCATTTTTATTGTTTCTCTGCAGCTGGGGTGCAGAGACACCCATTGCAGAACAATTAATTAATAGATACGGCCACAGGAGGCGTATGGGGATTTTTCTCGGGCGTTACGTTGAGCAGATGATGTTAAACAGCCCCATCTTGGTCTTTGTTCTACGTGTCCAGCTCCCGTGCTGTCAGGCTGACCTGTTGTAGCAATGGCCCTTTCCTGCGGTGTCTGAAAACTGACCCTGTGTGGAGCTTTGCTGAGAGAGAAGGCATTTCGTTGCATGCAGAGCTCTCTTTCCCTCCTGAAAGGGGGTTCCCAGCATTTGTGGCACTGCTTTAGCTAATCACTGAGAAACGCTAATATAACCTTTTATTTGTTGCTTAAGAGATTCACAGTATGCCCATAACTACTTGCCTGTCTTCAGCAGGTCCCATTTCACAGGTGGGATAAGGAGATCTGGGCGTGTTTGGAGTCAGCTGTTTTTGCTTCAGTCTTAAGTGTGGGCCACAGGTCTTTGTTCCATAGAAAGTTATGTGGGTTTATGAGTGAGAGATTTCCCATTTCTTAAAAAAAAAAAATGTTTTAAGTGGCATGTATTAAAATGTCAAAACACTGTGAATCTGTTATTCCTAAATTACAGATCTGGCAAGCACCTGTGACATTAAAACAGTCTTGCTGCAGTTACACTGTTTATTCACCAAGGACCTGTGTCTGTGTTATAATTATGGATCCTTCTGAAAATTAACCGAGCAACTGGTCTGTAGGGCCTATTGGTTTTAATAAAGCCACGGCTGTGTTTTGGCTAAGGGCTTGTGTGTCGTGTTGTAACTGAAGGCTCTGAAGTGCCTTCTTTTTCTATAAAATTCTGTAGGGTTTTTGAGACAGTTTGCCTTGGATATTCCCATTCTGTCTGTGCCCCTTGACTTTATTATAGGCAAATTCCACAAAATCCTTCTGCGGGGCGTTAAGGGGGGGGGAGGGGGACCAAGTAAAACGACCCTCCTTTTACACCACCAACTAAGCTGCAAGAGAAAGGCCGCTCTCTGTGCCCTTTGATTGTGTCAGGTCCCTTTTCTCGGCGCTTGTTTTTCTTTTGCCCCTTGAGAGAGGTTTATGGCGGTGTCCGTGAGGGCGGCCCCGTGCTGGGGCTGGGGCTGGTTTCGCGCCGCGCTCGCGGGGGCGACAGTCTCTTTTGTTCGCCCGCCGGCGCGGCCCTTCCCGAGAGCATCTGTCACTTGAGGCATCGGGAGATGGATGGGTCTCGAGTGAACTGCTGGTTGAAGCAAATGGTGAAAATAAGAAAGGACAAGGGGGTTGGGGGCTTCAGAAGGGCCAGACGACAAGGAAACACTGTTAGAAATCAAAAGTATGCCGGGCAAGAGGCGAGGAGAGAGCCGAGATGGATGATGTGTTATCATGTCCCTTGCCTAGGAAACCAGCCTTGGCGGCTTTTGTTTCCTGAGATCCTCTGGGCCTCGGCAGAGGGGCTGTGGGTTTGTGTCGTGTTTCATTTGCAGGCAGGAGAGGAGCAGAAGGATGTTATCCGAAAAGGGCAGGGGCTTCATCCTCTTGCTGTGCTGGGGTGTGAGGCTAAGACAAACTGATGCCGCTCATCATCAGCAAAAGAGTTTCTGGTATTTTGTGTTTCTTGATTATTGTCAAGAATTTGGGAGAATCTTTCAGTACTGGGTGGATTCGTAACAGAATAGAATCAAAATTGAGCTTATTGGTAGCTTTGCTTTCGGAAATTCAGTGAACTCTTATTAGGAATTTGTGTTTTAAAAAGTGCTTAAGGATTTTAAAATACGGAAGATTCAGTGCAATACCTCTATATCTCCCTGAATTACTTGGGCTAATTAAACTAGATGTTTTAATTGGGGGGGGGGGGGAGGATTAAAAAAATAATAATAAAAAACCCCCACAACCTCAAACCCCCAAAACTGCAAATCCAAAGCACCCAAGCTGCAAACAGTCAACCTCGCGCTCCCAAACACGGAGCCAAGGGTCTGTGTTTGCAAAGGCAGCCGGAGAAGAACAAAAGACAAGCCCAGGATGTGTCAAGGTTTGGGAAGGGTCCAGGAGGATCTTGGCTTGAAAAATTATTTTGTCACACTGTTGGCATTGGCCCATAAGGGGAAGCAGCGGTTGAAAGGCGAAGAAATTAAGATGATTAGAAGCTTTAAAGCTTCACAAATGGTAGAGTATCTCTCTCCTGAATGGATGTAAATAATAGATGAAAGACCAAGAGTGACAACAAAGGATCAGGGCGTTTAAGAGAATGTGTGCAGTCTGAATAGGGGTCCGTGGCCTAGGGCCAAAGGTCTTAGCTTCGAGTGTAATTAGAAGAAAATACAAAAATGTCATTACTAGCAGGTGAAATGTTCAGCACGTGTCCGAAAAATAGCAATTTCAGAGCCAGGAGCTGTAGGAATTGGATTACTGGCGCCCTGAAATCGTTCAGGTCTGCGCGTGGCCGTACAGTGTGGCGGGCGCAGCGCGTGTGAACCTGGCCACCCATCTGGGAGGGATCTGCTGCTCGCAGCGCCGCAGGGACACGCAGCCCTGGGCCCGGGGAATGGAGCTGTCCACGGGGCTTTGCTCGTAACACAAAAATGCTAAATCAAAACCTTTTCCTCCTCCCGAGTGGTAAGGGTTATAACTACTCGCTTACATTGATTGTGTTTAAAGATAAGAGGAGGAAGAGGCTTAAAGCTGTATTGCTTTTCATTTTAAGACCTGCCTTATGAATGTGCTCATGTCCTTCTGTGATAGGTACGTCCTGCTTTTGACAGGAGGACCAAAATCGGGGGGCAATCTTAAGCCTAAAACCTCATTTGCAATCAATAGGGAGAATTCTTTCAAACCTTTTGGCAAAATATTGTCCATTCCTTTCAGGGAAATGAACCAGCTTGTACGCCCAAGCAAGTCTTGTCAAAGTTCAGTCAGTGATAAGCTAAAGCCTGTCCTGATCTTAATGACTGTTTTGTCCAGCCCAAATATTTTCCGAGCTGCTGCTTTGCTGCTCTGCTTGCTGTTTGCTGCAGTGTTGCCATTCGCCTGGGTGTTTCAAGTATATCCTCTTTTATGAGCTGTGATTTTTATTAGAAGCATCTTTGCTGGCATACCTTTATGGCATGCCAGATGGGAGGGCAAATGGCAAATTCTGACTTCATTTTGAACACCAATCTCTACTTTAAAGCACTTATCAGCTCCTCCATTTTTTTCTTTTCTTTCCTTTTTCTTTCTTTTCTTTTTTATTTCTTTTTTTTTCTTTTTTGTCTTTTTAATCCAAATATAAAACAATTATTTCTATGTTATCATTTAAGTTTTTAGTTTTGATGCTTCCGTGCTAGCTAACTTTCTCATATTGATGTGGTAAATTCCTAATACTTCGTTCAGCTGCTTTCCTACCAAAAACTTGCAGATACCGACAAGCTCATATTTTTCTTTTGGTAGAATACAGAGAAAATGCAAGGCAGCCTGAACTAAGGCTTGTAAACTTTTTTTTTTTATTTTTTTTTAATGTGGTCATCTTGCACAGAGAAATGAAAATACCTCAATGTAGTAGATGCTGGAGCGACCTGCAAACCTGCTCGCTGTGGTGCCCTGCGCGGGTTCAGGTTCTGCCCTGGATCGGGTTGTGGCAGGCAGGTTTTGCTGGCGTTTGAGCAATGCGCTGCTCTGAGTCCTGCTAACGTCTTTCTCCCTTCTTGTTTTTCAGGAGTTTGGGAGCGTTAAGCAACTCAGCAGCAAGATTCACCACCTCTGAGCTGCATCCCTTAATCATGACTGCATTTCAGACGGGCTGAAAGGAATCGGAGAAGGTACCGTGCTTACCCTTCCTCGCAGAGAACACATGTTTCTGTGTTCAACGTGTGTTGAAACAGTCTCTTTCTGTTCAGCGTGTGTGTTTTTGTTCCCAACAGCTGCATTTTACGAACATCGTGGACTGTAAATAACTTCTATTTTTGCTTTGCTTACCTACTTCCTCATCATTCTCCAAAATCTTGAGATCTTGATCATATAATCCCAAGAAGGCCGCAGCAGAGGGCCCATCTGTGCTGCCGTGATTGCTTTGGTCAGCATCCTTGCTTAATGACACTTGGAAGCCTTAACAAATTTCCTTTGCCACGTTGCTTAGAAGCAGCGCGAATACCCAAGCTCCTACTTAAATGTGCTTTATGCGCTCGGCGGGTCCGTGTGTGTTTGTTTGCGCCCTCCAAGAGTGTAAAGCAAACGGGAAGGCAGATGCTGGAAGGATTTGTGCTGCGGATTGAGATTCCCGTGAGGGTTTTTCCCACCGCGGAGCGGGGAGGTTGGGCCCGCAGGCTCCTTCCCGCAGCTGAGCAGCCAGCAGTGTGCCCAGGAGGCCCACGCGCTCCTCCTGTTTTACAGCCCCTTGTATCCCGGAGCAGCGCGGAGGCCAAGCCACGCGAGGGGGTCACGGCCACGAGGGGCCCCGCACAGCCCCACATCCCAAGCGTTGGGCTCGGCCACTTGTGGGGACGGAGCCCGAGCCTGGCCTGGGGGGGAGCCCCCCACGTTTGGCTCCCCGGCCGCCCCGAGGAGGCGGCGGCCGATGGCGGCGGGCGATGGCGGCGGCCTCGAGCGAGGCCCAGCGGCCGCCGGGGTCAAAGGACGGCGCAGCGCGGTCAGCGAGACGCCCCGCGGTGCATTTTGTGGCTCGGTAAAAGGAGCAGCATCCTAAAACCTGAAAGGATCCCCCTTGGAAATGGTGTGTTGTGAAAAGGTTTTATGAGGCTGATGGGGGGGGGTGGGGGAGGCGCTGCCCCGGCGCAGGAATTCCCGCTTTTGTCTCCCTGAGAGGCTAATCCGAGCCAAATGGCGGCAGCTCGCGGAGGGCCGGCGGCAGCGCCGCTCTGAGGGGCGCGTAGAGCACAGGGGTGCTCCTGGCAGCCCCCTGGTTACTTTAATTTATCTGAAAAACGTTCTGAGCTTTCGCCTTTTCATCCTAAAAAAAAAAATACAATGTGAGCAAAATGCTCAAAAATGCAAAAACCCGTTAAAGAAACCTTTCATTTGAGATTTCTCTGTGAAGTTTGCTAGTGCAGTCACTCTGTGTTTTCTGACTACCTCACTTTAGGTTGTCAGGAGACACCCTTGTCTAAAACATAGCTTCTTTTAATCTGTTAATGCTTGCCCATTAATGGGTGAAAAAAAGCTGGGTTTTGCTAGTGTCAAGCAATTTTTGCTGCACTTACTGTAACGCTCACATCAATTTTTAAAGGCTTTTCGAGTAGCTAATGCCTATAATTTGTTTAGTATTATCCTTCCTTAAAGCCATAGATTATTAACTCTCAACATTTGTCATAGATAAGGAATCAATGTCAGAGCCAAGACCTTGCAAATAAGAAAGGAAATGTAATAAAGGCTGACTTCACAAGAAAGCGGGGAGGACTGTGAACGTGGCGGAAAGTATTCCCTGCTTTTTGTTTTCCTTTGGAAGGGGGGGCTGCTGCAGGACGTGAGCCGGGGTCTCAGCCTCTTTGGCCCTTTGGTCAGTCCTTGTCACATTAAGAAAAAAAAGATACTTGGGAGCCAGGGGTAGTAGCATTTTCTTAGTAATTAACCTAATGTTTCACTGTGGGCTTTTAAAGAACGCTATAAAAAAGGACATAGAGGGAATAAACTGCAGAGTTTTCAAGGGAAAAATAAATGAGCAAAAGAGCTGATGAGTTTTGTTCTTTTTTTTTAAACAAAATACAGATCTCTTTTACACAAAATACCGATATTTTAAACTTTTTATAAACTACCTTTAATAATAAGCTGGAAACAGATAAAACTACCAAAACACAAATCACCAGAAAAATGTTTGCACAGCACCCAAATTGCTGCCGAAGTGACACATCCTAAAATGCTCTCACTGTCCCCTTCCAAACTCATCCGGAAACGACAGCGTGTGTGTGTTTGAGGGAGACACCAGGGAGCTGACAGATAGGTTAGACAGACATGGAAGGTCAGGCCTTAGCTTTGACTTCCCAGGCTGTTACCTCCTTCAGCTTCATTCTTTTGCAATAAGGCAGTAATAAATGAAGAAAGAATTAAGACATTTTATTTAGCGCTGTGGTTGGACTGACCTGGGCCATGGGAGCTACATGAGATGCCTTTTTTCTGTCTCATTTACAACTTTATAAATCTGAGCATTACATCCTATGCATGCATCTACATATATACAGAATTAAAGGATTTTAAAAATAAGGTATGATTGGGCTACCTAGAGAAATGTGTATTGATGCTAGAATAGTTAACTTTGCCACTCTATAATTTACTTATTTAAAATATGTAAAGTGGACACATATGGATTTTAAAGGTTTATTTTTCCTAATGTGCGGGAGAAAAATTGTACATAAAAAGTATTTATTGGTTCTTTTCAAGTGAATTTTAGCCCACAGTGAGAAATTTATACATATTATATATATTTTTGGCAGCAGTCACAGAAAAATACAATGAAAGCTATTTTCTTCTTAAGAAATGCCAATATTCCCTGGAAGTTTTAGATGCGTGCCTTCAAGAGTGCAGAGAACCTGTGAATTTTCTGTATTAGTGACTCACTAAGTTATAACAGCAGCTTTGGGAGCCAAGGTTACCTCTGCTCATGCGTTTCTTGTGAGTAAATGAAGTCCAATTTGTAAACATCACTGAGACATTTCCTTTTGGTTATGAGAAAAAGGCAGGTTGAGAAGCACCACTGCTGCCTGCAGTAAGCAAGGGGTTGCCATTCCGTCACAAGACACTGAATCACTGTTATGTGCAATGCAGTATAGGCAGCGACGAGCTCTGTTGCAGAGCAAATAGAAACATCAGAAATCGCTTTCCTCCCCATTTAGAGGTTGATACGTGATTTTGAAATTTTGCATTTCTCTTTTAAGTAAAGGTTTTTCTCCATAAGATTTAAGTGGCAGTGTAAAACGAATCCTGTCAAGACCCACTGGGATGCCTGAGGAAACCATACCTAGAAATGGTAGCTCCCCTCTAGAAATGGGGCAGTGTCACCCCAACTGATGCTTTTTAAAAAGCCCCTCGAACATGCTGTTAGTGTTTGATGCTGTTGACTTCCTTGTTGGTTGGAAATTTCATCGTCGGTGGAAGCCTGGAGGCTGCAGAAGGCCCTTTCTGTGACTCGCATCTTTGATCTCGAGCAGGGGCAGCTCTGGTAATTTCGGCAGTTCCTGACAGGGCTCTGTTTATGTTAGGGAAGAATCTGTGGCATTCTGGGGAGGGGAGAAAGTGAGGAGGCAGCTTTGACCCGTGATAAACACACGTTGCAGGAGAGGAAAGGGAAGACCCCTACAAGGCACTTGGAAGTTCATTTCCACTAAAACTCTATCAGAAAAAAACAATGCACTTTTTAAATTGGAATTTCTGTTTCTTAGCAATACAGGCAAGTTGCAAAAGATTGCCTATACATCGTTAACCTTAACAGATGTTAACTGAGTTTAACTGGCTGCTATGATTTTGGCCTGCATGTGGTTTCTGTGTTTGCTTAGCATGTTGCCTTTTTCATAGAAACAGCCTTGAAAGCATCTTCCTTCCTTTATTTCTTGTCTCTGCATCGCTGCCTGAAAGTGACCGCGGAAAAATAACTTGTTAAATGTGCGTGTTGGTCTGAGGGCTGCATGGGCCTTCAGAGATGAAAAGATTTGTTCTGATCCTTTTAAAAATGTATCCAGAGGAGAGATTTTTTAAAAACTTGCTATTTTGACCTTTTTGAAAAGAATGTTTTCCACTTAATTTTCAAAAAGATGCAAAGGGCTGCACTCTGAATAAACTTCATAAACTTTCTGGCACAAAAACTTAGCCAAGATAGAAGGGTTTTTGTTTACACATTTGCTGATACATTTTCTAGGCTTGATTATTTAAAAGCCTCATAAAACAAGGAGGAATATTTTAGGAATATTTTTCAGGCTGTTGTTGCTTTCAGACAAGCTCTACAGAGGCAAATGGTTGTCTTTGGGAAGGCAACAGCCCCTCTAACCTCCTTCTGTGCCAGGCTGTTAGCCAGGGCTGTCTGGTTTCCTAAAACCTGCTTTATTGCTCCTTTGCTATACTTTACTGCTCGCCTGGAAATCTGTGATATGGATATTCATAGTGTTTTAGAGAGGGGAAGGCGCAGACGTTGCAGGTGCTTCTGGCTGCGCGTGGGGCCCCGCGATGCAGCGGTTCCCGTGTGCGCCGCAGAGACCGTGCGGCTCCCGAGGTGAAAGCCCCGGCCCGGGAGCCATCCCGGAGGGATGTGAAGTGTCTCTTGGGAGAGCTGCTTGCAGCCCCTCTCCAAGCCCCCCAGCTTTACCGAGGGGGAGAAGGAGTTGCCTGCAGTAAAAGAAATAACAAAGCTTCAGGAGACACCCGTTATGTTTGGGAACAGGTATTGATTCTGAACACGTGATTTTGGGTACATATTTGGGCTCACAAAAGCATCACAGCAGCCAAATATTATGGGCAGACATGGTTATTTTAATAGTCATTAAATTCAGCACTTCGGTACTGTGTTTGCTTTCCCTGCCACGTGTGGTAGCTGAAAGGGCTCGGAGCGCAGCACCGCCTCTGACTGAACCGACCCGCTCAGCACCCGCGCAAGAATCTCCATTTACGCTTGCAAGTCACTGTGGAAAGAAAAATTACGGAGCAAAAATATGCTGCAATCCTTGAGCTAAGGGCTGTTAGTGACAAAGCTGCGTGGCACTGGCAGTGGTATCGTTCATAGTCCCGCTGAGTTAGGGAGAGAACATAAATCCACGTGGGAGCAGGGCTGTGTTAAGGAGGCAGGAGGAGATGAGGGGAAAACTGTTCTGTGCTGATTTATCTCTGCTGCCTCCACGGTCACTGTATGGACATCCAAGGGGAATTACAGACATTTTCATACATTTGCTAAACAGCAATGAAGTCTTCAGGCGTTACCAAAAAATCAGAAAGAAAAGCTACATATGTAGGGTAGTAACATTTTTTTTTTCCTGATGGCATTTCTGTCAAAAGAAAAATGTTCTTCTGTTGCAAACAGCAATGTTCCTCTCCCTTGATACGTTTTCAGGGATCCTAGCAGCAAGAAAGGACTTGCTCCTGCTTCTACCCTTCCCCAAATGCATCTTAAAAACCCTTAACAATATTTGCAGTGTCTTGCCTTCTAATTTCATAGCCTCATTTAAAAGAGCTGAATTTTTTTTTTGTAGTTGCAGTGGGTTAAATCAACACAGGTACCCTTTGAAACCTTCTATGGAATGAAGGATTTAGGCTTATTCTCTTCAAGATCATGCTCTGCTCTGTAATCTTCTCATTCATGGTTGCATACTGCTGGCCACTGCTGCTTTTTTATTACTGGCAATTTATTTTTACTCTGCTCTTTCATAGCCTTTATGGTCAAATTTCTTATCACTTGACTTCCTGTCACTGCCCACAGATCTATATTGCTGACCTCTCCCTGAACCAGTGAGGGTGGGATACGAAAAGACAGAAAGGGATTTTTTCTTTCTTTCTTTTTTTTTTTTAATTACAATACAAAATACAAATTATTTGTAGCTTTTAATCGATTCATCTTTTTTCACGGTAGGAAGGCTGAGGAACAGTTAAGGAAGCAGCATTTTTGGCAAGGCTTGTGCTGGGAGGGCTCTCATCACAAAGTGTGATGAGACATGCAGAAATCTTGCTAAAGGACTTTCTGCTCCGGTTTGAGGATAAGAGGATAAGAAGAATTCTGCTTGTTGACAGATTTATACAGTTTGAGTCTAAACACACAAACTTGACCTTGCAGTAACATTTTAAAACTTTTAAATATAATTTTTTTGCAAGCCTAAAGTTTTAAAATGTTATTGTAGGGTCAAGTTTGTGTGTTGGTCGGATTCTGGGAGAGTTTTGTCAGAATCTTTAGAAGATGAAGGAAAACGTAGAATGGTAACAAGGACAAAGGCTGAACTCTAGCTTTGGAAAGCTTGACTTGAACTTAATTTTCAGTGACTTTTGCAATGCTCTACCTTGCAAGAGTGTGTTTGATTCCTACTTCTTGGTAAATAATAATTGGTACTTCTTGGTAAATAATAATGTGGACAGATCTGAAGAGACATTTTCATTTTTAAATCAAAGAAATAAGATTGATTTTTCAACTCAGCATCTTTCAAGGGTTTGGGGGAAGGAGGGAGAAAGGGCCTTGCAAAGATTATGCCGTATCGGAACCCATTACTGGGAATGGGTCTCACACTCTTGCATTGACTCTCCTGCAAGTCTTCCCCCACTGAAAGCTACAGTTAATAGGTATTATTTCATGCTTATTTTTCCACTTTAAGGTCTATAGGTTTAATTATTGTATATATTTGTTATCGTGGCTGTCATTTCTCCTGTGAGCATGTGTATGATGAATCCTAATGATGGAGCAACTCCCCTAAATGGAGGGACGGGGGTGGAGGGAAGACTCAAAACATCTATAGGGATGAGACAAATAACAAAAAATGCTGAAACAACTAGTTCCCAGGCAAATTTTACAGTATAAGTAGATGCCTGGTCTCCCTGTGACAAAGATGACCCTTTGAGATACAGAAGCTGTTTTGGGCCCAGGAGTGCCTTTGTCAAGGATCTTGCTTTCCCTTTGAAGGGGAACTTTTCTGCGGGGTTAGGCCAGATCAGAACGCAGATTATGTGTTTAGCAGAACACAATTACATCATTAGGTTAAACACAAAGTAAGGACTTGATAGAGCCGACTTAATGGAGGGTGTTTGCATCAGATTCATCATTCGCTATCAGGTAATTGTGAAATTGCTTTAAGCCAAAACAACAACACTCCCCCCTTCCCGCATCCTCCAGGTCAGTTCCTCTCCTTTAAAGTCGCTTGGGTCATGACCTACCTGGAGGCCAAATGTGTGGGATCTGGCATATGGAGAGGTTGGATTATGTTTTTGGTCACAGTCTGCAGCCCAATGCGTAGTTTTACTCCACCGAGTTCCTGTGCACTTCCCAGTGACGCTTTTATAGGTGGGCACGAGACCAGGTCACCTGTTTCTCTCACTAGAGTGAGCTCTGTTCTTCAACATCCAGGCTTGTGTTGCTGCACAAGCCTTTGGAAACCTGGATGGCAGTGCGGGGCAGGGTTATCTGCTTCAGTCGATGGGACTTCCTTGTCCCACCGGCTTCTGGGGCTCAAAGACACGTTGGAATGTCTGTGCCCTTCCTGCCCAGCTAAGCAATGCAGTGCTAAAAAACGGTCTCCGCAATTTTGCATTATATTTCTTCCATTTTGGTCCCCTTTGCTGCAATCTCCTGGCAGTCATAACTTTGATTTCTATAATAAATGTCCATATTTAAATTTTAATTAAAATCCATAGTACTGGTACTTCTTGCTTGTGGTCAGGTTGGTGGAATTTCATAATTGCCTCATTCTTGTCTCTTTTAAAGGCCCCAGGCCCAGAGGGGAGGGCTGCCTCCCAGCTCTGCTCTAAGGCACTTCTCTTAACTCCAGCAAATCTCTGAGTTAATCCTCTGCTCCAGGGCCAGATCTCTGCAAAGAAGAGTGAGGGGCAGGCTTAGGAAACCTGCTCGGAAGAGGCACAGTAGCAGCAGGCGCAGTCAGGCTGTGTGCAGTAGGGATCGTGACGAGTCGAGACCTGGATTTTTGCAGAGAGGCACCCTCAGAGCAATAGAGACTGTGGTGATCTGTATTTGAGGTGAATTCTTCTAAATTCATGCTGAACTGCAGAAGTACCTTTGCAATTATTTAATTGTGTGCCTTCTGATCTCTCAATTTAAGAAAGTCTTAAGGGTGTGGGATAAAAGTCATCCACCTGATCAGGGAGACCATGTGGGTGAGATGAGGGGGGAAAGCCGATGTGTGGCTGTTCCCATGCCAAAATCTTTCCCTTTCTTGGGACGTAGGAGATGCTATAGCAGAAAATCTTGCATATATACTCTACACAGTGTGCTCATAGCATAGCCATGGCCTTGGGCAGTGCAGTCTTACAGCAGAGCTGAAGGGCTGGCTAAGAGGAGAGCAGAGCACAGACCTTGTCTGCACATATGGAGAGGAAAAGGCAGCTGCTCAAGTAGGTGAGTATCAGTGGCAGTGTGAAAAGAGAGGCCAGGTTGGGGTGGATGTGCAAGCAGCTCCTCTGCAGGGACGCAGCCAGCTGAGGTCACTGCATTGGTGAGTGTGCAAAAAGAGAGGGCAGTGGGTGCCCCCAGTGGCCCTTGCTCGTGAGACCCCGCGGGGCTGGTACCCTGGAGCAGCCCCACGGTCGGAGCAGTGGGATGGGACATTTCTGTTGACAACATGGAAACCTCCCCCAGTAATACTGACCCACCTTCTTCTATAGCTCCGTGGCATAACCAGCATCCACAGGCCCACCTGACCCTACAGTGTCCATGAAGGCAAATGAAGTAGCTCCAAATCGCTGAGATTTTTGTCTCATGTGCATACTGTATTTTTTAGCAGTGTTCTACCAATATTAAACTAGCTGGCCTGGACAGTATACACCCAGTAGGCTGTAGAGAACAAAGGGAGTGGATAAACTTCAGACAGATGTACTGTGGAACTGCAGATTTTCTCATTCTTAAAGGTTGATTTACTTTGGTCACTTTAAAATGTTTTCATTTGCACACATTCCTGAAATCCTACTTGAAATCCTACCTTAAGCTTGGCATACCTGACATGAAATTCTACACACAGAAAAGGCATTCTAATAATATGCAAATTCATGACATAATAATTTCTTGTGATTTCCTTGAAAGTTATGGAAATTTCACTGCAATTTTACTGAAATTGTATTTCAGTAAAAGCAGATTTTATCATGTAGCTGTTTTTTCATTCAGGGACATCTCACAGGATTTGCAGTGTGTTACAGGCTTCAGCATATCTTTCTCCCAGGGTCACTTTGTTACTTTTATGTTTATTCACACTCACCTGCCATTTACCAATATTTAATGAAAATTGCAAAGTGAAAAGGCACTCTATTTGCCTTCAATAAAGTGTCACCTGAACAAAATTTCTTAACAGATATTTGTCTTCATATTGCTTCATAGTGGGCTAGGAAAATGCTGTTGCCCCAAACTTTATTAGAAGCAGGGCTAAGTCAGAGACGTTGACTTATTTGCCAAGTTGCACGAAGTCTGTGACTGAAGGGGGAACAGGCTGGCTCCCGGGTAGGAGGGAAGTAATTGGATGAGCTTCATCCCCAAACACTCGAGTGTTACAGGACTATTTAGCTCTTCAATATTTGTCTCTACCAGGAGATCCCAAACACCATTGCAAGCAGGTTGGCATCTCTGCTGCCTTGCTGCAGGTGGCACTGAGGACCTTGAGCAACCCAGAGATCAAACAGGAATAAAAGTTAGATTTTCTGAAGAGCAACTTATCTTCTCGGCCAAGGTCTCTTCCTGGTCAGAGGGCTAGGTGACATCTAGTAAAGGAAAGCACAAAGATAATGTTGTAGAGATTTGCACTTGTCATTATATTGATTTGAATAGGGAAAAGGTAGCTCTGTTGAAATAAAACTCTCTGACAGTTTGGTCTTGTCTCCTGAATATTGGCAAGTGTGAGATTGTTGTTGCTACTTTGGAACAGTTGTACAGTTATAAGGAGCCAGTTATATGCTGAAAGGACCCCGCTACATTTAGAAGAACTGGTGTACAGTTATAGGCAGACAAAGTGGAAGGTTTTTGTTTCAAGGAGTCTCCCATCAACTGATGGTAAAACCTTCCACGGCCCTCCTGCTACTAAGTGTTTACATTCGAGAGTCTGTAGGTGGAGGAGTGCAAGTATAATAGGCTATGGGCTGTAAATGGTCACCTAAGAGACTAAAACAGGTAACATCTAACACTTGGACTTGAATATTTTATTAAGTTCAGGTATTGATGGATATAAAGAAGCTGAAATGTTAACTGTTAAGGCTGATACCTAAATGAGAATTACCACTCTACCGGTATAAAGCATGATTGATTATTATGTATGTAAAATTATTTCACAGCATTTGCTGTACATGATTGAGATTGTCATTGTTGTTGTAAGAGTATGACTAGACATAAGAGTATTGTGAGAGTGTGATTAGACAATTAGGATTGTGTGTATTGGAGTATATGTATAAAAAAAATCTAATCACAGAACAACATGGAAGACGAGGGATGAAGGTCTCTGAAAGGACGTAAACTACCTTCCAAATAACTGTAGTTAATATTCCTGAGATGAGAACTTGAAGGTTTTGGATGTCTGTGCATAATGATTTCTCTGCAAACAGCAGCATGCCCACAAGTAAAACTGTGTAAACACACAATTAGACAATTAGCAAATAGGCCAAAAAACACAGCTTTAATTTTCTTTGCTCTTCTGGATTATACTGTGAAAATTCTAAAATAAAAGTAGCTTTACCAGCCCTCTATACCAAATAGGTTCTTGAGGTTGTAGACAGAAAGTGTAGGGAGAAAACAGAAAAGTGTGTGGAAGAGATGTGCCAAGAGCTGCTATTGAAAGAAGAGGTTACGAAGTCTGCCACATTGAAGAAAGAAGAAGGGAAGAGGCAGTAAGGGGCAGTACAAGCCACTGCTAATGACTGTTCCTGCTGGACATTAACCACATTTAGCACTTTGTTTGTAAATGGGCTGCATCCCCTCATTAACAGACTTTCTTCTTTGTGTTTTTCAGATCATGGGGAATTCTTATGCAGGGCAACTAAAATCTGCCCGCTTTGAGGAAGCCCTTCATAACTCGATAGAAGCTTCTTTGAGATGTAGCAGCGTTGTCCCACGGCCCATCTTCTCCCAGCTGTACCTGGATCCTGACCAGCCACCTTTCTTGCCGGAAGGTAACCACGAAAGTATGGCACATTTCCATTGTCATTTTTCTATACGAGAAAAGGGTGGGATGCTTTTCATAAAAAAAAAAAAAAAAAAAAGGTGGAGGGGAGGAGGGAACAAAAAGCAAAACAAAGAAAAACACTGCAGTTAATTGTGTGACACAAAATCTGATTTTTAGACCTCCTTGAAGAGAATGTGTGGCATACTGGTAATCTTAAAAAGAGATAAGTGCAAATACTGAGAAAACCTTTATTTTATTCTGTGTTCTTGTTCAGATGTGAAACCAAAGGTAGAAGAGTTGGATAAAGAGTTAGTTCATCGCTATTCACAAAATGGAAGCCTGGACTTTCCAAGCAACCAAGCTGCTAATGAAATGGAAGATGAAGAGGAGGATGAAGACATGTCGGATTCAAGCAGTCCACCAATCCCATATTCACAAAAACCTGCCCCAGAAGGCTCTTGCACTACTGATGGTTGGTGTCCATTCTTTTTCTTGAAGCAGCCTTTACAATTTCTTCTCATTTAGCATGTGTTCCTTTAAAAGTAGAAACTCTTGAGCCAGAAAGTCTGCCTGGAAAACCCATTTATAGTCAGAGCCTGAGATCTGAGAAAATATTGAAGGGGAGAACTTGTTTCAGGATATAAAGTGGAGTATGTTGCATGAAAGCAGTGTCATTTCCTTTGGCACTTAGTTCCTAAGAGCTCCATATTTGCTGTGCTCATCACTGAACAGCAAAGCAGTTGCTTAAGTAAGTGTCATTATGGCTGGTTCCCACTTTTTAAATTCTTGTCAGATTGGTCGAAGCTCTCTGAAACACAGGCAGAAAGGGATTTTGCTGCTTCTGAGGGAGAGGGGCCTGTCACAGGCAGAAGAAAGAGTTTGGAGAAAGTGGAGACTTGCTGTGACTTCAGCTATCAGAGGGATAAGAAGGATGAAAAGTGTTGCTTTTCCCCTCTTCCCCAAAGAGGAGGAAGTTCCTCACTGTCCCTGGCATGGGAGCTGATGCAGTAGCCAGCCTGTGGTGCCCTCAAACAGGTAGCAGGATCATGTCTATCTTTTCTATCTGCTGGCTGTTGCTTACTTACCCTGAACTGTCCTGATTATTGATCATAATGAACAAAATTTCTCATGGTACTATTTTGATTTTGTTTTCAAATATTTCAAAGAGAGGGTTGGATGATTACAACTGCACTTGTTGGATGAAGTAAACTTTGTAGATTTGTTCATTTTAGCACATAATTGTGGTATTCCAAATATGTAACTGTTTCTTAAAGAAAGAAGATCTATTAATAATTATGTTATGGATTTCTCTTAAAAACAACCACATCAGCTCTTGAATACAAAGAGCCCCTCTCCTAAGACCTTATTAATGTTTCATTCATCATCTTCCAGAATTAGGGGCTTCCTTGTGTAGAGGCTGCAGGAAGCTGTGATTTGTAGAATAACCTAGTGTGGTGTGTGGTAACATGCAGTGATAGATGTAAGCCCCAGTTTCTGCTAATCTGTAGAATTTATTTCTGGTAACTGGTGCCAAACATTGACATTTTTGCCTTTGTCCCTTCTGAATGCAGTTTACATAAGGCTGTTTACTCTCCGTAACAACGTACCTCCTGTTCCCTGGAATACAAAGAAACAGACTGGCTACAACGGGAAGCTGAGGGGAGTTGCTGGGAGACTCTGTCACTCAGTTTGAAGTTAGTTGTATTTTGGAGAGTTGCAATTTAGAAAGAGAAGAGGAGGCACAGGTCTAAAATGACGTATCCCTAGGCAGATATTTTCAATAGAGAGTGAGGTTCAATAATGGCATTGTACAAGGTGCTGCAAAATCTCCTGTGGAGAGCATGAACAGTTCTGATCACTGCTTTTAAAGAAAGGTAAAATAAATGGGATGGGATGCAGAGGAGAACCAACAGGATGTTAAAAAGGAAGGAGATATCCCGTGAGAGGCTTTTTGCCTGCCTGAACAAAAACTGAGGTGACATATGATGACACCTTCTAAGTATACTAAGGGGGCCAAAGAGCTACCCATGCCAGTGAGGTCCTGTAGCCAGAAATCTACTGGGTGCATAAAATGGCTGTGAATCTGCCTGGGTTAAAAGCTGAGAATTCTGTAAGTGTTAGAAAGAATTCAGGAATTGCCTTAAGAAGTGGGAACAGGGACAAAAAATTTGGCTCCAAGTCCAAGTTTGGCTCCAAGGGCACCAATTGTACAATTGTGAAAGAGTTTTTTCATATGACATTAGGAAATCTTTCTTTTAGTCCTATAAACCCAGTGTTCACATGTTCTTACAGTCCCTGGCTGCGCTCACATGCCCAGACAGAGATATTACAGGTGAATTTCCAAACTGAAAATTTCCAAATTGTACATAACAAGATTGTGCTTGGCTATGCTATAGTTAACAAAATACATTAATTACATTTAGTAATTAGTAGCTCGTTAGTATGTCCTGGAAGAAGAAGACTTTATCTATGCAGTTCTTGTTTTGATATTCTATTTTTTTTTAAGATCAAGGTGCCTTGGAAGGAATTTTCTTATATCCTCAGAATATGAGGATTGTCCATTACTCTTCAGTCAGAGGCACCATTTTAAGTTTACAAAGTCTGCCTCCCTCTTCAGTGTTTTCCTCAAGAAAGTGATTTAAGAGAAAAAAAAGATTACGTACCTAGACAACGAAAGGAAAATCTGTCTTCTAAAATCTTTATAATAATACATCAGGATAGTTTCATTTAAGTGTTTGAAACACCCCTGTTCCCATTCACTGTGCAGCACATGCTAATTTATAAATCATCTTTCTTGGGCATTTGACCTTCCAGAGACATAAGAAACAACTACTGCTGTTATTTACATTCCTTATCTTTCTTCCTTAATTCCAAAGATAAATAGCATTAGGAAAATGTTTTAAAATGCTGCTAGATTAATTCAAGTCGCTGTAGCTGTTTGCATGCTTTAAGCTGAGCCTGCAGTTACAGTTCTGCCAGCTGCAGAACCTGTCTCCCAGGTTTTAACATAGATTGGGTAAAATCTTTCTTTATAAAGTCTTTGTGCTCTTTGTTCTGCTGAAATTGGAATTTATACCATGATCATAGTATTTTTCTGCAGTGATGTGTTCCTTATATTCAGAGTTGTTGGATGAGTTGTCAGTGCATTAAGTAGATCTTGCTGCCTCTACTTGTCAATAAAAAGTAAATACCTCCCAAATGATAATTTATTCGGATGGTCTCTATCAGCTGCTGTAATATTAGATCCCTTAACCTCTCTCTTAAATAGCTCTGGGACGTGAGAAGGGGCATTTGTAATTTATCCCCTTATTAGTGATAAAAATAAAGACTTTAAAATCAAGAATAACAAAAGGATTTGGCGGATTCACTTCTTTGGGGATTTTTTTGTTTTTGCTCATGATACTTTGTGAGTAACATTCCAACCATGAAAATCAGGTTTCAATAAAAATGCGTCATCGTCATAGCAGTATCTCAAATATGCAACAAAAAATAGTACAAGAAGCTGTTCTTGACAACTTGTTTACTGTAGCTTTAAAATAGGCTATTTCCAATTTGTGGAGTAGCATTTTATGCAAGATGTGCGAAACACAATAGTAGCACCTTCCTTTTGTTACTAAATCCTCAATTTACCTGATGCTAAAGAAGGGCCCGGGTGGTTTCAGGGGCAATTAGGTAAGCAGGTACTTAACACCTGATCAGTTACTGTGAAGTTACAATAGTAAGTGACAGTGACCTGCCATTCATATGCAATTCCTGGAAGCTAATTTCTTATGCAAATATCCCATTTACTGCAGTACAGCAAGGAGTCGGCATCCCCCTTGAAACTGCTTGTGCTTCTTGATGGAGAAAAGCTTCATTTTTAAGAAGGCAGCAGGATTTCTCAATGGCAGTGGCTGTGTGGTCATACTTACATTTTTAGGAAGATCAGACTATATTAACCTTAATGAAGTGATACCAGGGAATGCAAGTGTGCTTCTCAGAAGCAAAAAAACTATTCAATTTTCTTTCAAAGAAATGCAGATAATGCCTGTAAAAGCTATTCATTATTCTGTTTTGGGGCTGCTTTTGGTATTTGCAAATCTCTACTTGTAATATAAATGCCTGCTCCAACAAAAAAAATGCAGCAGCCCAGATGTGTGCTTTTACTTCCAAAAATTACATTTTGATGAGCAATGCAATAAAGAGAAAATGCTTCTCAGTGGCTCAGAGGTTTTCTCGTCTTTATGCCTCTGTGTCCATAAAAAAAAATCCACATTTTTTTTTCTGAGTTGCATGTGCTAATGCTACTTGGCATATCAATTTATGTGCAAACTCGACGATAAATGAATAGCTATGAAATGTAAATGGATTTTTTGCGTGGCCGAAACCTTAAAATGCTAAGTTGCACTTTCAAAGAGAGGTCATGTTTTGTCTTTGCAGAAATGGATATATCTCACAGAGAACTAAATACCACTGCAAAATTGTGTGGAAGAGGAAGGAAAAGCTTGGGGTCTCCAAGCTGCTTGTCAGCTAGAAAACGACGTCTTTCTAACGAGAGTGCAGCAGGGAAAACCATGCAGAGAAGGACTTGCTTCCACAGGAATGTCTTGTGTGGAGCTTTCCAGTGGGGTTTAAAAAAGTAGCAGGAATTAAACACTAGAACAGCTCTCAAAGCGTAGCCTGCCTGGCTGTGGAGGGGAATGCCGGGCTGTGGGGCGCAGCGTGGCTGCCCCTTGCTGCCAGCTCTGGGGCCAGGCCTGGCAGCCGCCCCACGCCGCTGTGGGGCCAAGGAACTCCTTGAATTTCTGTCTGTGCTGCCCCCTGTTGCTGCCGTGGCCTCGGCCTCGGCCTCGGCCTCACTCTGCTCGCTGCTTGTGGGGCAGCCGGAGGCCGCTGCCTTTGGGGCGGCCGCCTTGTGCAATGGCCTGCGTGCCTGGCAGCCTGCTCGGCGGGAAGCCGGCGGCTGCTGTGGGCCCTGTTTGGCAGAACGGGGCGAGATCGGAAGAGATACTGAGCTCCAGCAGGATTCGTGAAGCCCGGGAGCTGGTTTGTCAACGTCAGTGCCCCCCAGCTGGTGTCCCCTAAGGCGGGAGAGGGATGGCGGCCTTTCTCTTCCGTGGGCATGGGCCGGCCGGCCTGCTCCCCCCTCGATCCATACAAACCACCCCAGCGAGAGAAGCATCTGAGGATGGAGGGGAAAACCCAGCAAGGAGGAGGCGGAGGGACGCTGGGGGACCTGGCTGAAGTAGGAGAGGGTGCAGGGAGTGAGTCTGAAGCATCGCACATTAGGTGGGATTCGGCCTGTCTGTGGTACAGCCCTAGGTATCCTAAATGATGAAATGAGGAAAATTAAACATGTTCAGAGTCTCTCAGAAGAGGCAGCTGTTGCCTGTGATATTGCACTAGGACGTGTAGCTTTGCTTTGATAGCTGAGCTGCTCCTGAGTGTTGCTTATCACCTTGCGGAGGTGCTCCGTGTGTCTCCGCTCCTGGGTTTCCATGCAAAACGGGGATGCGGAGCCGTTCAAAACGTGTTGGCTCCTTAGCTTGGCTCGTAGCAGGGTCTTTGCTCACCCCCAGGTCCCATGCAAGGCTGGAACATTGCTTCAGTTGAGTAGGACATGAAAATCCACGTGTATCCAGAAAGGCTTTATGTTTCTTATGTCCTACTCAGCACTCTGAATGGCATAGCCTCTTCTGAAAGCAAGTCGCGCTTGAAATGTGACTGTTACCAATGTTGACAACCCAAATCCTGCTGTTTTTGACATTCTCGTGTTGTTATCAGCTAACAGCTTCTTCAGAAACCTGTTATTAGTCACTGCTCTTTATTGAGAAAATTTCTAGGTAGAGACAGGCCGAACTGTAATTGTTAGAGACATAAGTTCAAATCTGTTTCCAAATCTTATCACACTTGTTTCATAATCCCTATCTACCGCTTTCTTGCTTGCCCACATTGTCAACAGGGGATAAAGTTGAGCAGATTGTGCGGCTAGGCCCAAGACCCAACATGCATCAGACCCTGTTTTAAACGAGTTGCTGCTTGCTAGGAGGTTTATGATGACCGATGCTGCATTCCACTTTGTGCATGTTCTTTGTCTGGTAGTTTTGAGATTAAAAAATCACAGACAAAAACGACTTGCTTCCACCAGCTTTGCTGAGTTTCAGATGAAGTGTTTATCACTTGTAGGTGAGAGTGCAGACACACATGTTAACAACAGTTCAGGTGGCTCTTGGTTAAGCTGTGATTTCTTGGTGTTTAGCCATGTGTTTAGTCAGTCTCTTCCAGTGTTTTGCCTTTTTTCTTTAAAAAAAATCTCTAACTATGGACTGCTGGAATATTAGTTTAAATGAAGTGTAACTAATACTTCAGAATTTCAGAATATTTAAGGTTGGAAGGGACCTCTACAGATCATCTAGTCCAACCTTCCTGCTCAAGCAGGCACACCTACAGCATGTGGCACAGGGTGGCATCCAGGCGGGTTTTGAAGACCTCCAGAGTAGGAGACTCCACAACCTCCCTGGGCAGCCTGTGCCACTGCTCTGTTACCCTAACAGTAAAGAAGTTGCTCCTCACCTGGAGACGGAACTTCTTATGCTTCAGTTTGTGGCCATTACCCCTCGTCCTATCGCTGGCCACCAGTGAGAACAGCCTGTCCCCTTCCTCCCTGCATTCTCCCTTCCTGAACTTATACATATTAATCATATCCCCTCTGAGCCGTCTCTTCTCCAGAGAAAAAAGGCCCAGCTCACTCAGCCTCTCTTCATACGAGAGATGTTCCATTCCCTTAATCATCCTGGTTGCCCTTCTCTGGACCCTCTCCAGAAGCTCCACGTCCCTCCTATACTGGGGTGCCCAGAACTGAACACAGTACTCCAGGTGCGGCCTCACCAGAGCTGAGTAGAGGGGCAGAATCACCTCCCTTGACCTGCTGGCAACGCTCCTCCTGATGCAGGCCAGGATCCCATTGGCCTTCTTGGCCACGAGGGCACACTGCTCACGCATGGTTAACTTAGTGTCAACCAGGACTCCCAGGTCCCTCTCCGTGGAGGTGCTTTCCAGCAGGTCGACCCCTAATCTGTACTGATGCCTGGGGTTATTCCTCCCCAGGTGCAGGACCCTGCACTTGTCCTTATTGAACCTCATGAGGTTCCTCTCTGCCCAACTCTCCAGCCTGTCCAGGTCCCTCTGGATGGCAGCACAGCCCTCCGGAGTGTCGGCCACTCCACCCAGCTTGGTGTCATCCGCAAACTTGCTCAGGGTGCATTCCGTGCCCTCGTCCAGGTCATTGATAAACAAGTTGAACACCACCGGGCCCAGCACCTGGGGGACACCACTGGCCACAGGCCTCCAACTGGACTCGGCCCCATTTATGACCACCCTCTGAGCTCTGCCATCCAGCCAGCCCTCGATCCACCGCACCGTGTACTCATCTAGCCCACTGTCCCGGAGCTTCCGTATGAGGATGTTATGGGAGACAGTGTCAAAAGCCTTGCTGAATACGATTTAATAGTTTAAGTCTTAATAGGTATTACAGTAATTTTGAGCTCAGTGTTTGATTTTAACAATGTTAGAACAGTGTTCGTTATGAATTTGATTTTATTTAAAATATTGATTCATGAAGATGTGTGTGTAGTGTGTCAGAGTATTTTGATGGTTGTAGCAAAAGAGAGAAGGTCCACGGATGAGTGTGTGCTATCTTTGGGCTCCATACTTACCCTGAAATAGGGGAGTTTGCCACCAGTTATTGCTGGGAGAGGGGTGAGCTACAGCCTTAAGCGGTGGAGGGAGCCCCATTTGTTTGCAACCAGTACAAAGAAGAAAATTAAATCTTCCGTAAGATTTATCTGTTCTCCTGTGGCTTGTTTTTCAGGTTTTTGTCAAGCAGGCAAGGATTTACGGTTAGTATCCCTGTGCATGGAGCAGATCGATATCCCAGCAGGCTTCCTGTTAGTAGGAGCCAAGTCACCAAACCTTCCTGAGCACATTCTGGTCTGCGCTGTGGACAAGCGGTTTTTGCCAGATGATCATGGAAAAAATGCACTTTTAGGTAAGAGGTTTTTGTTGTTATAATAATTCAGAGAGAAAGTCATTTCAAAATTACCTAAAATCATTTCAGCTAATGATCTTCTGCTAGAAATATGTTGAGGCTTGATTTTATTGAATTAAATACATAGCTAAACCTGCCTTAAAAACCCATTTTAAAACAAATCCCTGATTCTACAACTAACGACCATGAGCGCTTGCGGGCACAAGTCAAATTCAGCCCTAGAATTCTGAGATATTCATATTCTCTACTGATGCTTTTGGATTTTTCATTTAAGAAGAAATATGCTCATAAAACTTGTAAAAGATGAGCTATGTGTTCTATGTGCTGCAAGGAAAATGCTACCTTTGGCTCTACCGGAAGCATTATTTTGAATGGAAACTCCATGGGCAGTTTGGCCCGCAAAAACTAACACGTATCTAAAAATTATTTATGTCACGGCTGGTTACATTTATGCATTTTTAAAATTTGATACAAGAATGTTCCTTGCTGATTGAAGACAGATGTATATATAGCATATATATACACCTAGCTTTCCTGCTTGGCTCACAAATTGTACTAAAAGTGATTTAATGTATTTTGGCTCCTTTAACCTGTTTTGAATTCCTTCTCTCCTTTCTCTCCTCAATCCCTAAAATATAATCAGAAATCTTCCTTTTCAATGGGGAAGAAATTAAAATAAAGTGTAATTGCCCTTATTTAACCACACTGCTGAAGTTCTGTTCCAGACTAGCAATACATCACACAGATATCGACAAAGACCTCCTTTTGGTTCTTATCACCTTTAATATTGTTTCTCTCTTATCCCCATTTAAAAGGCTACTGCAAACTTTCAGGCTTATGGCAGAAATCCCATCAGTAGTAGGAGCTGTGGCGTGCTGTATCCTTGGTGGGTGGAGTTAGGGAACTGGGATCCTGGTGCCCTCTAGGGTGCAGACCTTGGGAGCTGCTCCCTGCTGAGCAGGGGAAATGCCAAGAAATGAATCAAGAAGAGACATCCGATGGGCAGCCAGATGGTGCTTAGTGCCATCAGATGCAGTAGTGCTCGTCTTTGCTGATAAGCCCCTGCAGAGCTTTGTCTCCGTCTGTCATCTCTGATATTGTTTACTAGGGAGCCTGCTGTCCCACAACTAGCTCTGGCAATGCCGATCCCAGAATCACAGGATGGTTGAGGTTGGAAGGGCCTTTGGAGATCATCTGGTCCAACCCCTTCCCCCAAACAGGGTCACCTACAGCATGTTGCACATGATCAAAACCAGGCAGGTTCAGATGGACTTATTCTGTGCTTCGATTTGTGCCCATTTCCTCTTGTCCTATCACAGAGGGGCACTGAAAATTGTCTGACCTCCATCCTCTTGACAGCCTCCTTTAAGGTATTTGCCTACCCTGATAAGATCTCTTTCAGTCTGCTCTTCTCCAGGCTAAACAGTCCTTGCTCTCTAAACAGTCTCTTGCTCTCTGTCCCCCTCATAGGGGACATGCTGCAGTTTCCTAATGATCTTTGTAGCCCTATGTTAGACTCTCTCCAGTAGCTCCATGTCTCTCTGGTGCTGGAGGGCCCAGAACTAGACACTCCAGGTGCAGCCTCCCTTAAAGGGAGGATCCTCTCCCTTGACCTGCTGGCAGAACTCTTCGTAATGCAGCCCAGGAGACCGTTGGTCTTCTCGGCCACAAGGACACATTGCTGGCCCATGATTAACCAGACGTCCACCAGACTTCCCAGGCCTGTTTTCCTGACTACCCTGTCTCTATAATTCTTCCCTTTGCCCCATCTTTCCTAGTTGGAAGCCCTCCTTAACAGGCTGGTCAACAGATTGGCCAAAGACACACATGCTTCTCTTAGTGGAGTGCATCCCATCAGTTGTCAATCTTCAAACAGGACCCATGGTTGTAGAAACCAAAACTATGTTGCCAACACCAGCAGTGCAGCCAGTTAACTGGGAAAATCGTCTTCTCCTCACATCCTCCCCCTCGCTGATGGGATTGAGAAGAAGATGAACCGGGCTCCCAAACTCTTGATCACCAGTCCAGAACTGTGAAATTTTCTTTGGTTTCCAGTTTGCCAATGGTGTCATTACTGCCCACATGGAAGAGCAGCAGAGGGTGATTCGATGCGTGGACAGGTCTCGGCAGTCTTTCCAGGACGTGTTTGGGTCCCTGGCAGGCAGCAAACCTCTCTAGATCAGAGGGTAGGTCGGCAGATAGGTCCCTCGGTGCTCTGCAGCGGGGAGTCACCCACAGCAGCCACTCGCTGCTTCTCCTGCATGACCCTGTGTGGCACAGGGGCTGTCAGCCCAGCTCCTCCTCAGCCTGGAGGGCACTAAACCTGTTCCTCAATTGCAAGTCTTGGAGGAGGAGAAAGGTTCTTGCTCCTCCTGAAGAAGTGACCAGTTTCCAGATGTCTTCTGAGTGTTACACAGCACAAGCTCTCCCTGTTGTCCTCCGTGCTGCTGCAGGGAGGTGGGACCCCTGGAGCTGCAAGGTCCCCAGGAACACCCTGTCTGTCCTTTACTCATCTTCTCAGATGCTATGGAGCCTGCTGGCTTCCTCCCATAACTCCATAACGTCCTGAACTGAGAACAAAACCCACCAACAAGGCACACAGAAACCAAGGTGCCTCCTGGCACCCTCCTCTGCCAAATGTTGCATCCATTGCCTGGGTTTAAGGCCTGACTCTTACACAGGCCTCTCCTTCACACTGACTCACCAGCTGCTTGACCCAACCTAATCAAGAGCCACCTGGATCAAATGTTGATGTTGATTTTGTTTGTTTAAGTGTTTCTAGGTATTTCTAGGCCTGTGTAACTGTTAGTTAAGAGCAAAGCTGTGGCTCAGTATCTTTGTGAGACCCTCATGCCTCCTTCTGGTAAGAGGCTGCAGGGGAGAAGGGAAGACTCATTCTGTGCCTCCAGGGCAGAAACAGGATGAAGAAGTGCACTCTTGGGCATCCTGGGCAATACCAGGGTAAAAGATGGTAATGAGGCATAGTTAGGTTAAAGATAATGGCCTATTTAGTGGAGTTTTATGAAAAGAAAAAGGGTTTTCTCAAATAGAATGATTTTTTTTTTTCCATGAAGCTACAAGACTTGCTGGTGAGTGTAGGAAGCAGTTTTCTGTGAGAAAATGCAGAGTTTTAGATAATCGTCAGCCTGGCCCCTCTCCAGAACTTAATTCAGGGAAGCCATGAATCTGAGCCAGTAACACCGCAGTAAAGCAGTCTTCTGCCTACTCCTTTATTCCTAAAGCTGTTGCTTTTGTGAGAGATTACAGGTTTTGAAAAGCAGTCTTAAGCACTCCTAAGCTATGTTGTGAAAGTCTAAGCTTTTGATTTTCAATGATTTCTTTGAAGATTTAATAAGGTACAAGGTTGCCCTTAATTGTAAAGTGCCTCGTGAGAGATGTCTCAGAGAGAACACGCTCCATGAGAAGGTGGGCAGCAGCCACACAGAGTTGCAGTGGACACTGTGGATTAGCCTCCCTTTGGAGAGCAGGAAGCCAGCACTGCAGCTTGGAGCTCTCCTGCTCCTGTGTCCACATGGGGAAGCGAATCAGCAAAATTTACCACAATTTTCCAACCTGGCAGCATAGATTTTCCCCCCTGCCAAGTAGTTTTTGCTCCCTATACTATGTAGGGAGTAAGACTGGTGGCAGAGTTTTGGTATGTGTTAGTGTGACTTAGAGAGAATGGTTTAGAGAAAAGCTAAGCTTAAAATTTCTGTCTGCTTCCTGACATACATATACTGGGCAGGGCATCTACAGTAGCTTTGTGTCTTGAGACCTTCAGTTGGTCTTAATTAGATGTGCAGGTAGGTTAAAGTGGCCTTATTGCTAGTGAATACTACAAATCCCTTAATCTGTGTGTCTACCTTTTGCTTCATTCTTTTCCAGGGTTTTCTGGGAATTGTATAGGCTGTGGAGAAAGAGGATTTCGATACTTCACTGAGTTTTCCAATCACATCAACCTGAAATTAACCACTCAACCAAAGAAGCAGAAGCACTTAAAGTACTACCTAGTAAGAAGCTCCCAAGGTGTGCTGTCAAAGGGACCCCTTATTTGCTGGAAAGGTAATGAAGGTGCCCATTCACCTAGGGATTTTTAGGTCATATTAATTTAATGCTGAACAAGAAATTGAAAGGTGCTGTTAAAAATGTATGAATTAAGATGGTATCATAGAAGCTGAATATCTCTTTTGATTAAAGGCAGTGGAAAAAAAATCCCACAGATTTTACGAAAGAAGCTTACCTAATCTTTATAAAAATCGGGCAGTCATAAATAGTCTTCTTCCATTTCCCTGCGCTTTCATTGGGAGCCTTAAATCAGTCTTTCCTGAGATGGTGGTGATGGGAGAAATGAGGTTCCTGAATCTGCTGGTGGTCTCCTGTGCCTCAGGCAGGGTGCACTGCAGTTGCCTGCTGTGGAGGGGACGGGTTGAAGCCGAGGGAAGGTAACCGTGGGTCCGGTTCCTGGGGGGTGCCAGAGCCGTGCAGAGGCACCAGGAGGGGTTGTGCCCCTCTAAGGGGTGTGCAGGCCACACTGCCTGCTCCCCTCAGCTGCACTTTCACTCAGTAAAGAGAGTGGCTCCGGGGCCTGCTCTTCCAAAGAGGAGGAGGAAGATGATGTAAGGAGAGCAGAAGCTCCAGAAGGAGGATTGAATTTCCCATCTGAAGGGTCGCATCCTCGTGTGCAAGGCACCGTGACAGCAGAGTGAGGTTGCATCACTGAACTGTGTGAAGGATTTTGGTGCTGCATTAGTTTGTGGTTCAGAGGGGTCCTGGCTTTAGCTGTTTTTCTCAGTTAGAAGTATAATTTACTGCTGCCTTGAGGAGGTGTATTTTTTTTATATATAGAACATTTTGTAGAAGCTACATAAAGGTTTAATTTGTTAGTCTCTTCTCAAAGTTCCAGATCCAGAAAGGAAACCTTATTTTTCATTATTTCTCAGGGCATATGAAAGGGTTTGTCCATGCAGTGCTACACTCCCGTGCATCATTTAGCAAATAGCTCATTGGAGCTGGAGTTGTTCTGCTTGGTGGTTTTCATATCCACAGTGCTCCCAGCTGCCAGTAACCCTGGGCTTGGTTAGGGAGTGTAGGCCAGAGTCACGCATCATTTTATTTCATTATATGTTTTTTTTTTCATTATTGACAATAGTGGGGCCACTGGTATGCTGAGATGCACCGGAGAAGAAGAGTGATCTTTTGGAATTATTTTTCTGAAATTCCTGATGTTCCTACAGCTAGAATTAGTGCATGACCTGGTGATTGCTGTCAGCAGAAACTTGCAGGAAAAAATTATTCTAAACCTTCCTCGGATCACAAATGTGGATGTGCTGAAGAGGCAGATCCCAGGCGAGCCTCTGGTGTGATACACTGATTGCAAGTGTTTTAAGCAGCCCTGGAGCGTTATAAAATTGACCATGAATAGATCTTGTGGCATCATCTCAGTAGGACCTATACTCATGTGGTTACACTTTATGCAAACACTTTCATTAAGGATGTGATCGGAAGAAAGATGCTATGAAACTCTCCCCTTCTTTCCAAACAAAACTGGTTAGATCTCAGTTTAAAAATGAATGGATGCAAATTTTTTAAAGTCACATTCTCCCTCAACTCTATTTTCATCCAGACAGTTACACGGATGAAGATTTTGAGGAGACAGGCTGGGAATCTGAGTTTCAGCACCAATGTCCCTTTAAAGGGCAACCTATGGTAGTTTGTATAAAGGCTGTGCCAGGGAAGTCACTGAATGTTTCCTGGGATGTGTCGGGTACTTGCAGGTCTCGGTAGCCGAGAGCCGGGAGCTTTTGCCATGTTGCAGCATCTGGTGTGTATTTGCTCGTCGCTCTGAACAGCCCCCAGGGAGACTTCCCTAATTAGAAGACAAAAATTGACTAATGAGGGGAGCTGCATTTTGGCCGAATGCTGCCGCTTGCTGCCCTTTGCCTTGTGTGCTGTGCATGCTTTTCATGTGTCATCCCCTTTTGCCACTGTGTTGCTGAACTTGCCTCCGGGAAGGCAGGCTGTGTTGATATGTACTGTAGCTGCTTCATTTCCAGAATGTAGGAGCAGGCAATCCTCAGCTGCTAGCCACTCTGCCAAACCAAACGCTTCGGTGTCGCCGGCCACGACCCCGGAGGCTGGAGCAGCTAACGGATACAAATCAGGGTTCACTCAGACAGGTAGGAGCTGAAAGTGCTGTAAAAACAACCCGTGGGGGTGGTAAGTCACCACAGATGTTGGGGTGTCAGGGGTGCCGTGCAGAAATGGGTGTTTACCTCGAGTCGTGTAATTCGGGGAGGATGCCCCTCAAAATTTGCTTTGCAAAAGATAAAGAGCCAAGTGAGGTCGAAGATTTAGCTTAGTTCTGCTACGGATATCCAATAGAAAGTATTTAAGAGCATCTTGTGATTCGTTTATTTGATTCTTTGTCTCCCAGGACTTGTTTCATTTAGTTTTTCATGGATCTTGAAAGGCTTGAGTTAGAGGTTTATAGTCAGTAGTTTACCTAGTATATAAAACAGGTCATTTGCCTCGAAATGGAAAACTAAAGGAAATAAGAATCCCCTTTGAATGGGTGGGACAGCTTTTATGTATTTAAACTTTCTTTTACCCAGGAATGTACCTAAAAAAGTAATTTCCCCCCAGAGCCCCTAGCTGTGTGCTACGTAAGCTAGCATGTCTTGTAACTGTGCTAGAACACTATAACTGATATTGTTAGAGGAGGAGAATATAAAAATTGAGTCGACATTGACAGACAAAGCAGCAGCATCGGAATGCCATTTATTTATTCATTCATTCATCACAAATAGAAACAGTGTTTTCATCATGCTTTCCTCACATTGCTTTGTTTATTGCAGCTTTGTCTATGCTGTTGCATGCTTTTGTGTCTGTCTCTGTTCCTTCTGAAAAACTAAAAGTTGAGGAAAGTTTTTTTGTTGTAATCAGCTGCCATGTATGTACCAGAATATATATTTCTGTGGAATAATATGAAATGCAGTTGGAAAACAAGCTTGTCACAATGTTTTTTTCCCCACTTACGAGGAATGTTCAAAACAAAGGACAAACACAGGCTGAACACGGACATTAGTATGAAATTGTAATTACTAATGGGTTTGTTCAGGGATATTTTCCACAGGTGGTCAACTCTGTTTCTGTTTTGGGAGCCGAATTGGTAAAATGAATGCGAGAGTTAATTTAAACACACGTGCATTTCACTGCATGATCCCCTGCTTTCCAGAGCCTGGCTGAGAACTGTGCAGATGCATGAGATGCCATTTATTTGAAATAACAAATAACCTCATAGTTACACAGCTTTGTCTTCTATTGTGGCTGCCAGGTTAATAGATGCACCTTTCACATCCTGCTCCCTCCTTATCGCTCCGGGGGATTCTCAGTCTGCTCGGGCTCTGTGTGTGTTACTGTTTGTACCCTTAGATCACGGTTTCCAAACCCTTTTCATCTCCTTCCACTGTTATCTTCTACGTGAAGATAATGCCACGTTCATACACAGGAGTGCCCTGGGAGCAGGAGCTGGGAGGGAGGGAGCCTTTTTCCTGCTGTGTGATTTCTGACATGCAATGGAAGTTCAGGTTTCTCCCTTAGACTTTGCACAGCTACTTGTGCTGTGACTCAAATTATCTGCCATTTGGAACGGGACATGCTTGTAAGCAAGTTGCTTTTTAGCAAGCCCTTTTCAAATGATTTCAGTTTATTCAGTTTGCTATTTCAGTTTCAGCTTCTTCCTTTTTAAGTTCTGTGAGTATTTCCCTTGTCTCACTTTGTAACTAAGCCAGGGCAGTCCTAGAAGTTCAGAAGGTGCCTCTGGGGAGATAGTGTACGTGCATGCACACTGCTCAGCATTGAAATGGTATTTCCATGAGAGAAATGAGAGCACAAGAGAGCTCTGAAATACTCTGGTTCAGACTGCCAGGACTGTACAGCGGTGACGTTGCTCTCAACGTGGTGTCGAGGGCCTCCTTCCAAGCAGCCTGGGAAGATGCGGCTCCTTTCCCAAGGGACACAGTTGGCACTATCGCAACATCTGAAAGGTCACATGGTTTCACCATCCACCTCAAGCAGTCACACAAAAGGACAGACTAAAGGTCTAAATGTTTAAAACAACCAGAAACAGGGTTCTGCAGAAGAAAGAGTGAATGCATTTGACAGGTTAAATTGGTCTCAAACTTCTCTTTTCTTTCCCTGGCTGTTTTGCTAGGGTATATGTAGGTGAACCCAGCCTGCTTGGCCTACTTGTTGCAAATGCAGTTCTGCAGAGATGCTGGGTTAACAATTCTCCCACTGGGATTATAAGAATTTGGATTTCTCACTGTAACAGTATCCAAGTTTATATTTTTTCTTCAAAGTAAATTGCAGATATTACACATCTAATGTTAAAGGAGTGGTCTCCACACCAGCAGCTTTTGGATCAGTTCTGCTTTACAGTTTAATAGTAGAAAAAAATATCAGAATGTTTTTATTCTTCAATTTATCCATCTATAAAATAGGACAAATAATAGTTTTCTGTCTTGATAAAGTGCTATAAGGACTAAGGCTTGTTAGTTTGTTAAGCAAAATTAACAAGCAAAACCAATTTACTTGTTAGTTTTGATACCTCCATTGCTTACTCGGACTCCAAACTGGACACAGACTTTCCATAGCCCAGTGGACAGGAGTGCTGGGAGGGCATCTTCACGAGGTTATCGGCTTGATTTATTTCCTGCCCCGAGTCAAACTCATCAGTGTCTGACAGAGGTTCAATAACCTGTTCTTGGAAATATCAGGTGATGGAGGTTCCACAGCCTTTTTAGGTAACTTATTCCAGGGCTTATTCCCTGTGGTTGCTGGGGGTGAGTCCCGTGAGCTCCTGCCTCAGCTTTCTCATCTGTAATACGGGATTATGGTGTTTCCCACAGGGCTATATTCAGGGACAATCAGATAACAATTTCTGCACTCAGTGTATTTTACAAATGTTATATGAAATATTGTGTGAAAGCAAAAGATGGTGGAAAAGACTTGGAGTTTCTTACATTGTTAGGTTCTGTAGAAATACTCAGTAAATGCTTGCTAGAATTCCTGTAAAATGCTTTTACAGGATGATTTCTTAGAGGGGTAAAATATATATTTGTATTATACGCATAAATACTTACATGTGCATAGATCCATGTATATACACACACACATGCACGCACATATATAGTTTTTTAGTCATTACTTAGTTGAATAACCTCTTTTCTCAGATTCTTCAGTATTCAGTCCAGGAAAGTCGTCTTCTGCTGTTAACCTAAGTGGAGCTCCAGATCCATCGCGGAACAAGAGCGTGGTGAAGCCGCTGGCTCTGTCGGTACAGCTCGTGGGAAAGGCATTTGCTGCAGGTAGCACCTCACTTTGCAGGATAACTGAGAGCCAAGGGAATTATCTGCTTACTTAGCAGACAAGAAATAAGGGAGTCATGTCTTTGGGAGGAGGGAAAGAAAAAAAGAAGAAAAAAGAAAAACATTCACTAGAGTTTCCAGAGCTCAGTGTGGAGAGGACTGAAAAAATATCACACACACACACACACACACGGAATGTTCAGGGTTGGAAGGGACCCCTAGAGATCATCTAGTCCAACCCCCTGCTCCAGCAGGGACACCCAGAGCACGGGGCACAGGGCGGCATCCAGGCGGGTTTGGAAGATCTCCAGAGAAGGAGACTCCCGAGCCTCCCTGGGCAGCCTGTGCCAGGGCTCAGACACCCTCACAGTATTCTGTGATACTGTGATACTATGTCAAACTAATATACTATGTCAAATAAATCATTAAAACTGTCCTTTATGTAGGATACCAACACTTAGAATATTTCAGATGAGGAAAACCAGTACTTTTTTCCTCCATGGATGAGGAGGGGTAGAATTTGTCATGCACTCAGGTTGCTTCTCACCATTTCAGCTACCCACAGCATCCATATCCATCTGCTCCAAATCACGGATCCAGGGCACCACCAGGGAGCTTGGAGGTGGCACGTGCAAAATTCAGGCTTTTCTAGGCAGTTAGGTAGTTTTATGCCTGATTTTTTTTTTTTTTTTTTTTGAATGACTATGGTGGTAAAAAAAAAAAGGGTGACGTTACCTCGTTTTAAGGCACTTGCCCTTCCTGCAGCAATCTCGTGTTGCAGCTGACATCAGCCAGCTCTCGGGCCCTCTCCTGGTACTGCTCCTGGGATATTTTCCCAGGAGTCCAGTCCCTGTGGAACTGGCCATATGCAAAGGAGCTGCAGCTTCCCGGGCCCCATTTCCATCCTGTGCAACTTATGCCATTTCTTTTTTCCTTCTGCAAAATCTAGATTTAAGAATAGAATAAGATGGAGCGAAATGCTGAGAGGATGTAAATCCCTGCGATCCTCTGTTTTGTAGTTTCATTTCATGATCTGGGTACAGCAGAGCCTGCTGGGGTGTCAGGTCCATGGGACTGGAGGATTCTCTTAGACAGGGGCAGCAAAATTAAAGATGATTTGCAATACAATAGTGCCCAGGGCATCTATACTTCACAATACAGTAATGTCCAGAGCAGTGCAGCAACTTGTCCTCTCCTCCATGCCCAGGCTGCCTTGCAAAGCAATTGGATAAGAGCCCTGTAGTGAAATATTGTGCATGGCACGTGCACAATCGGGGAATAAAAAACACACATGCAGCAGAGTGGCCAAGAAATCTTTATAAGCTGAATTCATGGTGGGCATTAAAAACAAAACAAAGAGAGGGGAAAAAATAAACACCCGCTCCTAACAAATGTGTCACTAAATTCCCAATTATTTTCTGAGTGTAATGTTTTGTTTCGGTTGGGGGTTGGTTTTGTGTGTGTCGCCTGTGTTCACCTGATTTCCTACCCGGTACCCCCCATGCTTCCCCCACAGTCGGTCTCACTGCTGTTGCCCTTTCGGGGTGTGTGTGGGGTGGGTGTCGCTGCCCCCTTGTTTGCTGGTTCGTTCGGAGCTGGGCGCGTGCTGACGCTGCGTGTGCTGCTCTGCGCTCAGCTCCCGTGTCGCTGCGAGCCGCCGACGTTGCCAATGGAAACGCCAGCGGAGGAGGCCGGAGCAGCGCGCTGGGCCCCGCGCGCCCCGCGCCGCAGCCGCCCTCCCCGAGCCCCAGCTCTGCAGCTGGAGACCCAGGTAAACACAACGGCCCCTTTAAATAAAGCTGCAGTGGCTCCTGAGCCCGAGGTCTGAATTTATTTTTCTTCCCATCAGAGCTGGGTTTTTTGCAATTTGGTCTTTACGGATGCATTTGGCTTCTGGAATGAGCTGTGAGTGTTGACCTTGTGGTCTTTGAAAGAAGTAGCTGTGTTTCTCACCTCACGGTGTGGCCTCAGCTGTGTGTAAACCTTTGGAAGCCAGGGGAGTTACAGGAACTCCAAATCCTTGGGAAGTGGGACCGTGGGCTGGACTCTGGTCCCCTTGGGAGGATGCCATTTAGCATGAGATTTTGCTTCTCTTCTCAGCATCAATGTCCAGTTCTGGGCCACCAAAGAAGCGACACCGGGGATGGTCTCCTGGGTCCCCAGTGCCTCCTCCTGGCTTGGTGGTACCTGTTCCTACAATTCGGCCTTCGGCACGAACAGGTAAAACTTTAATCATGCAGAGATGTCATTTGGTGGAAGGGGTAGAGGCCTGTCTGGGTGCCCAGTGCTGCTCCCTCAAGTGTTGCACTGAACACGTCGCTGTGCCTGGGTGCCATGGAAAGTGCCTTGGGTGCCCCAGAGAAACCCACTGCATGGACCTGATCCTTGTTTCTGTAATCCAAGCTGGGACAATTGAGAAATGGAAACTATTGGGATCAGAAGAGGAAGAAAGGAATAGTGTTAATAAGAATACAAAGCTATTTAACATCCCTAAATGCTACAGAAACAGCACGCTCGGTTCCTGCTCAGGTAGGAGGGCTCTATGTAGTTTTGGCCTACTGGAGGTCACTGTCCACCTTTTTATCTCTAGTTAGAAGGCTGCAATTTGTGATATCAAACATCTGATGTGCCTAGAGAAGCTAAGGGAGAGGTATGTAATATTGTCCTGTGAAACAGGATTACAAACCAGTATGAATCTGGGTGTATGTATGCAGCTCTGCTCATAACCTTTAATGAAACTGTTCGTTACTGAAGCACTTTTCAGTTATGGGATTGGGAATACATTGTAAAGGGAAATAAACAGTTACTTTTTCCTGCTTCCTCAGAGTGGGAGAATAAATATACAAGGAAAAAAACCCCACATTTCTCAAACTGCAATGTCTTATTATCTCTTGCCTCTTTTGAGGGTTTGGTTTAGATGTAGTTTGGAATTCATTTTCAGAAATATTCGCCTTGGGAAGACGGGGTGCTTGATGCTGTAAGCCTGTCTACTTGAGCACTTCAAATCAGTATGAGCTTCTGCAGATTTCTGCCTCAGAGACCTGCTGAAGATGTGTGATCTGAGGCAGCCTCCTCCTTTTGGCTTAGCTAATCTCAGCAAATCTGCTCCCTTGGTTCTGGGCTCCATTTGCCGTGTGTTCTTTCTGTTTTCCAGCTGAGACGGATATGTGTGTCTGTTTGTCTGTGCTACCTATGATGCTTTTCGTTGGATAGTGTTGCTTGAAAAGTCTGTTGTGAAGAGCCCTTGAAGTCTGAGAAATTTTTGAAGCAAGTCTTACTCCAAAACCTGTACAGATCACTAAATTCTTGAGCATGGGTTCCTGTTCCTTGTGAAAACTGCTGTTTCTCTTTCATGGACAAAGCTTTATTTTTATCTTTCTGATGCCACAGTTGCCAAGAGGACAGCTTGGATATTCTGGCTTTCTGATCCACATATACTTTATGTTAAAAGTCAGAGCTGCCTCTTCCATATTTTCGTTGACTGGTAGTGTTGAGGGTGCCCTTTGGGCCTCATGCTTGGCTTGGTTGGAAGATGCCTCTTTGAGCTGGTGCTTTTCTCTCCAGTTCCCACCAGCAATACAGTAGTCAGAAAAAGTTTTATTTTAGGGGTGGGCCTATAGGAGGATGTAGGCTCTCAATTTAAATTACTTAGAACTATAGCAGGAAATGCAGAGCCCTTTTGAATTTTATTACAGTCAGTGATCTGCAGTAATTTTTTTCTTCATTTGTTCATACGGCCAAATCACAGTATGAGCCTTTTAATAATGGAAGCTTTTCTTTATTTTACAGAGCCTCTTTTGTCAGTCCCAGTTCCTCAATCCATGTTAACTGGAATTTTACAGCCTCAACCCATCCCAGCAGGGGAGACTGTAATAGTTCCTGAAAACCTGCTGAATAACTCAGGAGTCAGACCAGTGATTCTGATAGGTGAGTCTTACACTGGAAAACAAAATGCTGCATTTTGCACAAGTGCCTGCTTCTCTAAAAGGAGTTTGTTCTGTTTCTTTTTGTTGATTCTCATATATGAGATTCAGCCACTTGAGCTTCAGTACAACATGAAATGAGTTTGTTGTGGATAGTTTGCTTCAGTTGCTCTACACTTAAAATAGGAAGTTGATTTCTGAGAACCTGTTTTGCAAATGGATCCTTACTAGGTCATGTTTATACAAAACCTCCAACCAAATTCAATTTTGTACGAGTAAGATTTTTGTAAAATCCAAGAATAGAAATATTTCCAGGAAATGAAAATAACTTTCCAATATAAACAACTTACAAACCAACCCAATATTTCCAGCAGCATTTATAGTCCAGATCTTGAAGCCTAGAGATTCTGCATGAGAACCAGAAAATTGATTCTGATCCGAAGTGAATCCAAGTAGTGCTTTGTCTTTTATAGTCCCATTCTTACTGCAGGCATCTTACAGAAACAGCAAATCAGATCTTTAAAATCTTTCAGCTGCATAAAATGCATTGTTAACCCATAGAAGGACATTGTTTTTACTTCAGTCATGCAACTTGTAACATGAATATGCCTTTCCAAATGAGCTATTTGGGAATAATATATAGAAATATAGCATGATCACTGCTGCCAATATTTTGAGGAGTGTTTTTTGACACTTCTAAACCTTTTCAGTTCAGTATAGCACAGATGCTGTATAAGGTAGCTTCTGTATTAGCAGAACATGCCTATCCATAGCCATAGAACAATTTTATCATTCATCAAGAAATGGGGAAGTTCTCAAAGTCCTCAGCTGCAAAGATAATCCTAGTACATACTCTTCCCAGAGAATTCATAGGCTGCTTACATGAGAAAGAACCTCAGGGCTAGTGTTGCCCTCTTTTGTTTGCTTTTATGTATTTTTGTTTTCTGGAAGCATATTCTACAGCTTCTGCCGTGGTGCTCTGTCCTACTGAGAGCTACACTTAGATGAGGGCACCTGCAGTCGTCAGCCTAAGTGCCATCTCAGTCAGCCCTTAGGCCCTGGAAAGATGCCAGTGAAGTCCTCAATTAGGCTCAACATTAGTGCCCCTGAGAAACAGTGTCCTACTACACAGAAGTACAGAATCAGAAGTACCCAAATGGATGGGTTTGGTAAAATCTGTGTAAATTTACTTGAAGGAGAACATTCTCCTGAAGAAGAGTCAGCCTGGGCTCTGTTCTGCTTTACTTTGCAGAACAGCTTGTTTAGCTGTTGGTGTTTGTTAAAATTGTTCATGAAAACGGAATGCAAACACAGCAAAAAGGTGAGACTAATCATGGAAATACACAGTGCCTGAGTCAATGCTAATGTGACTTATGTTGCTTTTGTGATGTTAAGATCGATGTAATATGCTTCTATTGACTTTTTTTTTTTCTTTTTTGTACACTATATTACAGAGAATGTCACCCTCATGTATTTAAAGGTTAGGGTAAGACCCAAAGAGACAACCTTCTCATTTGTCTTTGGATAAAAACAGTTATTATCCTGACAGTGTGTAATTAATCATTAGTTTTCACGAATCTTTGTGGTCATTTGTTGTAATATGCAGCAAGGATCACCAACCTCTCTCATTTATTTTGTACACAATGAGAATGCCAAGAACAGTCAGTGATGCAATGTCTTCTGCAAGATAATGTTAAGTACAAACTTGAGAATCTTAACATTCTTTAAGACTTCACATAGCAGCATATTTTGAGAATCTTTAGTTTTGTCTTTGGTTTTCTCTCTTTGAAGGTTATGGCACTTTACCTTACTTCTATGGCAATGTTGGTGATATTGTTGTGAGTCCCCTGCTGGTGAATTGTTACAAGATTCCACAGCTGGAGAACAAGGATTTGGATCTCCTGGGCTTGACCAGCAGCCAGCTGTTAAGCGTGGAGAATATGATCCTTTTAACCATCCAGTATCTCGTCCAGCTAGGTAAGCGGTTTGCTGCAAGTGCTTCAGTGACTGGATTTTCTTTTCCTCCTCTCCCACTTTATTTCTGTTTTAGAGCCAATTTTAAGGCCATCTATTTTTGTGTCCGGAGGAGGTAAGTGGCTCCATCTAGCGTGTGTGGCTTTGCTGCTTCCCACCACACATGGAAGTGAAGTGAATTTAAAGGCTCCTCTTGCCGCTGCTCTCCATATGGGGATTGACCAGGTCACCTTTGTGAAAATGCAGCCCTCTTTTGCAATGCAAATAACTCATTTGCTTAGAGTATCAAACCATCAGTTATCACAGGCCTTTCTAAGGACACTCGGTGGGTTTTATTCAGTCTCCTGACAAATGCTGGCAGATGTGTGCTGGTCAGCATTGTTTTGGTGACAGCAACGTTTACATGAAAACCGCATTTGTTATTCAGGCTGGGGCAAGTTATTCAGTGCATATCTCATTCTAGCAAGTGTATTTGAAGTGGACTCTTTGCACATTTGAGGGCAAAGCAGCAAAAGATACTTTTTTTGTCTTTGTCTTTTTACAGGTTTAGAATTTTTTTCCCCTACCTTACAGTAAAATACAGAAAGATTTTAGAAGCCCAGGAGTAAATCAGGATTGACAGCTCCCACAGCAGTCTCAGCAGTAATCTTTGAATCTGAAAAGCTGCTGCTTGTTACAGAAGAGCGTGCAGTGACTTTTGTGAAGAGCACCCTGTTTTTTCTGTACTCCGGATAAGCTGGGCTGCTGCTAAGGCTGCTGTAATACAAAATAGCAAAATGTGGCGCATTGAAGTGGGCAAACATTTCAGAAGAGATTCAAGTGGTGATGGTGGTACAATCTGGGGAGTAGGTGCATTCTGTTCAGGCTTATACACAGGCATGTGTTTTTATGCTTTGCTGTTCCCTGCTGATGCAGTGCTCTTACAGATGAGAAGCAGGTTATGTCGTGTGTGTGTGTGTGTGAGCTGTCTGCTTTATTTACCATCCACGACTGGGAAAGAGCCTTGATATGGATGCCAAGCTGGAACTGCCATTTCCCTTTACAGGCTGTATATTGCTTTCTTGCCTTCCTCTCAGAGCACTTAAGTGAGTGAGCTTTCCTCTTCATTGGAAAGTGTGTTGAGAATGTATGTTAAATCCATACACCTCTGGATTGATTCTGGTTTGGTAGAAGCAGCTCACAAATTTTCTTCAAAGCAGCACATCACCAGCCAATACAGCAACCCAATTCATATTTATGTATATTTGTTGAAACTTTTGGAGCAGTCAAGGAATTGCATTCCATAACCATTGATGAGGGTGACCTTAGATGGATGTTTAGCCCATACTTGCTGCAAGGTAATGCCTGCCTCGTGCCAAATTTCTGGAATTCAGCTTCACTGTGGCTAATAAGCATCATGTCCTAAGCGTAAAGAAGTTCTGTTGTTAGTAGGGGTGGCTTTTGTTCTGATCAATGCAAAACTGAACATTTTTCCATTTGGCCTTATGTGGAGATGGGCACCAGCACCATGAAAAGCAAAGCAGGAACACTCCATAGAGCTTTGGGATCAAAACGTGCCTGTGGGTTTCATACTGCTGCCCACTTCAAACTGCTGGCATCGTGACAGCCTCGTTGGACTGTAGCCTTTACCCCATGTAGAATCCAAGCAGACTAAAGATGAGTGGAGGACAACCAGGTTCAAAAGTTGTTGACAGGAAGGAACTGAGACAAATATGCACATAAACTAGGTTCGTTCATGTGAGCCTCTTTTTCTTCAGAAAGATTAAAAGCCTATATTTTTTTGCCAGAATATATTGCAAAAGAGCATGAGAGAGGCAAACATATGAGATGCAGTCAGAATGCCATGGCCTAAATCTTGCTTAATTTCTGCAGGTCCCACCACCTGTATAAAATATTTTTGCATATGACTATGTGTGGTTCCAGATCATAACAGTGTTATTTATGGAGATCATTTCTGGAAGAGTGATGTCTGAGAATTCCTTTCAGAGTACCTGGAAGAGCACGACAACATTGTCATCTGTGGGAGTGGGCCGTTGTGGTTTGTGAAATCAGTCCCACAATGATACTAAAAATTAAAACAAAAAATGTGCATGCCCTTCCAAAGCTTTTCTCTTACATCTGCTGTGAAAATTGTATTGCCATGCATAAATTCCTCCTGATTATGATACAAGAATAACTAAAAAAGATCAAGAAGTGTGTGTGATTTTTGTGAGGTTTTTTTTACAGCCTGTTTCCAGTATTTCTGTAGATTACACATTAATTATCCTTGGCAGCGTTCAGAGTTCACAAGCTTGTTTCTATACCTCAAAATGCTTCTTTGTGGGCTACATGGTGAAGGATGTCTACTGTGAAGTAGTGACATATGAATATGTTGTACTTAAATTATGGGTGCATTTGAAATCATACCTGCCTTAACGTCTTCCATAGATAATTCCCTTGTTTTTCCCCAGTAATTGTTCTGGAGAAAGCTTGCCAGGAGTCCAGTGTGATACTGAAGCCTCTGCTAAACTCAAAATATTTCCTTATCAGAGGATTTCTGACAACTAACTTTATTTTTCTCGTCAAGCATCTGAGTGAAATTCTGTGTTGTTCTCACACAGAAGTGTAAATAATATGAACAGTTATGTAAAGAATTTCAACAGTGAATTAGGATAGTTAGTATTATTTTGAGTCTTTGCAAGTTTTTCTGGTTTGGAGGTCTTTCCATTTGTAGAGATATTTTCATCTTTCTTGGATTTGTGGTGATTTCTTTGTCTAGAGTCTGTCTCTTAAGTAACTTCCCTCACTCAGCAAAAGATGGTCAAATGTTTGTAACATCTTGGTTGTTGGGGAGGGAAGGCAGGAAGGCAGGAAGGCAGGAAGGCAGGAAGGCAGGAAGGCAGGAAGGCAGGAAGGAAGGAAGGAAGGAAGGAAGGAAGGAAGGAAGGAAGAAAAAGAGGGTGAGAGAGGCTTCTGATACTGCAGAGCACGAATATGCCATTTGGGTAGATGCCTGTTGTGTGCGGGAATACAGCTTTTAGATGCAAAAATGAGCGTTAAACCATGAAGAGCCCATTAAATCTAAACCAACGGGCGATTTTTGCCAGTTCAAGAACAGCTTGATATGAGATCCCAGCCTTCTCTCTGTTTGTTTTCAACGCAGGCCCTGACCAGATCCCGCTGAGGGAGGAGTTTGAGCAGATCCTGCTGAGGGCCATGCAGGAGCTGAGCGTGCGCGAGCGCTCCCCGCACCCGGGCGCCCCGGGCGGCTCCGTGTCCCCGGGGCAGCTGCCTTGGCTCGCCAGGCTCATCGCCAGCGTGTCCCGGGACTTGGTGCACGTGGTTGTGACCCAGAACTCCCTGGCAGAGGGCATCTCGGAAACGCTGAGGACTCTCAATGAAATGAAACGTCAGCAGAAGCTGCCGGATTATGTCGTTGCCATTTGTGCGTCCAAGATCAGAGGGAATGAGTTCTGCGTGGTGGTCCTGGGTGAGTAGAGGGGCACGTGGAGCACAAACACCCTTTGGGGGACTGCATTTTCTCAAGCTGTTGTTCCAGCCTCTCGGTTTCTATGTCCCTTTAGTGCTTTTGGTTCCATCTCGTACTGCCACACTGCAATATCAGTTTACCCCTTCCTACATGAAGAGTTTAAGTGCTGATGTCCATGAGGATTTAGGAAAATAATTGTGTGTTTTCAGCCACATTCATTTAGGCCCCTTGAGAGAGTCCTGAAACCTTATTCTCTGTGTGACTGCCTTAGGAAGTGTTTTAAAGTGACAATAACAAAGCAGTGTGTTCCTCTTCTTCCATTGTGTGTAACAGCTGTGTTATTTCACATGGCAGTACTGAACTGACCGCAAATCTTCTACAGGCCACTATAAAACAGAATATCCTTTTTACCATGTTGGTTTTCAAATGCCTGTGGTGTTTGTGTGTACATCAGTGTCTAGGTGAAAGTGAAGTGTCTGAGTAAGTAATGCCTTTTTTTCTTTTCATACTAAGGATAATCCCCTTTTCAGGTTTAACCAGAACCTCTATTCCATCTAACACGTTATGTGTATCATTTGTCACCCAAGTGTGCAAACCTAGGCAGACCAGCTTGCAGAGATGTGCTAAGCTGAGACACGAATTCCTCAGCCACCAGCAAAATAGACTTGAGCCTCTTCTCCTGATCCCATGTGGAAAGGCAATGGAGATCCAGGGCTGAAGATGAATGTGCCATTTCTCTCCAGGGTGGAAAGGTGATGCTGATAATGGGCTGCATTAAAGGCTGATCTTCCTTTCTGGCATCCCTCCGCAGGGCAGTACCAGTCGAGAGCGCTGGCGGAAAGCATGCTTACCACCGGCGAGTTCTTAAAAGAAATCAGCTATGAGCTCATCACGGGCAAAGTTAGTTTCCTGGCATCACACTTCAAAAACACGTCGTTAGGTGAGTGGTTCTGGGGCAGATGGTGACTGCCGTGTTTCTTTAGTGCCTCTCTGTCTTCTGTTCTTCTGTCAAAGCGTGTGTGAAAATACAGCTCTGCCCTCTCCAGTGCGAGGCATTTTTCCTTTTGTGCAGTGTGAGTCTTTTGAAATTTCACCAATTCGCCAATTCAAATCGGTGAATCACTAAATAAGAGAGAAACATTCTTGCTCCCTGTTTCCTTTATCAGCAGCTTCCTGCCCCTTCACAGATTTGGCAGCAGTTGTGTGAGGACGTTTATGTATGTCATGTTCTACATCATTTGTCTTTAAGTTCTTCCAGATAATTTGCTGTTGTTAATTCTTGACTAGGTGATGATTTGGACAAGCTGCTAGAGAAAATACTACAGCAGCGAGGAGAAAGTGTCATTATTCCTTTCAATGGAGATGTTAGTGAGTGTGTGTCTTCTCAGGAGGCAATTGCCATGGTTTCTACGCAAGAACCAGGTAATATTTTTACACATAAGATGCAAAATGTGTAAATAGTTTGTTAAAAGACAAAATGCATGGGTCTCAGAAGTCTAAGGCACAGCTGCAGTTACCATACCAGCCTTCAGATATTAATACTGCCAGCTGAATGAAGCAACATAGCAGTCTCTTGGACACAAAAATCTATATAATAACCTTCAGCAACTTTTATAAATATATACATACGTATAAAAATTCCTAAATGAGAGTATTTGATCTTCTGCTTTGCATTAACCAGAGTAAAGAAGATGCTCTTGGATAACTTTGGCAGTGTGGTCTCACCTCATCTTGAAAAATATCATAATCTTGGGTTTAAGGCGAAGGCAGTTTTGCTCCCTAATCTCTCCAGGGGTCCTCCTATGTAGCTTTTGATATTCCTCTCCAAATGTGTACAAGGGTAAAAATCTCTAAAACAGAAGTGCGCCCCATGGCTTCAGGTTTTCAGGAAAGTGTTTTAAGTTCACAGATTCACAGAATATTTAAGGTTGGAAGGGACCTCTAGAGATCATCTAGTCCAACCTTCCTGCTCAAGCAGGCACACCTACAGCATGTGGCACAGGGTGGCATCCAGGCGGGTTTTGAAGACCTCCAGAGTAGGAGACTCCACAACCTCCCTGGGCAGCCTGTTCCACTGCTCTGTCACCCTAACAGGAAAGAAGTTGCTCCTCACCTGGAGACGGAACTTCTTATGCTTCAGCTTGTGGCCATTACCCCTCGTCCTGTCGCTGGCCACCAGTGAAAACAGCTTGTCCCCTTCCTCCCTGCATTCTCCCTTCCTGAATTTATACATATTAATCAGATCCTCTGTGAGCCTTCTCTTCTCCAGAGAAAACAGGCCCAGCTCACTCAGCCTCTCTTCATACGAGAGATGTTCCATTCCCTTAATCATCCTGGTTGCCCTTCTCTGGACCCTCTCCAGAAGCTCCACGTCCCTCCTATACTGGGGTGCCCAGAACTGCACACAGTACTCCAGGTGCGGCCTCACCAGAGCTGAGTAGAGGGGCAGAATCACCTCCATTGACCTGCTGGCAACACTCCTCCTGATGCAGGCCAGGATGCCATTGGCCTTCTTGGCCACGAGGGCACACCGCTCACGCATGGTTAACTTAGTGTCAACCAGGACTCCCAGGTCCCTCTCCGTGGAGGTGCTTTCCAGCAGGTCGACCCCTAATCTGTACTGATGCCTGGGGTTATTCCTCCCCAGGTGCAGGACCCTGCACTTGTCCTTATGTTCTTGGATCAAAAGTGCAATGCAAGTGTAACCTGTAATTTACTTATTTGAGGTGTATATTACACAGCACAACAAGTAATGAGATACTTAGATGCAAAGGATGAACTAGCATTGGCGCCTGAAAATGTTTGTTAGCTTTGTTCCATTTTGGAATCCTTTGTTTGTCCAGAGTTTTAACTGTGCTTTCCTTTTCATATGACAGTTATGATAAAAGAACTTATGACTGAGCTGCCGTGAACACTGAGATTCTTTTAGGTCTAGTATCAGAGCAGATTCAACCACCAGTAAAGCTTTGTTTTCCCTGTGAGAGAAAGGTATGCTCTCGACTTGCATTAGGTAGCTCAAACGAATCAGCTCAGAGTTAAATCGGAATGAAAACAAGATGATTTGTAGCCTTCACCTGGATCAGGAGACGCAAGCAGAGAGGCTGCCAGTGGAACACCTAGTACTGGGTTACATACATAAAGTATTGGACATACTGAAATGCAGGAACCTGCTTGTTCTTGCACAGTTAAACTTTAGTGCATGCTTAGAGAAAGCTAAACTCCAGGTGCTCAGTTCCTGACAACTAATATTTATATTGACAGTGACTAAGTTCAGACTAATCTGAGTCTGAATAAGTCATCTGAGACCAGAAGTCTTAAAAAATCAAATCCTCCCCAAACAAATAAACAGTAGCTGTACCCAAATAATGAAGGGGCTTTGCCTAGATGCCCTGCTTATGCTGCTCATCTTCCTTGAGCAGTGTGTGCTGTTATCGGTCACTGTATAGACTGATACAGGGCTGATACCAGCTGACTTTGAGTAGAGCTAAAGAAAACCAAGTAGAGCTGGTCTGCAGATGAGCTCCTCTCAGCTGACCTGCTCTGCTGCCATGAGAGTCTTTGTGGCAGGATTATCACACAGGCTCCTTTTCCTCAGATGAATAGAAGTGGTGGCAGTCAGTCCATAGTGTCTTGAGCACAGCGGCCTCCATACCTGTGGCTGTGGCTCCTGGAAGGCAGGGGGGAAAACAGGAAGGAAGGAACCCATTTAATGGGTTGTGTTTCACTGTGTTGATGCTGAGGTTTGCTTGGGTTGCATCCTTATGAAATCCTCAGAACACTTAATTTACAAAATTGGCAATACTTACCTGAGGATACCTGATAAATAATGACATTTTAATAAAGAAAAGTCAACATCTTTGATCCAAGCCCAACCCCATTATAGACCCAACCTTTTGGGTCTATAAGAAACCCAGATGCTAGGGCTTATTGAGTGAATAAAAGAAAGTAGACTCTTTGGAGGTACAGTGTTCATTGGGGCGGGGGGAAAGTAAACATGTTTCTTGTGTTTTGTTCTCTTTTTCAAACAAAACGCTCTAGATTTGGATGTTGATACCTTCCAAATTTACCAGCCACAGCTCACAGTTGCCAGAAAGCTCTTGTCCCAGGTTTGTGCTATAGCTGACAGTGGCAATCAAAGCCTGGACCTGGGCCACTTCAGCAAGGTGGATTTCATCGTCGTGGTCCCGCGCTCGGAAGTCCTGGTGCAGCAAACGCTGCAGCGAATTCGACAATCAGGTAAAAGGGAGCAGGAGGGAAAAGAGGGTATTAAATCAGTGTGTATGCGATCGATGTCAAATCTTACCTGGTATAAATGGAAAGATAAGCTGCTGCAACACATATTCTGAAAGCCCTAGGTTGGCTTCCTTCGTTGGTATCATCCATAAATTCAAAGTAAATCCTTTCATCCATAAATTCAAAGTAAATCCTTTTCATACATTATGCCTGTGCTGTACCATGTGAGTGGCAAAAGAAATGGGCATTTCTGTGCAGAGCAGGGGGATGTGTGACCCAAAGAAACATTCAGCTGCCAAGAGAGAAAGCAGATGAACAGTTATGTCTTTTTAGGGTTTTTCTTCCTTCCAGTTGTTAGCGCCACTTGTTCTAGGTGCGCATTGGTGCGTTTGCTGCCATGTGCAGGAGCACAGGTGTATGTGCAGGAAGCTGTGCTGGTTAGGTAGATAAATGATTTGGCAAAACTTTCACTCAGGCACACAGCAATTGTCCTGCTGGTTCAGCAGAGGAGTTTTCTGGTCTGATGATCCGTGCCTGACAGTAGCCAGCATAAAATGCATCCAGAGGAAGAAGAAGGCTTTAGTGGACAGGTAATGGAATGTGTGCCTATTGAAAATGGCTGGTTTTATCCACGCTTAGGGACTGACATCCTTTTTCTGACTCCAGCAGTATTAATATGTTAGCTAAATGTGGGGAAGTTTGGCCTAGTATCATGGAGTGTAGCCAACTCAGTTCTGCTCTGGGAAGATTTTGAGAAGACCTGAATTTCTTTTCCCTTTTGGGTAATATGAGAAGTCTTTGAGTGCTATTTGGAAGAGATACAGAGCCAGGAAGTAAATTTCCTCCCCCATTTTGAGAGAAAAGGCATTTGGACTGTGCTCCTCTTATTAGGAGGAGCATCTCAGGCATTTGGCTGAATCTTGTTGACAAACTACTTAGAGTTGACAGTTTTTGGAGGCGTTCCGAGAGAAAGGGATTTTGTTGCATTCTTCTTTTTGACAGGTGTCCTTGTGGACCTGGGCCTAGAAGACAATGGCACAGCATATCAGAGAGCTGAGAAATACGTGGTTCGGCTGGACAATGAAATTCAAACCAAATTTGAAGTTTTCATGAGGCGAGTGAAGCAGAATCCCTACACGCTCTTTGTGCTGGTTCATGACAATGCCCACGTGGATTTAACAAGGTAGCTGTTGCAGTGTATCAAAGGCAAACAATTACCATATCTGTCTGTTAGTTTTTATAAAAGACTTTCTCTCTTAGCCAGAAGTTTCTGTATACCTCTCAGGTTAGGGACCCTGAAATCAAAAATCATATTTTTTGCGCTTATTTGGATTCAGTGGAAGATAGGTGAAGTAGCTCCAGGTTTTGGGGCCTTAAATAAGGTTTTTCTTAGGGGTAAGTGCTGTGGTACTGAAGGCCAGGAAAAAGGACTAAATTTTGCAACTTTTGTTACTCTTCTTGTCTTTTTCCTCCTCAGTAACTTTTCTTAACTAAGCTATCAGCCCCAAACTCCCCCCTGTTCAAAAGCCAGTCGTGTTTCACCTCATGTTTTTGTCCTTTATGATTGCATTGCTCTTAATATGAGAAGACTCTCAAACACTTAACTCTTCTCATCGTCTGAAAAACTCCCTAACTACAGTAAGGAAAGAATTTAAAAAGCAGCAGCTCTGTTGAAGTATCATGACTGTTTTAAGTGTTTGATTTAAGCAGAGTACACACATATATCCACAGAAACATTTATTCGTGCTAAATCATAACAATGGAAAGAGAAAGCTGTAAGTAAAGCAAGTTGTTATGTTCTTTTTCCACGGGTAAACTGGAGAGAATATCCGAATGGGATTCAGCTGTGATTGGAAAGCTTGGGAGGGATTCATGTGAGCAGAGCTTTAATACATCAAATAGTTTCCTTGAGCTAAAACTGAAAATAGGTAAAAGCAACATTCTTTCTACCTCGTTCTCCCCATCAAAGCTGTGCCCTTGGCTTCACTGGAGACTGAATTTGGAATTATGCCTTGCAGGTGAAATTAATTCCAGGGGCTGAAAGTAGGACATCAGGAGAGTACAGTGTCCTCCAAGGTCTTAGAAAAACAGTATTTCTGGCTGAAGGATCCAGTGAATTTTGTAAACTTGTTACAATATCCTAATCCTGTTGAACAGTGTTTTTCAGGGAGAGAGGTTTCAATGGGTTTTGGTTTGTTTTAGGTTTCCTCCATGTGATGCTCTTTTAAACTGGCACATTAATTCAGCTTCTTGCTGCCAGGGGATTTTGCTCCATTATTTGGTTTTCCTTCTCCTTGCACCTGCGTCTACCCCCAGAGAACCCTCAAATGCTTTTGACATCTTTTGTCCTTTCCAAGAATTTTTTTGAGCTGTAGTTCTCTGTTTCCTGCTTATCCAGGAGTTTTCCTGGAGGAAGAGCGTAAGCCGTTGAATCTCAGGATGTCAGTAAGGCAATTCTTTGCATTCTTATTTCTGCAGTGCCATTTCAAGTTCCCTGTCACATGGTGAGCCTAGTCATGGTCTGGCTGATAGAGTTATTAATTGCAGGGAGGTCCTTGAAGCATTCAACCTCCTTGTTCTTCAGGTCAGCTCTTTTCCTTACGCCTTGCAAACGCAGCAGTCCAGGATCAGCTCTAGCAATGAGGTACACTGGATACAATTTGACACTATGGTAAGTGTTTAATTGTTAAGCTGTGAATATTAATGCAAAATTCACACATAACAGAATCTAGTAGACAGATATTATAGCAAAATGTTAGGAGGGAGCCCTTTCTCTGGTGGAATTTGTTCCCTCAAGCTCTAGATAAGCAGCTGTGGGCTGTTGATAGTGGAGGTAGCATTGACATTTAGGCCTAGAAACTGCACATCTTCCTTTGCCCATTGAAGTAATATAAGAGGTGAATTTGTAGACTGGGGCCAGATAAAGCTGTGTGAGCTTGTCAGAAAGCTCTTGAGCTTGCTTTGCCCTTCCAAGTTGCCTGACCCTTGACTACAGTCAAACAAACAAGCTAGTGGAAATGGAGGAGCAAATGAATATTAAATCACACAGCTTTGGGGCTGATTTTAAACACAAGCCATTATGGTGACCTGCCAAAAGAAGAAAATGTAGACAATTTTCTGTTTCCAAAAAGTAAGAAATCAACAATTTTTGGTCCTCTGGTTAAGAGCAAAAGAAAGCAAATGAGAGAGACTCTGTGAAGATTAGTTGTTTTTGTAGTGATCACCAGTCAGATGTAGAGAGACACTGAAAACCATGCTGTATTTCCAGCAGATCCCTCATAAAATATGTCAGGCGAATATTCTGTCTCCCTGATGTCTGTCAGCAGATTTACACTCCAGAAGAGAAAAAAAAGTTGCCCTTTGTTATTAGACGTGTGCAGAGTCTGACAATGAAGAGAAATTTTTGAATCAAATAATCCTTGTGTTTTCAGGTTCTGCTTTAAATGGAGAGAAATGAGGTAGAATTGTCAGTAGATAAACCTAGGGATAGGGAGTCTGAAATAAATTAGCATCATTCTGGAGAAAAAAGAAAAAAAAACTGTAATGAAAGGTAAAAAGTGTTTCCAGATATTTTTAAGGACCTGAAAATGAAAGGTAAAAAGTGTTTCCAGATATTTCCAGATATTTTCAAGGATTTCATATGTTTTTCTAACGTTAGTCAAAGATAAAATTAGAAATAATCATTTTACATGTTACTGTACTCCTTAAAACAAACAGGCAACATCACTGATGGAGAATGAATAAAAAGCAAAGATGTATAGCTTTGGAAAACATTTTTCTCTTTTTGCTGTTTTTAATGACAAAAGCAATTAAAATTGGCTCTGGCTTTTCATGTGCTTTTGTTATCTCTCTGTGGAACAGGATGACACAGCAAGTGAAGACAAGCTGTACTTCGGCTTGAATGAATACAGCAAATCCCTCCAGTGGGGAGTCACAAGTCCCCTTCTGAGATGTGATGAAACCTTTGAAAAAATGGTCACTACGCTTTTAGAAAGGTAAAGGATAACATGGGAGCTTGGGATGGTGCTTGACTGGGATCACAAGGACACAGATATAAATTAGGAGCCCTGTCATAATTTATACTTGCCCTGTGAAGACATGATGACATGTTTTGTTGTCGTGGGATCTGTGAAGCACGTGCCACGTTTATTTTTGTGATGAATTTAGTGCTTTAGAAGAAGGATTGGCAATCCTTCCTTTATTTATAGACTAGAGTAAGCCCACTCAGTGGCTCTCCACACTCAGGTATGCTGCTCTGCCCCTTTGGCTCAGTCCTCATTAAATTAAAGAGCCCTCACAGGTTTTGCCCCTCACCACTTCTCAACAGGGTTGTCACTGGTGGCCCCAGGTGAGTGCCATCTTTTGAAAAACTTAATTTTTATTATTTCTTTAGCTAGCAAGTGCTTTGGTGGCTGCAGCTCAAAGCCTGGCTTTATTTGTGCCTTGTTAGTGCCCTGCAACCTCCTGCACACACTAAGTTCACAGTGCCCACCCAAGCTAACCCTGAGGACACACTTGACAGCTGCAAAGACAAAACTGTGGTTTCCAGCAAAGTGGTGGTCGTCTGTTCTGCAGCCCAGCTGGATAGATCCCTCGTAATTGTTCAAGCTGCAGTTCTCATTGTGTTTGCATGTTTAATAAAATAGAACTATTCTGTGTCTTCAGTACTGCTTTTTCCGTTTTATTTAGGTCAATATAGCAGTTACTAATTTAGCTGTATTGAAGAAAATACATCATCAAATTTGTCAAATTAGCTACATAAGTGAATAATTAAGGATCTATAGAAAAGGATGAAAAGGAATTGGTGATTGTGCAAATACTACCTTGGTACAAAGTTAGGATAAGACTAGAAGGTGAGAGAGGTGAACCTGGAATATACTTTTGGGTCCAAGTTGATTGTTGTAGGCTGTGTCTTCAAGGAACTGTGCTGTTCAGTCTGTGAGCTATACAAGCTTATACATCTGAAAACGTTTCAGACATTTTGATATTATAAGGAAAATCCCAATTGTTTTAGTATCAAAATGGCAGTGGGTACTTCTAAGAAAGGAATTTTTAAAATTATTTCTATTGATTTAATGACTAGATTGTGGTTTTTTGAGCTATTGTCCCTGCTGGTCAGAAGACAGACACAGTACTTTATTCAAGTGGATCTATCTACTCTATCAAATTACTTAAGAAATTTCTTAGGAAATTTGGAGGGTTTGTTTAGTTGTTTAGACTTTTGTAGCAGAAGTACTCAAGCCACGGTAGTGTAGTGTTAAAACATGAAGCTGCAAGCAGATTATTTGCTCTGGTAGATCTATATTAGCTCTGCAGAGCTTACAAAAACCTGATGTGTTTCAAGTCAGCATCAATTCTAGTGAAAGACCATTGAGGTAACTGGAGTTGCCTCCTTATCTCACTGTTTTCAGGTCTTGCATTTGCAAAATCTACACAGTAAAAGTTACTGCCAATTGGCTGACATGTCATAACTTACTGGTATCTCTAAATTGTGAGGGCTTTTTATAAACACAGTGGCAATGACTGAACTCTCACTGAACTGGGAAAGTAGAAATCAACTTTTTTGTTGTTTTTCTCAAATAGATTTAATGTTCTTTTTTGTAGCATTTTCCTTTGTGAGACAGTATTTGTTGTCACCGAGAACAGCTGCAGTGAGAAGAAAGAGGCATTGCCTGTGTAACTGGAGGTGGGATGAAAGCAAAGATTTGATTGAGAGCCAGGAATCTCTTTGGCTAAATGTGGCTTTCTAGTGAGTGGGGTGAGAGATTGGAAGTGGTGAGGTGTTTCTGCCCCTAATGCTTTAAAACAGGCATGTTCATAGAAGGAAAAACTCCTGGCCAGTAAAGGGGTTGTTAGCAGGTCTGGTGGTGATGGGTTTGCAGTTGGACTTGATCATCTTGAAAGTCTTTTCTAGCCGTAGTGATGGATTCTGTGACTGCCCTGTGCTGCTGGAATGAACAGCATCGGAGCTGGTCCGTATCTCTGACAAGTTACAGATTTTTAGTCAAATTTTATTTTTAGTAAAAGAAACAGAAGTTCATCATTTATGTGACTGGAGGGCAGGTAGTCCTGTCTCCTTACGCTCTGCGTGTGGTCGGTGTTTAATGCCTGTATCTCAGGTCCCGTTAGTTTTGTGCACAGCTCCTGTCCACGGAAGTGTTCGTCCCTCGAGCAGTGCCGGGGCAGCGGGCGCCCGTGGGACCCCCGGGACGTGGGCAGCGCTGACGCCGAGCCCACCCGTGTCTCCCCGCAGGTACCCCAGGCTGCACAGCATGGTGATCCGCTGCTACCTGCTCATCCAGCAGTATTCCCAGGCGCTGATGGCGCTCACGAGCGTGGCCTCGCTGCGGGATCACAGCACGCCCGAGACGCTCAGCATCATGGACGACCTCCTCACGTCGCCGGGCAAGGACAGGAACGGCTGCGGCCACATGCTCGTCATCAGGGTGCCCTCGGTGCAGCTGGCCATGCTGGCCAAGGAGAGGCTGCAGGAAGTAAGGGACAAGCTGGGCCTGCAGTATCGCTTCGAGATCCTCCTCGGGAACCCCGCGGCGGAGCTCTCCGTGGCCAAGCATTTTGTGACGCGGTTGAAGGTTAGCAGGGGTTGAATGTCTCTCTCTGTGGGTGCCCGCTGCAGCCTGCGGCGTGCGTTGTGTGTGGATTCCTGCACGTATGCACACATGTAGGTTAATTATTCCGTAGGAAAAGGGTGCGTGTTCTCTCTCTTTTTCCATGGAAGTGCAATGTGCTGTTGGTAATCGTAACTGATTTAGAGACATAGAGGGGAAAAAAGTAAATTGTTACTGGTCTATGAAGTCAAACACACAAAAAAAGAAACGTTTGTTAACACTGAAACACTTGCTGAAGTTGAATAACAGCAGAAGAAGTCTTAAAGAGCATATAAGTTTCTTTGAATTTCCCAAAGCGGAGCTCGCATCTCGCTGGGCAAACTAATTCTTTCCACTCATTTATCTGTCTGTCCAGCTTATCTGTCATCTGCTCCCCCCCATCTTCTGCCCTCCTGATGCCTGGTAAAGTATCCTGTTTGTCACAGACTTCCCCACTCAGTGCATGCTGCTGAAAGCCCTTTCTGCACCGCACATATGCACGAGGCTAAGCTTCTGCATGCATTTAAAAGAGCATGGCACTTTTTGAAATGGTTTTCCTACTAATTAAAAAAATGGAAGCCGATTGCCTTTCTTAATACCAGCCTGAAAGCAGTTCTGGTGATTTCTCCTGACTCCTGCTCTAAGTCTCATCCAGAGATTCATCTGTTTTTTCTATTACCTTTTCTGTGTTCAAAACAGGAAAAGGAATGAATTTAGTGTGTCTTCCTCATAGAGCTTGTCTGTGATCACAAACAGATAAAGTATTCCTTAAGGAAGCTACTGCCTCTGCTTCTTAAGCCTTTTGTGCAGCAGGAGAGGGAAGAGAGGAAAGGAAAAGTAGTGAAGGAAGAAAACAGGCTGTGAGCTAAGAGCTCTGAGCTGCTGGGTTTTCAGAATATTTCAGAATATTTAAGGTTGGAAGGGACCTCTACAGATCATCTAGTCCAACCTTCCTGCTCAAGCAGGCACACCTACAGCATGTGGCACAGGGTGGCATCCAGGCGGGTTTTGAAGACCTCCAGAGTAGGAGACT